>NC_044328.1:64743980-65343980 GCF_007399415.2 Gopherus evgoodei
TGGAGAACAGCTGCCAGGTAGCAGAACCATCTCAAAGAGCCAGTCCGAGGTGCTGAGGAGGAGGAAGCATGACGGGTGAGAGTGTTGGTGTGGCAGGATAGTGGATCTGGATGGTAGACGGATTGACAACTGGGGAGGGGAAAGAATGGAACTGATAGATGTTTGGCCAGGAAGAGTCCCTAACCAGGCAATGTTATATTTATTTCCAACTGAGACAGGACATTTCGGAGGGAGCCCATTGCAGAGGTGGCCGCAGAGAAGATATATGGGGTTCAGAAAAAATCCCATTCAGGAACTCTCTCATACCCTATCTCACCCATTAAATCCAACCCAGCATCACTAAGGTAAGTTAGGACTCCAAAAAGTTTATTTATTAATATATTTTAAAGCAAACTCTTTTTAGGTTACAGGAGACATTGCTTCTTAGTGATTACATACCTTAAAAAGCAATTCATTTATTAACATTTACTTTGCTGATAATTAGTACATTCATTGTTCAATGGCAACGAGATTTAAAATGCAACCCCAGCTCATGATAACTACTGTTTTCACAAGGATTTTTATAATATATTCATTGGTATTATGGATCTATCATACAGCATGCAGATATGTATGTATTTAATACCCATTCACACCAGGCATAGTAGTGGCTGCAAGGGAGCCATGACAATGTGGACTGCTAATTCATATTAAGATCAGGCAACAAAAATTGGCTGATTTTTAACATACCAAATGAACTCAGATGTGGAAAAAAACTTGAAGCTCATAAAAATATCGTCGCATATTTCCCTCTAAATAAATATTTTAGAAATCAAGCGCACCCACAAATGAATTACTGTCAATCTTAAAAATGACATTGCTGAGTCCATTTACAAGAGTATTGCCCTAAGACAATACAACTGTACTAGTGTGGTGTAAAAAGAGGCTTGTTGGACTAACTGCTATAATCAAAAACAACCAAATTCCGAGGCTGGAACTTTATGCTGTGCAAATGACGAGAGCAGCCATTCCTAGACACAATAGGTTGAGTTAAAGAGAAAATATAAAGAGGTTCAGATTTTTCACTGATATTTATGGGTTTCCTTCAGACCCTCTGTCATAAACAGATAGCTAAGGGTTAATGTCTCTTTCACCTAAAGCACCTGACCAGAGGACCAATCAGGAAACCGGATTTTTTCAACTTTGGGTGGAGGGAAGTGTGTGTCTGAGGTCTTTGTTTTCTGGCTGCCTGCTTTCTCTGAGCTTTGGAGAAGTAGTTCTGTTTTCTAGTCTTCTGTTTCTAAGTGTAAGGACAAAGAGATCAGCTAGTAAGTTATATGGTTTCTTTTCTTTGATATTTTCATGAATATAAGTGCTGGAGTGCTTTGATTTGTATTCTTTTTGAATAAGGCTGTTTATTCATATTTCTTTTAAGCAATTGACCCTGTATTGTATCATCTTAATACAGAGAGACCATTTGTATTTTTTTTTCTTTTTTATATAAAGCTTTCTTTTAAGACCTGTTGGAGTTTTTCTTTACTTCAGGGAAATTGAGTCTGTACTCACCAGGGAATTGGTGGGAGGAAGAAATCAGGGGAGATCGGTGTGTGTTGAATTGGCTAGCCTGATTTTGCATTCCCTCTGGGGGAATAGGAAAGTACTTTTTGTTCCAGGACTGGGAACAGAGAGGGGGAGTCACTCTGTGTAGTTTCACAGAGCTTGTGTCTGTGTATCTCTCCAGGAGCACCTGGAGGGGGGAAGGGAAAAAGGATTATTTCCCTTTGTTGTGAGACTCAAGGGATTTGGGTCTTGGGGTCCCCAGGGAAGGTTTTTCAGGGGGACCAGAGTGCCCCAAAACACTCTAATTTTTTGGGTGGTGGCAGCAAGTACCAGGTCCAAGCTGGTGGCTAAGCTTGGAGGTTTTCATGCTAACCCCCATATTTTGGACGCTAAGGTCCAGATCTGGGACTAAGGTTATAACACCCTCAAATCATCAATAGATTAAATAATATTCATATTGATCCATGTTTCTTGAATAGTGAGGATGGCCTCCTTGAGAAGGAGTCTACCTTTTCCAACGTAACACAGGAGGAAACAAATATTAGGACTTTTTTTGGTTTAGGATTTGACAACAGCAAAACCGAGTATAGAATGCTAAGTTTTCAGCTCAGTCCTAAAATCTACAATAAATAAATGAACCATACACTATACAACATAAACATTAACCCAGGAACCTATCCTTGCAACAAAGCCCAATGCCAGCTCTGTCCACATACCTATTCAAGTGACACCATCATAGGACCTAACTGCAGCAGCCACACCATCAGGGGCTCATTCAACTGCACATCTACCAACGTGATATATGCCATCATGTGCCAGTAATGCCCCTCTGCCATGTACATTGGCCAAACTAGACAGTCTCTACGCAAAAGAATAAATGGACACACATCTGACATCAGGAATAACAACATTCAAAAACCAGTGGGAGAACACTTCAACCTTTCTAACCACTTAGTAGACAGACTTGAAGGTGGCAATTTTGCAACAAAAAAACTTCAAAACAGACTCCGAAGAGAGACTGTTGAACTCGAATAAATATGCAAATTAGATACAATTAACTTAGGTTTAAAGAGAGACTGGGAATGGGTGGGTCATTACACTAATTGAATCTATTTCCCCATGTTAAGTTCTCCTGACACCTTCTCTGGGTCTTCTCGATTATCACTTCCAAGGTTTTTTTTTTTCTTCTGCTGATGGTAGCTCATCTCAATTGATTGGCCTCTTACAGTTGGCATGGCTACTTCCACCTTTTCATGTTCTCTGTATGTATAAATATTTTCTATGTGTTCCATTCTATGCATCCAAGAAGTGACCTGTAGCCCACGAGAGCTTATGCTGAAATAAATGTATTAGTCTCTAAGGTGCCACAAGTACTCCTGTTCTTTTTAATAAATAAATGGTCTCTTGCTCATGAAACCCATTATGGAGATTACCCAGCAAGAAAAAGAAAGTAAACAGGCTGCCTTGTCCATATGTTTAAATTAGACTACCAAAGATAGATATTTTCCATCTCCTCCTCCACCCCTATCCTCGATGAAGGCCTTTTGCTGACTTTTTTTTAAATGCTTACATGAAAGAAGTCCCAAGTATTTTGCTTTCCTTCACTAGTCAGACTTGCAATGGCAAAGTCTGCAAAAACTCAACAGTGATAAACACAAACCTATTTTAATCTACAGAGTTAATCCAAAACTTCTCCAAGGTTCAGCGCCTTATTTTTGATGCAGGAAGTTGACCATTTAAAATCATATTTTTCATTATAAAATGACACGGCACAGACAGCAGCATAACTGTGTCTTTGTTCTTTTCAGTTTATAAATCTCACTTTGAAGCCATCTTCCTTTGCCCTATTCACAAAACCATAAACCTCCAAAGCTCTGTATCCTGGCCACTTGCCTCCCCGCCCCCAGTGGAAGGTCCCTCCTGGATATCCCAAAAGAGAAAAATGTGCCTGGGAAGTGGGAGAGGTCAAACATGAGCACAGCCATTTATTACATATACTGCAACCAGATGGAAGTAACTCATCCATCAAGGAACTCGTCATCCTCATCACATTAGCTTCTTATAAAAAGCCTCCTGCTCCTTTCTCTGATCCACATAGTTCAGCTTCCTCTCTTCTGTGCACTTTTGGAAAATGAACCCTCTCTAACCCCATTGCCTTGCTCTCTTTAATTCATTGCTACCTATCACTTCATGGTTATTTTTAAACTTTACTTTTATCAATACTCATCCTGTAGCTCTGGAAGATATTAAAAGTGTACCAGGGCAAGGAAGGGCGTTTCTGACACTTGCTCCCTCATTCATCAGCTCCTCATAGGCCCGTTGGTGACAATGAAAAGATTTCACAATACCGTGCGGCAGAAACTCATTCTCCCACTCATCCATCATGCTCAACCTAGCAGCAGTTCTACTGACCTAATCTGTAATGCCTCGGTGCTCACTGGAGATTTCTTCAAGGCACCCTTCATTGCTGTTAGTTACAAAGAATAAGCATGTGCTATTAGATAAGGAGGCTAAATGATGCAAGGATTAATGCAGTATTCTTTCATCACAAGTCCCAAAGACTGCAGGGCTAGAGTAACAAAGTCTGTTTTCAATCTGAGTTTTGTTGAAGATCACCCCAAAAGCAAAAGTAAGACTTTTTTACCCATTTCCATGTGTAAATAAAAATTCAAGGCCCATGGGTGATGCACTGTTACTAATTTATCACCTTGGACAGCTGCAGGCTCACAGGTGACAGTTACTTTACAGTAAAAATAGAAATAGTAAATGACAGTCACAACTAAGGCAAAGTTTAATACTTTGATAGAGCAGACTCACTCTCTCTCTCTTTCTCTAAAGGAAATAACCAGCATCTGTGAACAGTAAAGATAAAAATGTAGGACACAATGAGAAATTTAGCACAGATTTTATAAGAAGGGAAATAAAACTGACAGCTGGATGTATGATTTTATCACATTGACATAACCATAAAAGAACAATGACAGCACATATAGTAACTGGTAAAAAACATAACTTTACTGTATAAAATGGTAATTTGGCAAGAGTTCAGAGCTTATTTTGTCATTCACTGAACTGTGTTACTATTATTGTGATAATGTAATGGATGAACCATTCACAGATAAGCAAACAGTGGAAGTATCAATATCAATCAACGTACTCGGAATATAAAATGGTAAATATGCACAATTCACTCACAGATTTCTAAAAAAAATTGGCTTTACATTTAAAAACTAATAAATCTAAACTAATTCTCTTAAATAGTCACATAATTAATATGAGGCTCACAGGCAGCAGCACTAAACGGTTAATGCATAACTTGGCACGTAGGTACAGACAAGTACTGATTCGTAATCACACCATTTCTTTGGGTCTTAGTAACCCTAAACTGGAGTGAGAATTAGCAAGTGGTCTGAAAAACAGAATGTCATATTATATGGTGTCATATTATTTGTGTTACAATAGCATTTACAGGGTCCCCAATTGTTCTAGGCACTGTGAGAAAAAGTCCCTGATCCAAACTGCTTACTATCTAAATATATGAGACTGACCAAGGAGAAAGAGAAAGCATCATCCTCCACATTTCAAGGCGGAATACTATGGCACAAAGAGATTACATGACCTGCACAAGGTTACACTGGAAACCTGAAGACAACACTGGAAATGAACCCACTTCACCTAAGTCTTACTCCAGTTCCCTACACACAAAACCATCTTTCTATCTTCATTCTCACCCAGTCCTGGCAGTCACATCTTATAACAAAGAACTTGTTATTCAGGATCCTCAGATGCAAAGTACTACTTTACAATTGCAAAGTAACACTTTTTTTTAAGTGCAGTGTGCTCAATACTGTACAAGATGGACGATGACCTGGCTCCTCCCTATGTTTGTTATCAAAATGTTAGTGTGACCATGAAGCCGCACACAATGGAACACGGAAGTATTTTTACATAGTATACACTGATCTGAGCAGTGCAAATTTTCTTTGCTCTAGATCTTAAACAGCTAAGCAGAATGGAGTTTTCAGTCCAACATAGCTTCATATCAAATGTAGGCGTAAGGGCACATATTTTCAGGGGGCTATGGGAAATTAATTGTCATGTTGGCACAACATATTTTTAGATCATGTGTCCCTTTTAACCCAAGTTGTACACCTAACTGTAAGTGGCAATTTGACCCAAGTTTGTGGGATTCCCAACTAAACAATACCAAGTATTAGCAAGTATACCGCAGGGAACAATGGCAGCAGATGGACCATGTAATTCAATAAGTCTTTTCCATCTGAAATATCTATGATTCAGGAATCACTAAATCATCATCTTACATTCCTTTCTCTCCCCCTAACCGAGGGGCAAATCCTGCAAGACACAGGGCACTCTCCGCTCTCCCAGAGGTCACCTCTCAGAAAGTTCTCAATACCTTGCAGAGCAACACAGCAACATGTAGGAAGTAACTCATATGAACGATGTTCATTAACCTAAATGTATGTATCGTGCTACAAAAGCAGCTGTCAGAAAGTAAAGGGGGCCACTCATTTCCTCAATAGGGGTTTCATCCATCATCATCTTATGCAGGCTAACTTGGTGGCCACAGTGTCTCACTGCAACAAGAGTAGTCTATACCAAAGAGGACCACTGAACACTGGGTTTCCTCTACTAGAAAGCTTTTACATGTATTCTGGCTGGATTGATTTACATGGGGCTGAGTGCTCTTACTAAAGCTTACTCGCTTATTCACACAGCACGCAGACCTCTTGCATTACTGTTTTGAGGTGTCCAGAACACACAGTTTTCTAGAACATTTGCAGAAATCAGTATGCTTAACCATTCTTTAAGGGACGCCAGAGAAACAAAAGTCTTAGAGACAGCTTCTTTCATTGATAACGAATTCTGGATGTGTTGTACAGAAACCACATCCCAGGAACATGTTAGTCAGCATATTCTGCAGTAGAATAAACTGTATCAGCTTTTCCAGAAGGAAAAGTATCTTTCACATCTATGCATCTGTGGGCAGGGGTTGCCTTCTGAAAGATTCTGTACCAGAATCTATTACTCTATTATTTAATAAAGGACCAGTCCTCCATGATACTGAGCACTGTCAGCTCCCACTGACTTAAGTGAGATTTGAAGTCACTGAGCATCTCATAGGATCAGACCCCAGAAAGCCGTTACTTTTAGATTGTGCATGTTAATCACTGATCCCTAGAGATCTCATCTGAAATGGGCCTAATCAGTAATAATCAAGATGTCACACTTTAAGATGACTACATTTCCCAGAATAGCCACGACTGTGCCAGGGATTAAGATTCATTGTCTCTGTCCTGAACAATTAAGGTCAGGATACTCCAATGTTCAGGTTAGTGCTGCTTCGCTCTGTGATGTCAGGACTCTGGCACAAAGCTTCTCTGCATCTTGCAAGCAGAATGAACAATTTTGTTTGGAGCGAGACACCCTACCCCTTCCTACTTGAAACTCAGTGGGGGAGCAATTTCGGAACAATTTCCTTATCCTAAGCTGATAACTTTAAATTTTTATTAGAAAAAAGTAGTATTACAGTTCAAATGATAGCTCAGATGAATGGACAGATAAAAGAGAGGCAATGCAACAAAGGCATACATATCGACCTATAATTTGGACATCACAAATCATAATTAAAATGTAAAATCCTCAATATAATGAACATATGGCTAATCTAACATGCTTCTAAAACATGCAGGCTTTTTCATCTTCTGTAATTAAAGAATATTCACATTTTATTTCTATTACAATACCTTTCTGTTTTGGGTTTTTTTCCAAACAACATTCACCTTTCTTGAAATAGGAACAAATATCCTATCTCAGCAAATGTTATTTAACTCACTGATGTGCTGAGGGTGGAAACCCTGTGACCTAGGACAAGCTATTACTGCTAAATAGTCCCCAGACCCCATTGTTCTGCTTTGTGCCAGTTTATTTATTTATTTATTTGTCTTCAACTGTCCTAATTCTGCCTTAGCTTAGCCTGTCTGATCTCGGCTCTCCTCTTAAATGACTGTTCACTTAGAGACTGATTGTTCACTTAGGGAAACATGTTTCATCATACACACGACACACACGCCCCTTGTTTTAGTAAAAATTCATCTGATCTGTAAATACTGTATAAAACTTTTCCAATACATAGTAATCTACATACCCCAGAAATACTCAATTATATCACAAAAGAATAGAACTATTTTGTTCAAAAAATAACTAGAAACTACACATCACTCTTTTCATAAATGATATTCCGTGTTTATGTAATGTCTTTGAACCTGAAGCACTTACCCAACAGTACACACATGGCCTTGTGAAATTCCACTCACTAGAATTAGTAGGTTTTTGATGGGAAAGTGCCATCTCTAGTTTTTTCATCATCACTCTTCTGGATAAAGGATGGAACTACATTTAGTGCCCAGGCTGGCATATTTTCTCGGTTACAACTTAAAAGTCAGAAATCTTTCAGTACCAGAAGCTAAGAATCTCCTCTTTCCAACAGCTTACTTCAGACAAAATCAAATCAAAAGTGATGATGGTGGTGAACTGGAAGTAGCAACTGGAAGACTTGGAGAAGCTCACAACTGCATTCAAGGTTGAGAGACACAAATGGGAGTTAAGTGCACCCAGAATCTTGCAAAGTAACCCTGGCCACCAAAAAAAGGATATATTAAAGGACAAGTTCAGAGAGTTAGGTACACAATTCCCACTAACTTTCATTGAAAGTCTGCTGCATTTGGGAAGCCAAAGGGACTTGTGTATTCACAACTCCCTGAAGCACTTTTGAAAATTCCACCCAAGGAGACAAGTTAGAATTATATGAACATTATAAAGCAACATTTTGCAGAAGTCAGTCAGTGCCAGTTATTATTTGAATCTTAACACACTTCAACTTTTTCCGAGGTTCAACTGCCCAAAATAGATGAACCTAATGCATCCAAGATAAAGTATATGAAAGAAGCCTTATATACGTGCATATGGTGGGGGGAGGGAATGGAGAATTTTAGCCCTAGCCCTCTCTAAAACTAATGTGAAAAAACCACACTACTGAGCTACTTGGCTATGCCAATAAAACCCACAATGTAAATACAGCAATACCCATAGAAGAAGGCTTCTATTGTCTTAGTTAACATCATTCGGGGAGGTATTCTTCCTAAACTGCCAAAACACTCCTGTTGGTGTATACTATGTCTACATTAGGGGTCGAGGCCAACATAGCAATGCCAGCATAGGCTGTGTAATGCAGACATAGCCTAAGTATATCCAAAGCTTTGAATAGAGTTCCTACAAATACAATAGGTTTAAAGCAGTTGCCAGAAAATAAGGGTTCGGCATTTTGGATCAAGGATAATCTGCTGAAAATGTTTATCAGCCAGATATTCATTGGATATTCTTTTTTAATCTGACCTTAAAAATATATGTATTTGGAGAAAACCACTGCACATTTTTTCTTCAACACTTATCTCAAAAATGGCCCATTTGATTCATGAACATCTCTAATGTATATCATCAGTGACTGAAGGAGTTTTTTTATATGATTTTTGACAATTTAACAAGTCCTCCTGACAAATTAAATGGTTGTGTTGACAACTTAACTGTACTGCCAATCAATATTTTCAATTACTTTCATTGTCATTCAGAAAAAATACAACACGAGGTCACACAGTGGTAAAACCAAGTAAAGAAAATAAAATGATGCACTATCAGTTGGGGGGGAGACTAAAAACCTTAAAAACTTTGAGGCACAACATACAATTTAAACATTCTTTGAGGAGGGGGTTGGGAGGCGGGGGCGTGAGAAGTAGATATTTGAAAACAAATTTTCTAATTTTATCTCTTAGTGACATCTCTGAGACGACAATATATTTTTAAGGAAAGTCTCATTATTGCATTACTTTCCACTCTACCTTGCACATTCTTAGCCACTAAACCAGCCCTAGACAAGGTGGGTTACACATAACTGCAATTCCAAAAATGTAATGGTCAGTTTGAGAAATTTAAGTCATATATTGTTCAGTTAGAGCTTCATTGACTCAGACTTTTCAAAGCGGTAGCAACCAATCAATATTTTCAAACATTTCGGTCATATGGAAAAGATGCTGCATTACAAAATGAATTACAATGCCAAAAAATCCTGCTTCTCCTTTTCTTTTATAGCGCCTATACTGACAAAAAAGTGGTTATTTAATGTGCAGTATTAACCAGAATATATTGGAACAGAACATATTCTACAGACTTGACATAAAGAAGAAATTTGAGAGATGGTCAAGCAATATCCAAATAATTTGACAAATTTCACAATTTTTTTTTTAAATTAGTCTACTAATTTTATTATTTTTCCAGATTATAAAGCTGGGTATGTAAATCATTAAAATTGCTGGAAAATTAATTTCACATTTTTTCCCAAAAATAAAACATTTGCAAATATTTTTCACTGTTAATTGGCCATGTCTGAAATTTCCATTTTATTTCATGTGATCTTGGCAAGTCTTATATGCAAAACATATCCTGAGATCATCTAAGGCAGAGATTCTCCAAGTGGGGAACAACAGACTCCTGAAAGCCAGCAACAATTTGCTAAGGGGCTGTGCAGCTCTCTCCCCTAGCAATTGACTTGAACACAGACTACAAACGTGGTCAGTGGCTCCCTGTCTTGAGGAGAAATAAGCAAGCTCTGTCTCCTCCTACTCCACAAGATAAAATAAATGCAGGTAGGAAACAGAACTAAGATTATGGTGATTCCTAGCAACACACATTCCCTTCTCCTCCTAAGGTGGAGCAGGGAACTGGCCTATCAACCCTAGGCATACAGAAGCAAACTGGTGGCCATTACAGGCTCCTGGACCTGCAATGAGCTGAGCCCTAATAGGTTTGCAGAACACAGACTCCAAGGCCTGGTCTACCCTACGCGTTTATACTGATTTTAGCAGCGTTAAACCGATTTAACGCTGTACCCGTCCACACTACGAGGCCCTTTATATTGATATAAAGGCCTCTTTAAATCGGTTTCCGTACTCCTCCCCGATGAGAGGAGTAGCGCTAAAATCGGTATTACCATATCAAATTAGGGTTAGTGTGGCCGCAAATTGACAGTATTGGTCTCCGGGCAGTATCCCACAGTGCAATACTGTGACCGCTCTGGACAGCAATCTCAGCTCGGATGCAGTGGCCAGGTAAACAGGAAAAGCCCCGCGAAATTTAGACTTTCATTTCCTGTTTGCCCAGCGTGGAGCTCTGATCAGCACGGGTGGCAATGCAGTCCCAAATCCAAAAAGAGCTCCAGCATGGACCGTATGGGAGATACTGAATCTGATTGCTGTATGGGGAGACAAATCTGTTCTATCAGAGCTCCGTTACAGAAGACGAAATGCCAAAGCATTTGAAAAAAAAATCTACAGGCTACACAGTGCTGCGTGACAAGCGTAACGGGAAGCCAGAGACTCAAATGGATGCTCATGGAGGGAGGGAGGGGGTACTGAGGACTCCAGCTATCCCGCAGTCCCCAGCAGTCTCCGAAAAGTATTTGCATTCTTGGCTGAGCTCCCAATGCCTGTAGGTTCAAACACATTGTCCGGCGTGGTTCAGGGAATAGCTCGTCAATTTACTCTCCCCCCACACACACACACAAGAAAGAAAAGGGAAAGAAATCATTTCTTGACTTTTTTCAATGTCACCCTATGTCTACTGAATGCTGCTGGTAGACACGATGCTGCAGCAGTGAAGAGCAGTATCCGCTCCTCTCCACTCCCCGGTGGCAGACGGTGCAGTAGGACTGGTAACCGTCCTTCTTATCAACTCGTGAGTGCTCATGGCTGGCTTCAGGTGAGGCTGGCCGGGGGCGCCTGAGAGAAAATAGGAATGACTCCCGGTCATTCCCAGTAGATGGTACAGAACGGCTGGTAACTGTCTTCATCATAGCAACTGGGAGCTGAGCTTCAATCAGCCCCCTCCCTTTCACGTGAAAAGAAAAGATTCTGTACTGCCTGGACTATCATAGCAGTGGGATGCTGGGCTCCTCTCCCCTACACTGCTTAATGTCCTGCCTGGACTATCATAGCACCAGGAGGCTGCCTCCCCCTCATTTTATGTCACTAAAAACTCAGTGTTTCTTATTCCTGCATTCTTTATTACTTCATGACACAAATGGGGGGGACACTGCCACGGTAGCCCAGGAAGGTTGGGGGAGGAGGGAAGCAACGGGTGGGGTTGTTGCAGGGGCACCCCCCGTGAATGGCATGTAACTCATCATTTCTGCGGGATCTGACACAGGGCAGCTGTACTCCCTGATACATTGCTTCTCTAGTACATTTGCCCCATATTCTAGGCAGGACTGACTATTTTTAGAAACCATAAAGGAGGGATTGACTCGGGGATGATAGGTAACCGTCATCTCATTGCCAAATTACACAGGCAGCAGACGGTACAGAATGACTGGTAACCATCTCTGCTATCATGCAAAAGCAAATGAATGCTGCTGTGTAGCGCTGGAGTATCGCCTCTGTCTGCGGCATCCAGGACACATACGGTGACTATAAAAAAAAAAAGCTGAACGGGCTCCATGGTTGCCGTGCTATGGCGTCTGCCAGAGCAATCCAGGGGAAAAGGGCGCGAAATGATTGTCTGCTGTTGCTTTCCCGGAGGAAGGAATGACTGACGACATTTACCCAGAACCATCCACGACAATGATTTTTGCCCCATCAGCCACTGGTCTCTCAACCCAGAATTCTAAGGGGCGGAGGAGACTGCGGGAACTATGGGATAGCTATGGAATAGCTACCCACATTGCAACGCTCCGGAAATCGATGCTAGCCTCGGACCATGGACGCACACCGCCGAATTAATGTGATTAGTGTGGCAGCGTGCACTCGACTTTATACAATCTGTTTTATAAAACCGGTTTATGTAAAATCGGAATAATCCCGTAGTGTAGATGTACCCCAAGAGACACAGCAAGTGTGCAGACCCAGGAGTGAAAGAGAGGACAGGATAAGAGAACAAGACTTGGAGGGATGAGTATTTGTGGAGAGAAAGACTTTGGGACACAGATTAAGGGGAGAGTCTGAGGGAATAGGTTAGAAATGAGGACGGAGAAAGAGAATAAGAATGAGGGAAAGGAGGAGTGAGACGTTTCTGAATTAGACAATAAAAAAGGGAAGGAGAGAAGGGCATAGGAGAAGATTAAAAGGTTGTAGGAGTGAAGGTGAGAACACAGTGCTCTGTAAGGGGGCTGATTTTCACAGAGTGCTGAGCACCCACCAATTACAGTTGGGTACACTAAATCACTATTCATTGTAAAAAACTCTTGCCATGATATATATTTTGTATGTAGGCATACGTGTGTGCACGCGCACACACACACACACACACGTGTCTTTTTTCCCTAGTTCTTCCCAGAAGCACATAGTTTTGAAGACTGATTTAACCTATCTCAGAAATCCAGTCGGGGAATATCCGTGATGAACTTTGATAGGGGTATGTAACTAAAAGCAATTATTTTTCCCCTCTTTCAGGTGCATCAAATGCCAAATATTTTCAAAAAGATTCCTGCAGATATATCCCTGGACACAACATATATGGCTTTTAGTCTCCCTCTTGTTTATTACAAAGTATTTTGTACAATAAAGGCTGGACAAAAAGTAATTCTCCAGGCTATTTTACATCTGCAAGTCCAGACTAGGGGGTGAGGGAGAAGCTTTTGCCTCCACAACATCAACGGCAAAACTGAAGGAAGGCAGGAAGAAAAGTCTACTTTGATTAAAATTAATGAAATTTGGAATGGAGATTAGTATTTAAAACAAAATTAAAAATGAGAACACTGAGGAAACTCAAGAAAACATTTAAAACCCAAACTCTCAGACTTGGTCATAATGTATGGCAACATCTTTTAGCATACTATCATCATTTACATAAAAAAAAAATCTGAGTCTTAAAATATTTCAGCTCTGTGTTAACTCAATATTTGCAGTTTATGTTAATAAAAAATATGGGTTTCATCAGTTCTGACTTAGAATTAGTATAACAGGACTTAAAAATTAACTACTTGATTGGATGGCATAGCAGACACCTCTTGATCCCATATGTTTACCGCTTATATTAATATATATTTCATCTTATTTTGTGAAAGAAATCTGCAAACCTGAGCCCCTTCCTTGGTCAACTGTTTAACCAAAAAAAAAAAAAAGGAAATAGATCTAACCAGCACACTATGACATAAAATGATGTTACATCATAAAGTCTTTGATGTAATAAAACACTTCCCAGTTACTCAGATCAATAAGCCTTCATTGATAATGACAACAAACAATTCAGGGTAATGTAAAATAAAATTTGTCTTATGCAATACCTGCCTACAGAAGTTTATATGAAAAAACCTTCACTTCTTGAAGCATATTCCACTGCTTGTGTTGCTACAAAACCAAGGGATTCTGCACAGTTCTGTTAACCATCAGCAATTATCTTCCTGTCAAAGCTAAAGGTAACAAATTTCCCCATATCCAGCAAGGCTATATCATCAACCGGACACCAACATCATTTGACGGAAACTAAATCACCACACCAGCCAAGAGCTCTGACAGACAAATGTGCTGCCTCTGAAAATCTAGGCCTATCACTCAGAGAGGGAAAAAGGTTCTCTCAGATGGTCTTTCTGAAAAGAGATTAAATGTTGTAGATTCTGTAAGTACAGTACAGAGCAAATCCTAAATATGAGAAGTATTAATGGACTTTACCGCTAGTCTTTTTAATCTGTTGCCAACATACGCTCATCTATTTTACCTTGGTCTGTTCTGTTTCCTGATGGACATAAAAGGCAGGAACTGTGCATTATCCTAGCCTTAATCAAAACCAGCAGCATAAGAACAACATACTGTCCTCTACCTAGCATGGATAGGATAACATTTTAACACTCGCTGTTCTTTTATAATGAAGACTGTGTAATAAAAGATACCACTAATATGTCCTGTACTTGTACTTAACAATAACATTCATTTCACAATCTGCTACATAATGGGGATATCAATTCTTAGCCTTCTCAGTAAGAAAGTACTGCATTATCACAATGCAACTGCAGTTTGGCTGGAATTTTCTGATAATCTGGGGTTGGCACTTGCATTTTTCCCCTAAAGGGACACAGACTAGAGATGATCAGCCTGTAACTGCAAAACTATCATTTGAGTACAGCTGTCTTTTATCCAGGTAATACCGAAGTTATAAAAAATGTGATGCTTTGTCAAGGGGTGTTATATATTGCTAAATACAAATCCAAGAACTTCCACTGACATACCAGTGCAATATTTTTCTTACAAGATCTGATGTCATGTTACATGAAATCACAAACACAATTGATCAGGTGGATAAGCACTTGGAGGGGTGGGGGGAACCTGGATGGCTCAGGGGATTGATAGTGGCAGAAAAAAATCTTTCACTTTTAGGTCAAATGTGAACCAAGTTGGTAGTGACCTAAAGTCATTACCTTTTGACAGTTGTTTGGTGACCTATGTGAAATGACTTAGTAGTCTTAGACCAGTACTTATTGGAAAGATGTCCACTTCACAAAAATAATGCTACCACAACAACATCAATTAGCATCATTTCTGGAAACGTCAGAGGCTCAGAACGGAATGAGCACGAAGATCAGTGACTTGCAGAAGAGACTGCTTCAGGTGGGGTTGCGGTACGTGAGTGGCATGTTTTGGAAAGATTGCATTGCCATATACCTGTTCTGTAGACTAACAAATTTTAAAAAACAGACTGTTTTCCAGTACAGTGAATCCAGCACTAAACTCCCTTAAATTAAAAAAAATCTAGTGGAATGTATTAATTAAATGTTAAACTCTAGATGTTTTATTACAGGAGTCTATAGCACTGTATTTATAAGAGCTTACATTAAAGAAAAGCTTCCATTTTAAAATCAAGTCTGGTATCTTCTATTACTTGCATATTCATTATCACTTAAAATGTTTTGCTGAATTTGGCAGCATTTATGTAAAATATAAGAACAGAAGTGAATGAGAGCAGGAGCTAAATGAGAAACAGAATGCACAAGAGAAAAGACAAAAGAGCATCTCATCAGCTTTACTCTGACCCCTATAATTTTAAGGCCACGTCTTCAGGACCTTTGAACATATGTCTCTGCTGAAAGAAGTGGGAGTTCTACACAGGGAGTGGCTCCAAAACATAGCTCAAATGTTTCTGCCTCTGAACAAAGGTCCCAGAGTGTACCACGAAGTTATGGCAAGTAGCCAGAGTTATCTTTTCCTCTCCCCATCTGCAGGTGGTCATTTCCCCTCAAAACAAAGAATAGGACAAATACGGAAAAAAACTCATGAAATTTCACCTGTCAAAAGAAAACTCCAAAAATTCAGCCTTTTTCCAAATCTCTGAATTGTGTACAGTGTTTTTGATCGCTCTCTGTATATATATTAAATCTGGCAATTTCTGGCATAAAGGTAAGCTTACTGCCATAAAAGACAATAGAAAAACTATTCACTCAACTTTAGCTTGCATGGTGGACTTCATATTCTTTAGAATTTAACAAACATAGTTCAACTATATGATGATACTTAAGATATTTACTCAAAATTCTTACCCCATTCAAATCATCTTTGTAAGCAAAATTTATGATGCAAGCAAAGATACACAGACTAAGTAAAAGCAGCAAAGAATCCTGTGGCACCTTATAGACTAACAGACGTTTTGGAGCATGAGCTTTCGTGGGTGAATACCCACTTCCTCAGATGCATGTCTATGCATGTTAGTCTATAAGGTGCCACAGGATTCTTTGCTGCTTTTACAGATCCAGACTAAGACGGCTACCCCTCTGATACATAACAGATTAAGTAAATGCTGATATAGCACATAAGGCTGCACAGTTTAAGCAGAAATAGATTAACTTCAGCTGGCTTTGATTGAGACAGCTTGCTAAAAACAACAGTGAAGCCACAGCAGCATGGGCTAACCACCTGAGTAGGTACCAGGGTTGCTGGTGTGCTTGTAATAGTACCTCCCAGTGTCATTGTAGACATACCCTAAGTTACTCATTTGGATGCTTTTATCCTCTCTACTAGATTGTGAACAGTTCATTAATTTATTATTATTGTAGGTATACACACCAATGAAAATTCTATTAAGGATAAACTAAAGACAGACGCTTAAGCTTAATTATATTTTTAGGCTTTATGTCATGCTCAAATGTGACAGACTAGATGACCTAACTAGTCAGTGTCAACACTTTGCTGCTGAAATGCTGTTTTTAATGTGATCTATATAATATGCACTAACAGAGAATATTTAAATGGCAGACATAATTAAAGCACATCATGCTGAATCATCTTCATGTATATCACAATACACAAGTGCCATGACATTGTTGCTACAGGCTACTGAGTGTTACAGAGGGAGGATATATTTACCTACCAGCAGGAAATAGCATCCAAGAGCACTTCAAACTCTAGTTGTCCACATATGTCTAAAGTAATCCCATTAACATACTTGTTACTCTGCTTGTTCTAAAAGAGGGATCCAGACAGGTAGCCTCAAAGTGCAGCAAATAAATATTTCTCATTTCACATACTGATTGGTGAAAAAAATCATCATTTAATGTCAGGACACAATCAAATTTTCCAGCCTGTCCCAGCACTGCAACTGAAATATGCTATATAATTTTCCCCTTTATAAATTAATATTTCTGTTACAAACCATTGAATGGCATTTATTATGCCAGTAACACCTGAGAATCAGTCACTATTGTAGTTAATGACTGGTTTGGTAGATTGTTAACTGCCCTTAACTCCCCATGAGTAGTTAACTAACAAACCAGTCATTACCTACTTCATGGGGATTAGAGGTTAAGCATAAACTTGATTACAAGCTATAAATGTGAGTAATTTGAAATGTTATTGGTTATTACAAAAATATATGGTAATAATTTCCTCTTTAATGAAAGGGAGCATGTTTTTAGTGGTCCCTAGTTTCTTGTTTAGGCTTAGGGAAGGAGATCAGTATATGATTAACAACTACACTCTTATGATGGGCATCTGGGGCTAGGTGGCACAAATGAATACTCACCACTTAGCTGTGTCATAAAAATGCAAAAATATCATCACATTTGTATGACAAACACAAAATTTATAGGCGGTGTTCTTTATTTTCTGCTTTAAAATGCTTGTAGCTCAGTAGATACAGTATTTTTTGCTTGTATGCTAGAAAATCACAGATTTGAAAGATTCAAATATATCTCCATAATAATCCAATATAATCTTTCCAGTGTTGTTGTAGACCTATTCCTGGGTTGCTTTGAATGCATGTTTCTTAAGAGATAATCAAAAGTTTAAACCTATAGCAAAAGTCATAGAAATATTTATTTAGGATACCTCTACTTGCAATGCACGATTGATTTAAAAACTCAGCGCTAGCGTTTTAAAAAACTCCCCCATTTTTATGTAACAATTATGTTATTCTTCTACAGCAACATTATTGAATGTTTCCTGGTAGAAAAAACAAGTTCTCTCACTGAAGATCTTCCCAAAAGGTAACTCAAAAAAAAAACCAGGCAAATATGGTGCTGTGTTATGAAGGAACATGAAATGATCAAATAGTAGTAGTTAGGTATCAGAAGGGTAGCCATGTTAGTCTGGATCTGTAAAAAGCGACAAAAAAATCCTGTGGCACTTTATAGACTAACAGACATATTGGAGAATAAACACAAGTAATTAGGTTACCCTCAAGATGTACATTAAAGGATTTTTAACATTCAACTAACTAAACTTTTTCAAATCAGACTTTATAGTAACCTAGAGGAATAGATAAGAAATATCTTCTAAATAAATCATTACCCGCTAAAAGATTAGCGCTCTAGGTATACATTTATTTTACTAATACAATAATGTGCACTACACACACATCTTACAGATATCTCTATAATAATATAAGCATTAAAAAGGAATAGTACAAAATGGTCAGTCAGTACTGGCCTCCAACAGCAGACAGCACCCCTCTTTTCCCCCTAGCATTCCACTCTGGCTGACGTAGTTGAGAAAAACTTGTTAAACAGTTAAGTTTTGAACTGCATCTTCAACTTTTCTAGAATTGGGTATTGACAGATTATAAGAAGGAATGAGGGGTCCAGAGATGGAAGTTCTTAATCACAAATAGCTTTATTTGGGGCGAGAGCTGGAGGCCAGCTAGCATGGAATGTAACTGGCTACTTAAGTCAAGCTCCTGCTGCTTAACCCCCAGAATTCAAAGACAGACACAAAGGCAGAGAACCAGTGTTGAAAAGAACCTTGAAATGCACCCAAAGGCAGAAAAAACGTCAAAGCTGAACTGCAAGAATTGGTGTTTTATCCTCACTCTGCTTGGCAAGTTTGACTTAAGCAGCCAGTTACATTACATGCTAGCTGAAGATTCCAAACAGCCTTCAACTTTAGCCTAGAGTTGCCAATTCCTCTGACTGAAGCTATTCTGGAGATCCTCCCCCTCCCATGACATAATGTCATTTTCTTAAAATATCCTATTAAAATCTACCGGATTGCTTTCAATAGTCACCGGGAGATCAGTGTCAATTCTGGGAGACTCCAGGCCAATCCTGGAGGATTGGCAATGACAACCCTGCTGTACCCCTACGTAAAACTCTTTGGGTACATCTTCACTACCCGCCGTATCGGCGGGTAGCAATCGATTGTTCGGGGATCAATATATCGCGTCTCATCTAGACGCGATATATCGATCCCTGAACGCACTTATATCGATTCCGTAACTCCACCAACCCGAACGGAGTTGCAGAATTGACAGGGGGAGCTGCGGACATCGATCCCATGCCGTGAGGACGGTGAGTAATTCGATCTTAGATACTTCGACTTCAGCTACGTTATTCACGTAGCTGAAGTTGCGTATCTAAGATCGATTTTCCCCCGTAGTGTAGACCAGCCCTCAGTGGCATTACAGCCCAGAGGGATGAAGGCCTAGGTAACATGGGAAATTCAGCATCACTAAGGAAGGATCATAGACATTGGTCTAGCTGAAGATATTGAGAAGCATTTCTAGTCACCTGTAAAAATTGATCAGCAAGAGACAGGCTACAAATCACCAAATCCAAGGATGAGCCTGTCCAATAATTCTTCTCTTTAAAACCGAAACAGAAACCCCAGAAATTCACTACAGGAATTGCTATTGGCTTGCTACTCAAGTGCTGATTGGTTCAGACAGTCACATGACCAAATGATTTTTTTTTAAAAATGTAGCCAAGAGTAACTGAAATTGCTGCACATGAGAGGCAAATAAATATTTTTTCAAGTACGACATCATTATGTATAGATAAGAGTTTTTAAGTTTATAAGGAGAACTATTGTTCCTTAGGTAGAAAAGTTTAACTCTAGCAGAAATAAAGCTCTCAGCCTGCAGCTATAAGTATTACAGCCAACTGTAAGTCAATTTTCTAAGCCATGGGCCAATCACACCACATTTGATTCACATCACTCATTCCCCCTTTCCCTCAGTCCTCAACCCCCTTATATTGTTAAAAACGGTGTAAATGCTAGAGTAGACAGGACAAAAACCTATGATACCAAAACAGAACACATGTCTGAGATCCAAAGAAACGGTCTCAATCATGCTTTACATAACACCACTGAAAATGGGTTTGTTCATTCTACACTGGTATTTTCAACACCACAGAGGACAACTCAGCATGTATCCACACACACACAGCCAAACCTGACTGCACAACTCAGTTTTTTATGCAGGGTTTCTCCCAATATACAAATTACGGCAGTGGTGGTGGTAGCAAATCCAGGGAACAATACATACTACTTGGCAACAATAGAAATGTCAATTAAATACATATTTTAAGGTAAAAATAGTTTGACTGTATATGTCACTTCTCGTGAAATAATAATAATATTAAATAATAATAATAATAATGTATTGTAAAAAAAATGCAATGTAGTCCACTGCATAGAGCACTGGACTGGGAGTCTGCAAACCTGTGAAATAGGGCAAGTCACTTCCCTGCTATGTGCCTCAGTTTCCCCTCCTGCTCTTTGTCTGTCTTGTCTACTTAGACTGCAAGTTCTTTAGGGCAGGGACTATTTCTTGTTGTCCATCTGCACTGTGCCTAGCACAGTGGGGATGGGGGCAGTGTTGGATGCACATCTAGGTTCTGCTATAATACAAAATATAATAATGGAGTTCTCTCATACACATGCACACAATGTGGCACCAATTTCACTCTGAAGAAAGAAATCACAGGACCTAATTGAGTAGGTATATTATTGAAAAATAAATGAGTACCATTAAACAGAATAGAATTTAAAGTAAAAACGGACAAAGTTTCAGGTACACATATCTAATATAAAACCCCCACAGCCTTTTAAAACTGCCTCACAATCATCTATTTAGACATTTGATCATAGCTAATGTGAATTAGAGAAAATGAATGAGTTAATTTTAGACAAAGGTTCAGTAAACGTTGCCAAAAATATTCTTAGCTAATTTGAAATGTCTTTCTTCCTCCTTTTTGTTTGAGAAAAAAAACCCCACAAACAGTACAGCTATACCTGCCCCTATCTACAGCATTTTAATATCAGAAAATAAGGGCTTTAGAGAAATATGGTTTTAGGGCTAAAAGGATAATTGATACAAAAAGGTAACCTAGCATGATTTGGGGGGCTACATCTAAAAACCCTAATCATTGATAATTCACAATTTGAGAGCCTGGTGGGATTTCATGCAGAGCACTAGCTTCACTAAGGTAATTGGTGCTATTGAAACAACACTGGCTCAGCAGCATGCTGCTTTCTTCCTCGCCTCCGGGCACAGGAAGGATCAATATTTGTTAGGATTGCTTCTTGTTCCAACAATGTAAGATTTACAATACTTGCTAGAATTCTCACTTTGTCTTCACACAACTCATCAGTGGAACCCAATTACTAACCTCAGACAAACAACATTAACATGAGCCTCTATGCTTCTTTATTGCCCTTCATCCAAGTCTCATTTCAGGGTCTTCAGGCAGTGCCACTATAACAGATACTACACTTTAAAGTGTGCTCCAAGGAATAAATTTTCAGTCTTTCATTACTCGTACCTTGATTTACTTCATATCATCTTGCCGCTATAGACAAAGATAACACACTGTAAATTACAGCCATCCTGTCTTGTAGTTTCAGAGGTAGGGGGAAGGCAGGGAGTGATGCTTTTCCTCTACAATTAGCACTGGACACCAGTGCTACCTCTGCAATAACACTGGTGACTAATATTTGTTTATCATGGCTATTTGAAGACATTATTTTATATAAATTAGTTCCTCAAAGTGCTTTGTATTTATTTTGCACTCCTGAAAATGAGAAACTTTATAGAAGGATAAAAATACAAATACATATATTGTTTATTAAATTAATTTAGATTAAGTAATCTTATTTAACTTCACTCGTGGGGCTGTTTCTGCAGATTTTTCAGTCCTGAAGTTTTAATAATGCAACGGCCTTTGATACTTCACTGTTCATTATGATCTAATTCAAGCTTAACACACAGAAGCAAAACCCCAAACTGGGTAATTCTAACTGTGCCTAACATTTTAGCTATTAGTGCATTGTTGGCAACAGAAGCCTTGGGAAACAGTCATTGGAAAAATTCCTTCATGTTAGCTGTTGCAGTACCCCCTTATTTGTCCTACAATTTCCTCCATCCTCCATCCTATTCCAGTGGCTGATAACTAAGAACATTAGTTTTATGCGACTTGTCAAGCTCAAATGAAAAGAGCTAACTTTAATGACACTGCAATTAATCGCCCCAATAGACAGACAGCTAAAAGACAAGATATTGACTTCATTAAGGATAATGTATTATGTCATTAAGTTGGTAGGGTCACCTTGTGTATCATATATGCCTGCTAATATATTGGCATTTTCCTCAAATAAGATAAATTCAGATATGAGTGATAAAGCTGATTAGAAAATGTTTAATCTAAAGAGGCTAGTTTCCTTGTATGCCGCTTTACAGCCCCGGGTGTAAGTGGAGTTGTGAGAAGCCATTATAGATCCAAGATTATCTCAAATAACAAGTCTTAGCCATTTGTAACCTTGCTTTTTTTGCTCAATTTCTAAAGTTTAGAAGGTGTCTTAACTGATGAAGCCTAGACATCATTTGACAACACTGCATTTAAGATTCATTTTTAAATATATGATCTGTTTTTACTGCATGTAAGGTTGAAATTACAAAGTGTGTGTGTAACATTAGTGCCAGCACAAGAAGGGTTAACCCTTTAAGACTCAAGATTCTGAAATCAATTTAAATTGAAAAAAGTACTCTGATAATAAGGTGTCATAAAGCTGATCATTCCTTCTAATTAGATAACTTCTCTTTTTAAGCCTAACTAAAGACAGTTTTGTTGGCTGAAGATGAAATAATTTTTCATTGATAGAATGGAATATTTGCAAATTAAGATACATTTACAAGGCAATTCATGCCACTTACTATCGCCTAATTTTATTTATTTATTGTTATTTATTGGTTTCCTACTCATTTTTTAGAATCTACAATGGGTTCACATTTTGCTTGCAAATACTATTTTCTCAGTCTGTCATGTGAGCAGAGACCTAAGCAGCTCTTTACACCAATGACCAGAAATGACAAATCAAACAATGCCTGAAAATATTTTTTTTCTGCACACTGTAATTTTGAAAATTACATAATGATTTGGGGGTCACAATATGCTCTAGAACAAAATTGCCTTTATTTATGTGGGGTGTTCATTTGACAAATATTGCTTGAATAAGCTGAAAACAAAAACAAAGGTTGCACTGCAATTTCCTATACTACTGAAAATATTTAAAAACAGCTCTGCTGCATGATTATGCTTGTGAGTGTGTGTGTGTGTATTTGCATCTATTAAACCATTAGAGTTTTCTCAGATACGAGACTTATTTTTCAGATCTGACCTAATAGTTTGTCTCCTCTGCATGCTTATTTCCTAGCATTCTCATGGTGTTTTCTTTAAGATATATAATAATTTTAAGGCCAGAGGAAAATGTGTACAACTGCTTTATTTAGTCAAGAACCACAGGGATAGTTACAAATGAGTACAAGTTTGTTTTCCTGTTGCTGATATTGATTTGTTTTATTTCAACAGTTCCACAAGAAACAAAATTCACTGTAGGATTCCCAGAGTCTGTTAATGGTCAGTTTGCCTCAGCGGTAGCATTGGTAACACACATGACCTCCCTTTAAAGAACAGACACTAATTAGCATCACCTATAATCCCTTACTCCAAACCATACCTTTTAACCTGTACCACATCTTTTCCAATATTTCCATTAGGGCTGTCAGAAGCAGAAGTTTGGGAACCTTTCCCTGTGACCTTGGCATTTCTTCTCAGGCTTAACGTATTGGCATTTTTCTCTGTGACTGCATCGCTTCTCATTTGTCATGATTATTGTTGAATTTTTCAACTGTCATTCCGGAACGTAAATCAATGGTTGTCGACTTCCCCTTTGTCATATCTGCACTGCCAACAGCCTTTCCCTTCTAAATGAGGCTTCCTTCTTTTCCATCCATTAAAAAGGGCCTGTCTTTTGGAGAAGTCAATCCTTTGTTAGGTCACTCCATTTATCATTCTTCCAATCAGTACCTGACATACTTATTCAGCCAGGTCTTCAACCACACAATCATTGTTCATTTTTTTTAAAGAATTATTTATGCATGGTGTTTTTTGCCATCCATCTTGGCCAGTTTTACATTTTTCAATGCCCTTGCACTTTAGGGCTCATTTGCTAGAGGGAAACACCAAGTTCAAAGAAGGGGTGTACATGCGAGAGGTTTTGCTGGGAGGCAGGGCAGGGGGGAGGTGAGGATTGGCATATCAAAAGAAACTGGACAAGGCAGAGCCTCCTAGCATCCCAAATTTAGTTTGGTTACAAAGGGGCTCTGGAAGAGTTACTTCTATGTTTTAAAAAAGCACATAACTGGAACAGAAATAGTAACAAATTGCATGACCTTTTTGACAAGGTATATGTAATATAAAGTTATATTACAATAAAAACAGTTTCCAAGCAGAATATTGGTTAAGAGTGACTTACAGAATCCTTCAGGACTTGTTCAATAAAGAAGAGGAAGTTAGTTTCACTATTTTATGTGGCTATACAGCCATATTTAGGTGAGTGGAAGCCCTTGGGCTTCAGTCCCCAATTCCAACATTTCAGACAAGCCCTCAATTGACTTTCATTAGTTGCTTTTGTCATTATCAGATGTTGTGAAAAAAGTAAAGTTTATCACCAATTTCCACACAAGGCAACTAGTGTCCTCCCCGCCCCCAATAATACTTTCTTTCCTTTATAACTTGCTGTTTTACAGCAGAAATGGGCCAAACCAAACTTTGCAGGCCATTACTGCTACTATATTAAATGAAACCAGAACCCTCTTCTGAGCATCCCTGAACTATGAGAAAGTTTGGACCTAAATGATTTACAGTTCGGCTCTTTTGAGATAATTACTATTTTTTCACTGTTTTTCAAAACGAATGCTATGAGAACACAACACAATGTGTGTTGTTATGCTTCAGACAAGCATGGTCCTCAAGGGGCAGGAGATACACAGGCTCTAGTGGTGCGAATTCTGACCAACACAGAATACTTTATGCAAGTTAGACAAGACCCTACACAGGGGAAGTTAATATAAAGCACACTTCCAAGGCAGAAACCCCCAAAGTTTATAAACCATTGCTACGACACAAGCCTGCCTTCCTTTAATTGATAGCTTTATGAACAATGCAAATCTCCTTCCCAATAACATTCGATGGACCTGTCTTCCCTTTCTTGTATCCCAACTTCCTTAATATAAAAGAAACAGCTGATATAATTCTATTCACTTTCTCCCACATTTTCTTATGTTGTGTTTGGGGGGTAATCTATGCTCTTATTCAGCACTGCTGTCTGTTGTGTACTGAAAACAGTATTAAAATTGTGATTTATCACTTGCAATTTTCAGGTGGTTTTCCTCATCCTGCTTGCAGACTAAGACACTTTGCAGGGAAGTCTGCGATCAGGGCACAACAGCAGTAAGTCTAGAGACAGACAATTTAAGATTAAGGCAGAGTGAATTATGTCTCTTCATTTTAGGGAGCAGCCTGCCTTCAGTCTCTCTGTTTTGCGATTCTTGTGTGTTATCATTCTGAATTCTAAGAAATAAAATAGCATTCTGTCACAACCTTCCAGTAAGAGTATTTATTTACCTAACTTCCCTGTGAGCATGCCATGAGCATAACACTGTCTATTATAAGAACCTTCAAAACCCTGTGTTATGTGCTTCTGAATCACTAATTTTCTTTCCATCTGAGCAAGATATGGCTTTTTCTTCTTGTTATGAGAGGACAAAGAGGATGGAACTATAAGCAGTAAATTAATAGGAAGACTCAAGGTCATCAACAGTCTACCCACTGTAGTTGCAGCTAATTTTTCATATGGCGTTATCCTCGTCTTTGTCTTTATGAGTGTTCTCTGCTCATTATGACACACGAAGCCCGAACTCCCCAACTCTCTACAGCTAGGAAGAAAATTACTTTTCAATCCCAAATGTGTTGATTAATTCAAATCTCTTCATGTGGCTTAAGATGACCCAAGTTAAATGCCTATGCTTATTTGCATCTCTAAGTTACTGTCCCTTTTGTTTTGAGCTCTGGGATCAGAATTCTGGGAGCAGAAAATTCCAAATGTTAATGGCCTTCTGAACAAAAATATCACTATTTACATAAGTAGGCATTTCCATATGGCTGATTTTCTCCAATTGCAGGCTCGTGGATTTCTGTAGACCTCTTTTTCTTTGTGTATTCTATTTACCAATTAAACTAACTTAAAATCTAAAGAATCATCACATTCTGGGGTCCAGTTCAGACAGGTGAAAGTTGTGTCACCACTTATCCTGTAACCCTGGGTGCTCTGTTGCTGTAGCTCCCTATCTGGATTCTCCCAGCCAGCATACAAGCATGCACAGAGTGTCTGTGCCTTGAACAGCTCTGGTTCAAGACCTGTGACTCCAGCAGCTCACCTGTTACACCCTAGCCACTCTCGCTGGTCTCCACCAGCCTTGGTTACTGCTAGCCAATACCCACTGAGTCTCAAATTTCCCCCAAACTGTTTGTCCTGAAATGTCCAGCTCACTCCTGAAGTAATGAGGTCCACTGTTCCTTTAAAGAGACAAAACCACAACAGCTTGTTTTAGCTGGAGTTAATAATCACTTCAATTCTAACACAGCACTAGGTTGATTTAGAACAAAAGTAAAACAAGTTCATTGAATCAGAAACAGAGAATTTCAGTGAGTTTGTGTGTAAGGGATAAATTCAGAAATTGTTACAAACAAATGTGAAAATTCTTTCTAGTGAATAAGTCCTAACATAAGTATAGTCTTGGTTCAAGGTAAGATTCGTACCACACCTCCTTCCACTTAGGTGGGTGAGTACTCTCTTGGTCAAGACCATGCACAATGAACAAAATACTTGTTTGTCTTCTTAGGTGGAAGATAACTTGAGGTTTTTTGCCCCTCTCTTTTACAGCCCAGTGAACTTTTTAAAGGTATCCTTTTAAAAAACTAGTGCCCCTTCTGTGAGGAAAGGTACTCTGGAGTCTGATGGAAAAGTTTCCATGGTGGTTTCTTCCCCACTGCTGCTTTCTACAATACAAAGTGATCTGTCCCTGTGACCTCTGAAATGCCAATGTATGGCCACTTAGTTGTGGTTGCCAATTGTCTAGCATGTGGATGGAGGTGTTGGCCTTTCCTCTGTCTAAAAAAAAAAAAACAAAAACATGTTTACTTACTCCCCAGACATAGCTGGTTCAAATACATTTTATTTCTATATTTCCTTCACATTTGTACAGTCCTTTGGGCATTTACCATGCACGCACCATGCATGGATATTAACAATGAGTGAGTTACTGGTTGTCTAATGATACCTTATACAATCCTATTAGATACAAATTATGACAACTGAATTGGGGTACACCGCATTGGCCAGGCCACCTGAAACTCACTACCTGAGCATACACTTAACTGGCTAAGCCAGGTGAAGCTCACTACCCCATGCCGGTGAGCCCTTTGCCTTCTGGGATTGGGATGCTCTTAGGGTCACAGATAGATTTTCCTGCTGTGCCGCTGATATACATTACTACCAACAGCATAAGTAGCTTTGGTAGTAAAGAGACCTACTGAATCTTAAGAGGTTACAGAAAAAAATCCTGGCTTTTATATAGGAAGTAATTATATTGTTCCAAAAAGTCCCAAGGGGATTGGCAGAAAACATATGGATTATCCATCACACTGGTCCAATTTGCATTACAAAAAATAAATGTTGCATCATGTCATTCTTGCCTCCCTGTGAAAGTCCCTCACACTTCGGATTCTCTTGTCCAGAAAGTGACGTTGATGGACAGGGAGGAGTCAGGACCAGGGGAATGGATATTCTTCATAGAGTCCTGTTCCCTCGCAAATCCACAGAGGTGTTAGAAGTAAGCTTTTTCAAATAAAGTGATTAAATCAAAACGTTTAACAGGAAATCATCTATTTCAACAAGTCTCTCAACGTGAAAAAAATTCTGAAAATAGAAGCTCTGAAATTCTTGACATATCCCATTTCAACATTTCTGAAATAAAACCAATAATGTTCTGGTTTGAAATGACTGGTTTTGATATTTAAGCTAATTATGGTACAACTTTTTTTTAAACAAAAATGGTTGAAATCCAAATGAAGTGTTTTGATTGACCCAAACCAAAACTAATGAAAGGTAATAAGAATAGGAAAGTCAGTCTAGTGGACAAAGCACTGGATTGGGACTCAAGAGATCTAGGTTAAATTCCTGGCTCAGACACAGATTTCTTGTGTGACCTTAGACATGTCACTTATTTTTCCATTTCCCATCCGTAAAATGGTGGTGGTATTTCCCTATCCAAAAAGCGTTGTGTGACGATAAAACAATCAATGATTGTGAGATGCCTTCATAGTATGGTGATGAGGCCCCTAGAAGTACCCACACAGCCTCTCAGCAAAGCATGGCCTTTTAAACCAGAAGGAGGTGCAGGGTGCAGTGTGGAGGCACTGGGTGAATAGACCAATGCATGAGCCCCATGAAAATCCCAGGTGTTCTGTGGGTACAAGAGACCAGCTCTCTGCCCACTCTGTAGGGGGCAAATCATGCTCTGTCTCCTCAAAAAGATGATCTCACTGTTACTCTGTTCATTGAAACTTGGATTTTCCTGCCCTTTATGGGGGATTTTCACGCAGAAGAGACAATTTGGCCTAGAAATAAAGTTGATTTCACAACAGGCTGAGAATGAATGCTACCTTTCCACCCAAGAAATATTTCAGACATTGTTTCTCTAGGATACTACCTGAAGTCTACACTCAGGTTTCCGGCTGGTTTACACTCAGCCTTTGTTATGTGACCACATAGTTTGGGATATGCTCATTAAGAGTAGGCAGACTGTACACATGTCCAGTCATGCCAACAAAGTCTAATAGATTAAATAAATATTTTTTTCAGTTTATTTTGATGGTAGATAACACTATATACAATAAACCCCTCCTTCATGCCCCACCACACCTTTACATGTTCTACAGTTATGTCATTATTGAGGCCAAAGCCAATTTTACCTCTCATTACTATGGTCTAAAACCCGAGAAAAGCATTTCATTGTCATGCTGCTTTGGAAGCCAGCATTTCTGAGTTACTAAAATACAGCCATCTAAATATCAGCATTTATATCAAGCATTAAATCCATTTTACTAAACAGCAACTATCCACACTATCTACAGTGCTCCAAGCTTTAGATGTCAACTAATTTGACTTACTCTCCCTTTCATTGCCTTATATCTTACTTAATAAGACATTTTATTCAGATACTGCTGAGGTAATAAAGGCAGAAGCTTTGTTGCCAACTGTAGTAGTCTTTTTTCTAAATTTATTTTTAGCTGTAGTAGGTAAGGGATTATTTTCCTGTGAAAAGAGTAAAATACAGCTGCTAGTCTTCTAAATTGTATCATGTAATCCCACTTTTCCCAAGCAAAAGATTTACCGATAACAGCAGCAATCTTTCACGTAAAAAACCAGTGACCCTTCTGGAACCACAAAGTGACCCACAGAGGTATTATTTGCAAACCAAAAAGCCTATTCATCCACAAAATACTATATTCCAAACAATAGTAAGGCTGCGTTTTGAACATTCAGGAGCAAGGAAATAGGAGTGAAGGTTGAAATTCTACTCCTTAAGATACCCCTTTGTGCCTAGCAAATATAGCATGTACTGCTGCACTGATTCATTCACATTCAGGCCTTCTGTAGACTAAAGAAAGGAAAGAACAAGGCATCTTATTTGGCAGGTGAATGTAGCTATTCTAACTTTCCAGGAATGGGTTTTTTCATACTGCCCAAGTGGAAAGCTTTATCATTTGTGCATTTGTTTAGTGTATAAATATTGCAATGCATCCAAGAGCACCAGCATTGAACATGAAAGAAACATTGTGTGGATAACGATATATTATCTTTGAGATTATCTCTTTGGAAGCTCCAGCAATATCCAGACGCAAATACGAGTTAGGCTGCAACATTTTCCTATTGCTTTTATTTTTACGAGCTTACGCCAGACATTAACAGTGGATGAAAAGGGAAGTATTTTGTAATTTAATTTCTTGAATATTTCCTTTTAAGATACTACTTAATAAAATGCTCTTGTGCATCAAGTTGTTACCTCTTTAAATGCTTTGGTGCTAGGAGCCATCATGCTGCTATCATAAATACATTAATAATATTTTAAATGCACTTCCAAAACTCAGAAACGGAGGCCAGTTTTCAAATACTGAAAGCATTATCATTTTAAATAAATAATAATTAAAAATATTCTAGTCATATTTTATACTAAGAGTATAACTAACTTCCTGCTAGTGTACTTTCAATTTTCTAATGTTACTTTAGTTGAAGGACTAGTAACAAAAACAGTGAAAGAGTGCATATTTATTACTTGGCTGTCTTTTTTATTTAGAGTGTAAAGTCTTTTAGGCAGGAACAGCCTACTCAGTGACTTATCTAGCAGAATTATTGGGCAGTTGATATATAGGTAGCATTTTGGGGTACTAGAAAGAACAAAAACAATATGAAAGCAACTGATTTATGTGAATTTCTGTCCTTTTGATATCTGGATATTGGTATAATTATTACATTACAAATATGCTTGCAGGTGAAGAACACTTCTTCTAATTTAGTGCTGAGAGAGAATGAGGGAAAGAAAAACATAGCCACATGAAAACAAGGATTGAGAATGAAAACATTACAAGTCCATAACTGCAGTGGGATGCCATTGTAATCCAAAGTAAATATTGTCAAGACTCAGAAGCAACTATAATCCTAAACTGTAATCTTTTCGCTTTCCACTCCCTTCCATTTGCCACTTCAGAACTACACACTTGGGTTCCATTCTAAACAAAGAGAGAGTGCTACATGAAAACAGTCTTTATTCCCAGGATTAGTTCAGTGACTCAAACCTCCAAAAACAAAACTGCATTAAAAAAATCTCAAGCACATAATTATAAAGTATATGCCAAATCCCGCAAACTCCTTCTGCATCCTACTGCACTCCCTCAGCTGCTATTGAAGTTGAGAGAGTCAAGGATGTTTACAGGATCAGGACTTGTTTCAGAATAACTTTTAGCATGCAACCTTTTAGCATGCAACCTATATCTTCTGCACATAACTCTTTCTGTGCATACTATGTATCTGACACTTTATTTGCATATTTATAATATACTCCATTCTTCAGAAAAGTTAAAGCAATACACTGAAATCTTACACAGTGCACTTTGCATTTTATTTCTAATGCCATTCTTACCTGAAGCCTGTTTAGCATTAATGTTATCACATGCCAATATAAATTATATGAACCACCATTGTACAACAATATATTTTTCTTAAAGTTCTGTTAGAATCTATTCATTTCCACATTATAATATGTATCTTCACTTAAAACTGATATTTTGCGACAAGTGATTACAGGCATGTTTATCTGGAAAATACTTGATTTTTTTATTTAAAAACCCTGCCATGTGACAGTTGTTCAAAAGAATTCTTACCACTTTATAATGAGGTAAATAATCTTTGTATTTCACCTTTTCTGCTACTGAAGGGAAAATTTATGGAAAATCTTTGGAATCTAACTTCAAATCGATGTTCTTGTATGACATTAACACTTATATTCAGTTTTATTGCAATGTCCAAGGAAAGAATGTAGGATGACTAAACTAACCTCAATACTGTAAGAATTTTATTGGGAGGGGGAAAAAAAAACACCACACACATTGTGGTGGAACTGATTAATTTATAAGCCAAAACACTGATATAGCCAAAAAAGAGAACTTCCAAACAATTAATTTTGGTTTATACGTAAAGACATCCAAATGTTTGCTTTAGCAAAAAATGGTAACGTACTAAGCTATTCCCCTAATGAATCTATGTCTGCATTGCATAGTAGAGATGGGCCAATACAGTTACACATATTGGCAGTAAGGCTCCGTGGTACATTTAAATATGCCAGAAATAGACACCGTCCTGTATTCGTTTTTCAGAGAACCTCTAATCAATTCTAAAATTTCTTAGACATTGTTTATTTGGATGCTGTTTATACTTACATTACTTGTAAAAAGCTCAGTTTAGTCAAAAGCGAACACAAACCAAAAATGTGTAATTTGTCTAGTTTTTAAAAAAACAACTCCCCCCACCCTTGCTTTCCCTGGCCTCTCTTTTTCTCCCCTTTTAATGTCTCTAACTTTATGCCACGTTCTTTTCCTCTTTCAGCACGGCTGAGCAAGGCTGACAGGCGGATTCCTTTGCTTTTCAGGGTATTAAAGCCACTTTCCCGCTCTGACAGCCTGTTCTACTCTGCCACCTTATAGCTCTGGCTTCACACTTCTCTGGGCAGCCACTGCTTCTTGACAGACCACTGTCACTTCCCATCATCCTCTCTGTATATCCTGTTCTCTCCCCCTCAGCACGCATCCCGACTTTCCAACCAATGCAATTATTTTTTTTGACAAGCCATCCATCAGCTTTAACTTTAAAAGCACTTTCCGCTGATATCCATTGTTAAATCCCTTGCTTTTTATGGAGCTTGCATGAGAGAATATGATATCAGACATTCAAACTACCAAACCATGTAAATTTACTTTGTTCTCAGCTATGTTTCCAATTTCACGTCCAATTTTTCGGTACATTATGCGTAGTTGTTGTGCTTAATATGATGTTGTCAAATCCCATTAAAGTTCACTGCATTGCACGGCTTTAAAAACAGGTTACAATTTGCATTCTATAAAGAAAGGAAGGACTGCAGTCTGAAGTCAAGCTGAATCTTATTAAAATTATCTGTTCAATTGTTACATTTGTAGATGGAGTAATTTTGAGGCATTAGCTGAGACACATATGAAAATGTCAGTGTGCCAACTAATGACAATGAAAGCAAAAGGAATATATCTGTGAAACTCAATAAAGCTCCTTTGCTGGTGACATAAATTTGATGATAATCCGAGGAAATGAATAAGGGACCATCCAGTTTGAATAGGAATTACCTTTTCTATTAAATCACTTTGGTGTATTTCCACTTGGCCTACATCTTGGTCCTATGCCACAATGAGTATCTCTCAGTGGACTGAAAAAAATAAAAAGTCCCTATAGGAATAACGCTTTCTTGAGGAATGTCATTTATGTAAGATTCATATAAAATTTCAAAGAGATATCAGTAAAAAACCCAAAGAATTAGTCTCTTTCTTCCTCTATCCACATATAATTCCCCCAATTTATCCTTCTTGCCACTATTCTTTCTACCCAACTACTCAAATTTTTAAATTAATTCTTCCTAAAGGAACGGTTAAAAAGAATGGTTGTACCTTTTGCTCTTACACAATATACGTAACATGACAAAACCCCACCAAGGATCCCATAAATGGTCCAGCATAGTCTCTGCATATCATTTGCCAGAGCATACCTGGTCACTCCCAAGGATGCAAAATGATATGTTTAGGCACGTGTTGCATTTGTTGACAATCTTGACATTGTTTTGCCATTTCCTCTATTTGTGCATCAATCTCTGTCCACCACACAAAACTCAAATAGCATAGATTGCCAACTATATTTAAGAAGCTGGAAATATAAGAAACCTTAGGCTAAGATAGTCTGTTCTGTGTGTCTACCGAGATGCAGATCTGGAATCCTTAATTTTAAATTATGATCCTGAGGCCTGTATTTTGTACAATTCAAGATTGCAAAGCCCATCGGGCCATGTCCATTTGGTCCAACCAGAAAGCCATATTTCCAGTACATCACGCACAAAGTCCCAATTAATATTAAACGTAATCCACAGCAGATAACCAAATATCCATTTGCAGACCCTGCCATTAAAATCTAAAAAAAAAAAAAAAATGAGGGAAAAATACCACTTCGAATTTTTTGTTTTTGCTTCCATAAATAATGGCCATCTTCAAACAGACAAACAAAAACACAAACCTCCACCACTGCCAGGTATTAGAGCAAAGAATATGCTGTATCATAAGATACTGTTTGATGTCCAAAGAGACACTGTTCAGTGTTGGAAAATCTCCACTGGACTCTTGTATGAGCAGATGCATTCTAATGCAAGACGTCATGGATCTGAGTGAAACCCAAACAGTCCATTAGGAATTGACAATTACCCTAACTGGACTTCAAGAACTTAACCATTACCTAAGCATATATTAAGCACTTAATATAAAGCAAACAGATTTTTTTTCATAAAATATTTGTCACCCAAGGACTTACCTAAGATATCTACAATTTGGCAAGCCCTGTTCTACTACCTATATTAACATCCACACTCTAAAATGGTGTCCTTTCAACCTCTTTTCTAAAAGAAAACTTCAAAACTCTATCAGCATTATGACTATTTTAAAACTATACACTGCATGCATACATACATACACGTAACTCATGTAATATTAAATAGTTAGTTTAGGGTTGTGTTTGCTGTTATAAGGGTTAAAAAAATAATTTTCCCCACACTCCAACTGAGTGTGGGGAAAATTTACCCTATTTTCTAGCCGTTAAAAAGAAATAGAGACTTTTTCAGAGCCAGCAGTTTTGTTTAACTCACTTAAGCATAAAGATTCAAGGCTCTAAGCCTCTGCCCTCAACACCATCAATTCTAGTCCCACCTGAAAATCAAACTACTAAAGTGATTGTGGTGAATTTCTGGGAGTCAATCTTTCTGGCTGAATGGTTGTCTTCTTGATGGAGAAGGGCATTTGTCCCTAATGGTAGGTTTTTGTGGTCTCCTTTAAGTCAGAGCATCCATGTATTCCTGGATACAGCAATACAAACAAGCAGATGGCAATCACAACTTGCTCAAGCCTACCTTTTTCAAGAGCACTGCCAGAAGTAAAGTACCAGCTAATGCTACTAAAGTGATGCTCTAGGTTGAATATATTCAGACCGTAGCCCTGCAAGACTTCTGAACTTTTATCAAACATGAAAAACTTTCACTAGAGTGAAAAAATGGGAGGGGTTATCACATTACTTAAGCATTGGTAACAAATAGAAAGAATTATTATATAACCCATACGAGCATGCGCACACGCACACAGTAATCAATAGAAATTTTAAGTACCACAATATTTGTTGTGTGGTACTCTGGTAGTCTACATTTGAGATTCAGAAATGCTGTAAATACCATTGAAATCAGTTACCATTTTCAGATAAAACAATCACATTTGTAATGACAATCAGTAGTGTGTGTGTGCGCGTGCATGCACACACATACATATTTATACAGATCTTTGACTATCTATATCCATATATGAATTAAGTATAATTAAATTCTAAATACATACACACACATCCTCCCCTACAGAACTAATGGCTTGCATGGATTATGTATATTAAGTATCAACTGTGCAATAAGCTAATTCTCTTGTTTAGAGGACAAGCTCATGAAATATACAGTACCAATAAATATTGACTGTTGCTAGGTTTACATAACTGCCATAGCAACTGCTACCATAGTATGGAAAGCTTCCCAAAGAGGTGACTTGACATAAGGTCAACAAGTCCCCTGACAAAAATTTTATATACTACTCCTTCTTGGAAATACAGCCAAATCTTTGTTCTCTTCATAACCCTTAGGCTAAAAAAGCTAATGAGACTCACAGACAACATATTCAATGATGGTCTTTACAGGGTAGCTGGGGTTTCATTCTATAAATAATTTTAACACTATTACCCAATAATGTATTGCAATAAAAAGCTGACAAGGTCTTGCTCAACTAGCAATCACTTGTATGCTGTTGCAACAACAGATTGAGAACTTTCTTATATGCCTGTAGTGATTTTAGTGATTTTCCATAAAACTATTGCTATTATTTACCATCATTGGGGTACTACTTTTTGCTGTACATTAAAATTAAGGAAAATTTATTTTGAAGATTCAGAAAAGCAGAACAGACTTTAGTCACTCCTACATTGTACAGTATTTTATACAGAAGAGGTGGATGTGTTTCCCTCAAACATGGCACACCTTAAGTGACAGAAAACAGTGGCATTTTGAAATAAAACAGGCTTGTTCTCAAACCCATTAAACATTGTTTATTGAAAACTCTATTGGGCAAGAGGTATTTATTCCCACACAGATTATTCCAATTCCCCACACATAACCTATATAAATTGCTGTATTAGCCCAATTCAGCTGATTTACCAATGCAAAACCATGCCAAAACAAAGTTCACAGGCTTCTTTTTATGAGAAGGAACAACTGACAATGAGGGAGAAAAAAAAACAACCCTTATTCACACCCCCAAAGATTAAATCTGCATGGAATCCGAGAGGGCACACCCCAATTTGATGCAAGTGAAGATACAAACCTTGTTTCGCAACATTTTCTAAAATATTTTGCATTATTTGATTGGGAAAGCCTCACCTACCACCTTATCTTGTCTATTCAACATGCTGTTGAACAGATGATAAAGCGCCACTCTACTCTGAAAAGTAAAAAAAAGTAAAAAGGGGCATAAACATGCTCAATCAACAGACCTGATATTTGTGTGTATTCCAAGTCAAATCTTCTTTCCTTGTTTAGGAAAATATCGTATCAGCTATTTCTATTAACATTGCATAACCCACACATCTCAAGAAGGGAGACCAATTGTCATTATTATTATTATTATTGCAGCAACACACACATGCTACGAACTTTCCAAACACAAAAGATGGCATGGCCCCTATCCTGAAAAGCATATTTTAATCTGGCTCATTTTTTATCAGCAGAATTAACTGCAAATTAGCTGAATTGCACAGGGGAAAGGCAGAAACAGGCCAGCAGATTCCTTAGCAACATTGATGATGCATGAGGAGGAGAGAACTTAACCTGACACTCAGATGGTAGGTTAAACTTGCAGTGATAGCAATTCATCTGACATTTGCTGACAACAAACATTGGACTCCACAAAGGCATTTTTACAGAGTCCTTTTAATAACAGAACTGCACCTTAAACAGAAATTGTTTCAGGAGGCATTTAATACAGGTAGGTTCTTCACAGAAAACTGTGGGTTATTCAGAAAGCATGCAACATCACCAGCCAAATGAACTCACATTTGGAAGAAAAAACAAAACAGTGCATTGGTTGTAAGATGCTATCTGAGAGTTTAGGTCTGTGAGAACCCATTTTGACAATTCTATTTATTTTTTAATCTTTTCACTTTAAAATGAGAACACTTGAAGTCTTTAATGAGGGAATCAAATTGAAGTTTGGGTGCTAAAAATATGTTCCTATAAATTATCATTCATAAAAACACAAATCTAGGCATCTTGACAGAAGATGTCCACGTGATCCATATATACTAATGTCTGGGCAGAGTTAATGTATGTATATATTTAAGCATTTGGTCAAATGAAGCATTTTAAAAAAAAGTGTTCATAAAAAAACTAGTTATATTTAACTGATATAAACCAAAAAGGCAACAAAACAGCAGTACTGAAATGACCTGCCAGATTACATTATAGTGCTCTGTATTCTTACTCTAAAAATTGATTGAAGTTGGTTCTGACTGTAACATAGTATCAGAACAGCAGAAAAAAACTTGTACAAGCTTAGTCAGTTACTTCAAAAATTCTCCATTTAAAAAAATCTAAGTTTAACCACATTTTTATCTTGAAATATGCCCACCTAAATCCACCTCATCCCCATTCAGATACTTGCTTTGATTCTTCCAGCAACTCTGCAAGCATCCAAATAGTTTGTCAAGAGACTGTTTTAAATCAAGGTAAAAGGACTTAGATAACACAGGAATGGACTTTATAGCGACAGACAAAGACAGACAGGCGGTAAACAAACAAAGGAGATATAAAACCCTTTAGAAACTTTAAAAGTAGGGCTAACAAAGAAGTAGCTGAGGGCTTGTCTACACTACAGAGTTGCAGCGCTGGTGAGGGGGTTACAGCACTGCAACTTAGGATGTGTACACACCTGCACGGCACTACCAGCGCTGCAACTCCCTGTTTGCAGCGCTGGCCGTACACCTGGTCAAGCCTCGGGTGTAGAGGATCCAGCGCTGGATCACCAGCGCTGGTCATCAGGTGTAGACACTCACCAGCGTTTTTGTTGACCTCCGTGGCATAAGCAGGTATCCCAGCATACCTGAAGAAGCCTCTCTGGTAATCAAGCAAACTCCACTGCCCTGTGCTCACCTGACCCCTCCCTTTAAATGCCCTGGGGAAATTTAAAAATCCCCTTCCTGTTTGCTCAGCCAGGTGTGGAGTGCAATTAATCTATCAATCACTCAGCGACCATGTCTCCACGCACCAAACAAGTCCCAGCACGGACCAATGCAGAGCTGCAGGACCTCAATAGTGTTTGGGGAGAGGAGGCTGTGCAAACACAGCTGCGCTCCAGAAGGAGAAATTATGATACGTATGGGCAGATATCGCAGTCCTTGATGAGGAGGGGCCATGAACGGGATGCCTTGCAGTGCAGGGTAAAAATTAAAGAGCTGAGGAGTGCTTACTGCAAAGCCCGTGAGGGAAATCGTCGCTCAGGAGCTGCCCCCACAACCTGCCGGTTTTACAAGGAGCTGGATGCCATACTTGGGTGTGACCCCACTGCCAATCCTAGGAGCACGATGGAGAGTTCAGAGCAGGGAGAAGTGGGGGATGTTGTAGAGGACGGAGACAGTGAGGCTACTGGTGTGGAGGGAGACACCCCGGAGTCCCAGGACACATGCAGCCAGGAGCTCTTCTCAAGCCAGGAGGAGGCTAGCCAGTCGCAGCAGCTGGAAGCTGATCTTGAGGAGGAAGCTGAGGATCGTGCTTGTGGTAAGTAAATTTCAATGTTTTGGGAGAGGAGGATTTTGGTTATGGCTGCTTGCATGCATGCCTAAACGTGGAATAGCTCATTGATTTGCTCTATCACGTCTCTGTAGTCTGCCTCAGTAATCTCTTGAAATGTTGCTGCAAGAGCGTTTGCAATTTGCTTTCTCAAATTGATCGGGAGAGCCACCGTGGTCCCTGTCCCGGTCAGGCTAACTTGTCCGATCCACTGTGCAGCGAGGGGTGGGGGGACCATGGCTGCACACAGGCAAGCTGCATAGGGACCAGGGCGGTATCCACATTCCTGTAGAAGACCCTCCCTCTCTTCCCAGGTAACACGCAGCAGTGATATGTCTGGCAGTAGGAAACCCTGTGGAGAGTTTAGGGATAATTGAGTGCAGGGCGCCAGATTCGCGGTTCCCCAGCCCATGGCGCTCTGTTCCCCCCACCCCTTCCCAGCACGTAGGCAGCCACGCGCTGTGCTCCGGTGTTCCCCGACACCCCCTCCAAGCAGGTATCCAGCCCCGCGGTGTGCTCAGGTGTTCCCCGACCCCCCCTCCAAGCAGGCATCCAGCCCCGCGGTGTGCTCCGGTGTTCCCCGACCCCCTCCTCCAAGCAGGTATCCTTCCTCGCTGTGTGCTCCGGTGTTCCCCGATCCCCCCTCCAAGCAGGTATCCTTCCCCGCGGTGTGCTCCGGTGTTTCCCACCCCCCCTCCCAGCACGTAGGCAGCCACGCGGTGTGCTCCGGTGTTCCCCGACCCCTCCTCCAAGCAGGTATCCTTCCCCGCGGTGTGCTCCGGTGTTCCCCAACCCCCCCTCCAAGCAGGCATCCAGCCCCGCGGTGTGCTCCGGTGTTCCCCGACCCCCCCCCAGCAGGTATCCTTCCCCGCGGTGTGCTCCGGTGTTCCCCGACCCCCCCTCCAAGCAGGTATCCTTCCCCGCGGTGTGCTCTGGTGTTCCCCGACCCCCCCCTCCAAGCAGGTATCCTTCCCCGCGGTGTGCTTCGGTGTTCCCCGACCCCCCCCCCTCCAAGCAGGTATCCTTCCCCGCGGTGTGCTCCAGTGTTCCCCGACCCCCCCTCCAAGCAGGTATCCTTCCCCGCGGTGTGCTCCAGTGTTCCCCGACCCCCCTGCTTCCAAGCAGGTATCCTTCCCCGCGGTGTGCTCCAGTGTTCCCCGACCCCCCCTCCAAGCAGGTATCCTTCCCCGCGGTGTGCTCCGGTGTTCCCCGACCCCCCCTCCAAGCAGGTATCCTTCCCCGCGGTGTGCTCCCGTGTTTCCCACCCCCCATCCCAGCACGTAGGCAGCCACGCGGTGTGCTCTGGTGTTCCCCACCGCCCCTCCGAGCAGGCATCCAGCACTGCGTTCCCCCCCCCCCGTCACCGTCAGGACGGCGTGAACGTGGACCAAAGAAACCCTCCCCCAAGCAGCTAGCTCACCACCTTCCTGTTCACTACTGTCCCTTCTTCAGGACACCAGCCACCCCCTGTACCCATTGCTGATAAGCCCCAGTGACATAGTGGTCAATTCCCACTCCCAAGGGGAAATCGGGGCAAAACCACTCACCCCATTGCTCACCATGACTTAGCTTGCCTGCCCTCTTTGTGTTATGTGAGGTATGTGAGAAGGATGCTACCAAAAGTCTCAAAAGTCCTTCAAACTGTGATAATAAACAATGATGCCTCTGTGTATAGATGGTTCTCTCTCTGTTTTCTAGGGACCTTGACTACTGCAGCCGTATCACCGGCCTCACGTAGGTTGCAGAACTTGAGACGGAATCCTAGGAAATCAAAAGAGGAATTGATCAAGTCTGTTATGAGCCACTACAACAGAGAAAGTAGGAATACAGAGGAATGGAGAGAGAAGACGTATGAATGGAGAAGCAGTGTACAGGATTGGAGAAAGACTGTACATGAATGGAGGCAAACAGAAAGCAGGAGAAAGGAATTGTCTGCCAAAAAAATCACAAAGCAGATGATAAGCCTCCTGTCTCGCCAAACTGAGTCTTTCGAGTCTCTTGTAGCCATGCAGACAAATATGTACCGTGGTAACCCACAGCCCTCCCAAAGCCCTCTTCCTTGTTCCCCAGTATTTCCACAAAACAACTTTCTCCAGCAGCCAGTTCCATATTATCCCCAGCTGCCCCCAACACCTATAAGATCACCTACCAGCCCTGATAACTATAATTCTTACCCTGTTCAGTCCACCCCCATTATTCTGCAGCATAGTAATGCTGAAGTGCAGCAGACAGTGAATATTGATCAAAATAGGACATATTAAAACCTGTAAATGTACAGTCCACCACCCCTACCCCCTTGCCTGTTATGTACTGTATGCTGAATAAATTTTTTTTTCTATTTCTTTCACTACGTTTTATTGTTGCTGGAAGTGGTAAATATTACACAGCAAGGTAAAGCAAAGCACATCAAATGCATCAAACATTACTGTTGGCTCTCAGCATCAAATTGCTCCCTTAAAGCATCCCTAATCCTTCAAGCCCTTTCCTGGGCCTCCCTATTAGACCTGCTCTCTGGCTGAGCAAACTCATCCTCCAGGCGTCGAACCTCGGAGGTCCATTCCTCACTGAATCTTTCACCCTTCCCTTCACAAATATTATGGAGGGTGCCGCATGCGGATATAACAGCGGTGATGCTGCTTTCCATCAAATCTAGCTTCCCATAAAGACAGCGCCAGCGAGCTTTCAAATGGCCAAAAGCACACTCCACAGTCATTCTGCACCGGCTAAGCCTGTAGTTGAAGCGGTCCTTGCTCCTGTCAAGCTTCCCTGTATATGGTTTCATGAGCCATGGCATTAAGGGGTAAGCAGGGTCTCCAAGGATCACAGTGGGCATTTCGACGTCCCCTACTGTGATCTTGCGGTCTGGGAAAAAAGTCCCGGCCCTCAGCCTCCTGAACAGGGCACTGTTCCGAAATATGCATGCATCGTGCACCTTTCCAGGCCATCCTGAGTAAATGTCAGTGAAACGCCCACAGTGATCCACAAGCGCTTGCAGAACCACGGAGAAATACCCCTTGCGATTAACATACTCTGATGCCAGGTGGGGTGGTGACAGAATAGGAATATGCGTCCCATCTATTGCCCCTCCACAGTTAGGGAACCCCATTTCCGCAAAGCCATCTACAATGTCCTGCACGTTCCCAAGAGTCATGGTTCTTCTTAGCAGGGTGCGATTAATGGCCCTGCAAATTTGCATCAGCACCATTCCAACGGTAGACTTTCCCACTCCAAACTGGTTCGCCACCGATCTGAAGCAGTCTGGAGTTGCCAGCTTCCAGATTGCAATAGCCACTCGCTTCTCCACAGGCAGGGCAGCTCTAAATCTCGTGTCCCTGCGCCGCAGGGTAGGGGCGAGCTCAGCACACAGTGCCATGAAAGTGGCTTTTCTCATCCGAAAGTTCTGCAGCCACTGCTCGTCATCCCAGGATTGCAGGACGATTTGATCCCACCACTGAGTGCTGGTTTCCCGAGCCCAAACGCGCCGGTCCACGGAGCTGAGCACTTCTGTTACTGCCACAAGCAATTTACTGTCTTCACAGTGAGGCGATTCAATATCATCGTCTGACTCCTCACTCTCACTGTCACTCTCACTATCACTGTCACTCTCATTTTGCAGCTGAAGGAATAGCTCCACTGCCAAGCGCGATGTGCTGGCAACATTCATCAATAAGGTCGTCAGCTGCTCAGGATCCATTTTAAAAAAAAAACGCAGAAAAAGCGCTGTACAATCACAATGCTGCCACACTGCTCCGAATGTGTACCAAAGCACCACGGGGCGTTGGAACAGGAAAAGGAAGCGGAAAGACAATCACACTTCCTTCCCCTTCCCACAAGCCACAGCGCCAAAAAGGGACGAGGTGCTCTGTGGGATAGCCGCCCACAATGCACCACTCCCAACAGCGCTGCAGTGTGGCCACATTTAACACCACTTGCAGCGCTGGTTGCTGTAAGTGTGGCCACTCTGCAGCGCTGGCCCTATACAGCTGTACTAACACAGCTGTAACAACCAGCACTGCAAAATTGTAGCTGTAGACATACCCTCAGTTTACAAGACATACGCGATTAATTCCTGTAGAGATGTAAAATTATGCACAACTGGTATAAGCACAGCTATTATGCACTAACGCCAAGAACCCAGCTCTGGAATTGAACGATCCTGGTCAAAAGCTCTGCTCTGAAGCTGAACAAAACTTGTCAAGAGTTGTGTCCTGCCTGGCTTTTTTTTTTTTTGTTTTGTTTTTTTTAAAGAGATAATATACCTCTACCCAGATATGATATAACAGGTAAAGCAGTGCTCCAGAGGGGCGGGCGGCGCACTTCGGTGGATCAAAGCAAGTTCGATATAATGGGGTTTCACCCAGAACGCGATAAGATTTTTTGGCTCCCGAGGACAGCGTTATATTGGAATAGAAGTGTAATTTACATGATGTATGTGTAAGGTGAACTGAAAGAGTTGCAGAGGCTCTTATTTTGTATACTACACCCCATCCCAAAGTACACAGCATTTACTTGGAATTGTGTAATGAATGGGGCTAACAATTTAATTGGACAGTCTTCTTTGATAGTGAAATGTGTAAGAAAAATGTAAATATTTATTAAAGAAAAGATGATCCTGAGAACTCAAAATTCACAATTCTGCCAAACTCTAAAAATCATGGATTTAACAGACATACTGGCTTTCCGACTCAGCAAATCTGTAATCCAATAGCCCTCTTTTGTCCACTGACTGCAGAGGTGTTAATAGCCCACACTATCTTAAGTGGTCTCCTACAACACATGGGGGCCCCTTGTATTTGCTGTGACACATTGACCTTTTCCAAGCCTGAAGAAGAGCTCTATGTACCTCAAAAGTTTGTCTTTTTCACCAACTGAAGGTGGTCCAGTGAAAGATATTACCTCACTCACCTTGTCTCTCTCAATAATTTTTATGGCATTTGTACTGCACACCATCTACATAAATATCATACTCTGCAGCCTAATAGGGCATGCTAAACTAAAAGGGAAACAATTCTTTGAAAACAACTGCCTATGTCTAAATTCAGCCTTTCCATCAGTCACCAGTTTCTGGCCCTACGTGTATATTTCACAGGGTTGTTTTTACACGCACAGCCCTGAAACAATCAATTTAATGCAATCAAAGTAACTCTGCACAACTGCAGAAAACAGGTTACTTTAATTTTCAAAGCAGATGTTTCACAATTAAAATAAAATAAAGCAAAACAAAAATAAAGCCACCTATTCCAGAGGGGCATCAGGAGATTTCCATCACCACTGCAAGGTATTTTCCCTTTAAATGTCAGCATATTCCAATTTCCTAATCTGAAATCCTGTTTCACCACCTATGCTTCTCAAGTTCCGCTTCTCACCTGAAACTAAGGTAGTGACTAGCGCACTGCTTACAGATATGCAACACCTAGCTCTGTAGCCTTGTAGGCTACACCACCAAAAGCAGTCAGCATTTATGAATAGGCTTGTCAGAAGGCCTATGCTACCACAGTGCTAGCTCACAAGAATGAAGGCAGTCAGCTGTAAGGGTAACCTGCTGGTTGACTAGGCATAAGCTGTGCCAAGGAAAACAACATGAAGCTATATTGGCTAGTAGTAATGGTGACTTGCCAGTTATTGAGCAACACAAACGTTTTAGTGTGTTTAATGTTCAAATTGGGGCACTGCATCAGAGTGCCTTATTTTCAGATTTGTGATTTGTTAGTGTAAAACACCCCTTACTTCAGGAGATAGGTAACGTATGGTCAGTGCTTAACTGAGAAGCAAAGCTCTCCAAGTGCTTATTGAAAATGGAAACATTTGCTCCTGCACCCTATTGCTCCTACCTTTTAACCAATACTGAAAGACAGGAGAGAGCTGACCAAATGGAAAGAGACAGCAGAACAATAATTTCTGGAGGGAATAAAGAAACAGAGAGAGCAGCCCCACACTTCTAATACTTCTGGTCACTCACCTAGGCCAGCCAACTTTCTGTTGGTTAGTGTAGATAAGTGCTGTTATTGCCATGTTACAGATGGGGAAGATGAACCACAGAGAGGTGAAGTGATTTGCCACAGGTCACACAGCCCATAAGCAGCAGAGGCAATAACAGACTATGGGAATTATGGAACCATGCTCTATTCACTAGACCCCTCACATTAAGAATAAGCAAGGAGTTTAAATAGTATTAAATATGAAGGAATAAAGGCCACATGTGTTCCTTATGTCTTACAAAAACTAATGGAGAGCCTGTCTTGCACTCAACCCTGCCTCCTGCCCAATGATGAACTCCATGAGGTTACCCCACCTTGGCTGTGGCAGATACAGCCACTGCAGGCAGACATATACAGCTTCCCAAACTCCACAAGAAAGAATTTTCCACATCTCAATCAACAGAAGATTGAATAGGTCAACATAACTGAAGTGAATGATCCCAGCTAACAGCTCCAGATGGAGCAGTGTTCTGGGGAGGCAGGACCATCGGGAGGGGGGGAGAATTGGAGAATTAAACACACAACTACAGTGAAGATCAGAAGGGAGAGAGAATTCATCTCCACCCCCCCCCTCCAAGAATTCCCTACGCATGCTCTGTACAATTGATTTGTGTTCAAATTAAGGAAACAAAGAAGAATGGATCGCACATCTCGCAATCAGACTTGGCAAAGCTATCCTGTTCTTTTCTTAAACAGTCATTATACCTTAAATATTTTCAGACAAAATATCTAGTAATCTTTGAATTTTTAAGTTGCTAAATCCATTGCACCCTGGACTAATCTACAGTTACTTTACCTTAAGGTCAGGGATGTCCAAAACAAAGCTCCTGCTCAAAGAAATGTATACTCCTTCCTCCTCCCCTCCAAAGAATCAGTCAGTTATGTGGTGATCTAATTCCCTCTCTGAACTATTTGATGCATCTTGTTAATCATCATCAATACACAAACTACTCAATGTTGGCCAACACTACCAACATAACATCACTCGAGAATATCAGCCAAGTTCCAAACATACCATAGCAGGCTGGGTATTGTACTTTATCATACCCAGAAGCCTTGCCCATCTTCTAGTATCAACAAAATGAAACTGAATTGTATGTCAGCACTAAGTACTAAGACAATACTTCAGCACTAAGTATACTCACAAGGATAACTTGCGTTTCGGTCAACGTTAGAACTACTCTCCCTACCCCTTTTCGGACCACCACTGCTTATCACACTGTTAAGCATTTTGACTATGTAGGAGGGGTAGGCACTAACTGTGGCTAAACTCTAATGTTACTATAAAGTAATATCATGCTACCATGTAATAGCTCTTTAATGTCAACCATAACCTTCATAAATGGGTTTGTAATGAGAAACCCTTGTTTGTCATACAGTAGGTATGATTGATGCCATATGAGTGAAATGAAGCCACAGTGACCATCTCAGTAACATGAACAGATGCCAAATATTCATTTAGCAGAATGAGTTTAGAAAACTTTGAGCAGATTGCTTTCACAAGGCTGCTTTCAACAAAAGGAAACATAATTAACGAGCTAATATCAGCATGTGTCTGGCTAAGCTAATGAATATCAAATTACACAGAAACCTGTATAAATCATCATTACCCTGAATTTTAATTGAACTTGCAATTAAACATGACAAATTTTATATACACTAAACCTTTAATTTATACTTTCAAATAAGGAATAATTTATCATTTTTAGTATTTCATAGTTAATTTCCCAATATGTACACTTCTAATTAACAAGGACAGACAGGCATTTAAAATACTGTTGAAGAGCTCTATTGGTTACAGCAACTTTCAGTTCTACAAATTAAAGTTGGGGACCAAGAATTTAGGACAAAGTGCTACAGTCCACTTGCTCTGTGTTTGTAAAAAATAATATTTCCAATATAGTCTATGAAAACTATATCCACCAGGAAAATGGGTATGTCTGCCCTTACACAGGATTCTAAAGTTACAAATATGCTTCTGCAAAAGCAAAGCTTACTACAAAATAGCTAGTAACACGTTACCAATTTAAGGCTGACTCTTGAATATTACCTTGCAGTGAACTCAGACGTCTTTTTAGATAACCATATTGCTGTAATGACCTAAAGCTGTTGCTGCACACAATATTCCTTCTTGACCGAAAGGACATCTCTCATTAACGTTATCTGCTTTCCTTTTAAGTACATTTTTCATTGCTTATCTTAAATGCCCCATTTGTTTATTTATGGTCTACAGAGAAAGCCTAAAGGACTGGAGAATTTGGCCTTCTCTACATTGCAGATTTACTCCAAACACAGCACATTACAGACAGGCAAAACCACAAGTGGCACTAGTGGAACCCTGCTTGAAATTTGGGTAAGGTGCAAGGTGCAAATTTTCATCAATACCTTTTTACCCTGGCCACACTGAAGGCTAAAATTGATGCCAAATAAATAAAAATTAAAAAAACATCCATTGGTGAAATGATGATATCAAAAGAGTCAAGAAAGACATTTGGGCAGCTCAGAGGGGAAGAGATTTTGAGTTAGACTGATTAAAACATCGCTTTTGGTTTGTTAACACCTTTTTAACTTTGAGAAGTATTTTTTTGAGAAAGGCCTTTTTGGCTGAAGTTTCAATACCTCTGTTTCTTCAGTTAAGGCGTGATACAAACATACTCTGACACATCCAGTAGATCTAATAGCAATATTCCCAATAATTGGCGAGGTTAAAAAGCATAAACACAATAGGGTGAAAAATGTAACCCCCCCATATTTTAATTTTACCTTTTACGTCAAAAATAGGCTAAGAAGGATTAAATTTTTATTGGTAAAGGCCAATAAACATTGATTTCACCATACATATACAAACAAAAATATTTCTATAGATCATCAAAATTTATAGATAAGAAAAGTACTGCTTGAGAACTTAGAATTGCATTTCAGGACATTTATTTTGTATATTTTGCCATATGATGTTGCCATTTTGTTTTAACACTTACAGAAGCCTAACTTTCTGAAACTCAACATCTACACTCCTTAAATAATTATTGTCTGACACCTCCTCATATAAATTTTCACAACTATGGGAAATTAAGTGGATAAAAATAGAAAATAGTATCAAATAAACAGATATTATCTGACAAAATTATTTAAAAAAAATCAAATTCTGCCAAGCCTAATCAGAAACAACACACAAACCTCATTGGATGGATGGATGAAAGAAAGAAATCCTTTCAGGTCACCTTTGACACTTATTTGTTGTAACTGCTCTTAATAGACTATACGTAATAGTAAACTCTGCAGCAAGGGCAGGGCCAGATCCAGGCAGCAGATGACAAAGCATGTGCCTGGGGTGGCACTTTGTAAGGGGCAGCATTCGGCCAATCTTGGGGCAGCACATTCCGGCCGCCCTGCCGTGATTTTGATTTTATTTTTTTGCTTTGGCAGCCCAGTCTGCAGCTCTGGAGCCTCCGGCCAGCTCCCTGCACTCTGCCAGTCCCAGTCCAGCTGGGGCACAGACCCTGGCCCAGGGGGCAGAAACTAGCAATCCCTGCTGCTCACTGTGCTGCCGGGCTCCCCGGGATGCACCACTCCCCACCACCTGCACCGGCCTCCACCTCCCATGCTGCTCGGCCGAGCCGCCTTTAAAGGAGCAGCTGAGCTAGCACCTCCTGCAGCCACCAGGGGCTCTGCCTGCCCAGCGGGACAAGCACCCCAAGGCCGGAGGGGGGTGCCCCTCTGGCCCGGCTGCAAGCGAGCTGCAGCGCCACCCTTCATCGCCCTGCAAGCCGCCTTGACCGCCCTCCATGCGCTCCCAGCAGTTCAGCCACCCCTCCCCTGCCCTTTTTTTTTTTTTTTTTTTTTTTTTTGCTTGGGGTGGCAAAAAAGCTAGCGCTGACCCTGAGCAAGGGTAAACTTTGAATGCTATTGTGAAGTTTTGAGTTGCTTTGGGATGGAAAGGGACTCTTCTGAAGATTGTCATCATAGTCTGTTGTGAAGCTAAACAAGAGAAAGACTCGGAGGACATAGGTGCATACTATGCCTCCCTTTTGCCTTGCCCCATAACCATGTTAAAATTAATCTAATTAAAAAAAAGACAACTGTGACCATCTTAGAGTCTTCCTGTGGTATTGGAAAAAAGGAGGGATAGAGAGAACTTTGTACTCGTTTTCGTAAATGTGTAAGATATTCAGATGCCACAGTGATGGGCATAATATAAGAACTTGGAAAGCTATAGCTACGATCATTGGTTTATACTGAAATGGTGGATCAATGTCAAAGGATTCACTTCTTTGCACAGGATATTAATTTAGGTTAGGCTGAGTTTCAGGTAACTGGTATAACACTCTAAGTGTTAACAATGTGGTACAATACCAGTATGTCCCAGAGATATTTCCACCCAAGATTCCTGATCACGGCAATGGACCAGCCCAAGGAAAGACTGCCCCAAAGAACTCTTCGCAGGTGTTACTGTGAGCTCTGAGGAGATTAGGAAAGGCTTCTGGAGTTTAGTCAGAGCTGGGTGAATATTCATAGTGCAAACATCAACAACCACTTCTATAATCACGTCCCTCAGTACTGAGACTCAGCACTTTGATCTAATGAGCCCCCAGAATGGGGGACAAAACTATCAGCATCAAGCAGAGACCAGTCCCATTACTTTAGGTGCTTGTTCCTGTTCTCCTATTCTCAAGCTAGCTCAAAGATCCTCTGACCTTCCTCCCCCACCCAGTGTTACTCTAGGACTGGGTTCTTCCCGCTGCTCTGAGGGATTTAGGTCTGGGCATTGTAGAGGCTGTGTTGGTCTAAGTTCTCCTGGAAACAAATGAGAATGCAGTCTTTTGATACCACTGCCTATTGACTTAACACTTAGGGGATCCTAAGAGGGGTAGATGGAATCACTTAAATAACTCTAGCCCTCTGACATACGGTAGTTTGAAGCAATTGCTAACCTCCCCTGAGGCGAGCTCTTGTGCAGGACAGCATGACCCATTTTTATTCAGAAAGGTTTTATGAAAGTGAACACAGGGCTGTTAAGAGTTATCAAGGAGAGGTGGGCTAGTGCAACTGTCACCCTACACCATCAGCCCATTGGTTCTGACATAGTCGGTGTAGCTGAGAGATTCACCCAATGCCTAACAGAAATTGGAGCCTGAAACATTGTTTAACTAGCAGAGATGTAACCCAGCTCTGTTTAAAGCACTTAACTCCGAATCCAGATTGCTGAGTTTTAATTCTGGCTGACTTTTATTGCCACTCACTGAGTGATCTGCAAGAGCTCACTTACCCTCTCTGGGTAGGTCTACACTGCAATTAGGCACCTGCAGCTGGCCTGCGCCAGCTGACTCAGGCTCGCGGGCTGTTTAATTGAAGTGTAGATGTTTGGGCTTCGGCTGGTGTCTGGGCTCTGGAACCCTACCTCCTCACAGGGTCCCCAAGCCCAAATATCCACACTTCATTTAAACACCCTCACAAGCCTGAGTCAGCTGGCATAGACCAGATGCAGGTGCCTAATTGCAATGTAAAGATACCCTGTGTGTCAGTTTATCCTCTTGAAAAATGAGCATAATGATATTTACCTATCAAGGATATTGTGAGGCTTAATCAATTTTCACTCCACTAATGAATCCTGTTTCATATCTTTTTTATCCTCCTGTCTTCTCTATGCTGCCCCCTCCACCTCAAATACCTTCCCCAATTCTAATGAGCCGGCATCCACATCTCTTCTTTCACCTCCCGTTTCTTAAGTCATCTCTTCCACAAATGCCAATCGCAGTGAGCAAAAACATCAGCCAGCCATACCCAAAAAATAAATAAATGAAACAAGCTCTGAGCAGAATTCTCCTCTGAACTTCCCCAGTGCGGTTTGGGTAATATGTCTATTTAGAACACAAGTTCCTTAAAGCAAGGAATGGAATGTGTTGTCTTCTGCAACTTGTACAGCTTTGAGCACACTGTCTGCAAGTAATAAATAATAAACAGTAACATTTGTCCAGCTGTTCTAGCTACTCCAAGAAAAGGTACAGTAACAACATCAATATTATCCTTGTTTTCTTTTACATTAAAAATGCTTTATTTATTCTCATTTTTTTTCAGGCTTCTAAACTGATGGAACTGCATTCATTGAGGCTTTGAGTGTTTAATGCTTGCCTGGATAGCACTGTGTGCTCCTGCCTGAGAAGCAGCGGGACAAATATTTTCACACATCATCAGATAGCCGAACAACACAGGCTCCACCAGAATTTACAATGGGAGACAACAAGAATTTACAACTTGTGAAATTGTGGTTGTCTATTTTCTTGTTACTGTGGGTTCTCTGTAGATAGAAAAGGCCTTTTTTTTTTTGGCCATCTACTGTGTGTCTACTTCCTTGTTAAACCTTGTCTCAAGTTATCAACCCTCTCTGGAGAGATAAGCTTCTTCTCACTTACAACCTGTCATTAATAATCGAACTTTCAAGACTCCATCTCGAAAAGAGACTACTGGAGGCACACAGGTCACAGGAATTAACTGCCACCAGTCCTTGCAGAAAACTACGCTCATCAATCTATAGCTTCTCATCATAATTAGAATAACGGCTTCGAAAATTTGGGCTGATGTTGACGCAGTCTTATGCCACAAAGAGCACTGATTAAAATCTTGGTGCGAAAAAGTTAATGATAAGTGCCGGTGGCGTTGTCGTGGTGACAGGGAGAAACAATTCCCTCGCTGTGACATTTTCAATGTCCCGCAGAAGAGAAACTCTCCTCTTTAGTGTCGCACTGTATGAAGCTTATTTATGGCTAGAGGGCTTACTGGATTGATGACTGTCGTAACACACTGTCAAATCCTTTACTGACACATACATTTTTTGAGCCCTTGTTGTGGCAGGAATAAAACAACATAAATACTAAAATTTTATTTATCAGCTTCTGTTTGGGTAAAATAGTGGATGAAATAAATTATTTTTTATATACAAGCCCACATGCACACACATTAAATGCATTAAAAACCACTAGCATTTAATATGTTTACAAACCACTCAGCTCATGCCCTAGGCTGTGAGCTGAAAGAACCCTGTATCTTCCACAGCAGCCAAAGGGATTCCATGTGACCACTGGGGTTCGCTTACACAGAACTCACTGCAGGATCAGGGCCTAAGCTTAGCAAAATGCCAGGTTGAGAGCCAAGCTTCACACCACACCAGAACAGTCTTTATATAAGTTTTTCTATTGAACACTGAATATAAGAAATGGTGGATTTTATTAGTCAAGTGATAGGTTAAACCCTCGCCATTGATGGTAAAGTATTCCCAGCATTAGTTTGTTAGCCAGTGCATGGGCAGTTTGAGGTTTTAAAAACCTTTCCAAATTCTTTTCCTAAACATTACTTTGAAAATCTACTTGAAAAGTATTAGGAGAAGCTCCCCAATTTCCTGTTACACACTCCCCTTCCTCTCTGCCTGTGAGGAGGATAGGACAAAAAAATGTCTCCCCTACTCTTTGCTCCAAAAGACTAAGGTGAAGAGGTAGTCACCTCATCCATACAACACCCTATGGGACTCCTCCTCCCCTTACTTTTGCCACATTTATCTGGACTTGACAGGCTGCCAACTAATTAATTTTGTAATTACAGGGGAAAGAGTTATCAAGGATGCAATTCCAGAAGACAACAAAGAGGGGGAAACTTCAAAGGCCACCAGCTTTATCAGAAGATGACTGCAGATGAGTGGCAGAATGCAGACAATCAAAGGAAGGAGAGCAATAGGGAGGGGAATGAGATTGGAGGTGGACAGACCAGAGTAGAGAATTTTCAATTCTTGCTTTCAGGGCTCCACTTAGCTCACATGCTGCCTGTTCTTTTCCTCTCATCTCATCACCTTCTTCTAATCTTGCTCCACCCAAACATCACACCTAACCGCCTCTTCCACCTCTGTAAATTCTTCCATGCAGCTAGTGATACTTGGAGCTCTCTTCCTGACCTGGTCTAACAGGATTTTACTCTTTGCTCCTTTAAAACCTTGTTTTACATAATATGTCAGTGAAGGCTTTCAAACTCTAGCCCTCTTAAAAAAATCTTCAGATTAAAAAAAATAAAATCAGTGTATATCTTTATAATTTCCAAGCTCTGGATAACATACCCAGTGAACCATCTGTATATAGTGTTTGGCTTAAATCTTTAGATTGTAAACACCATAAGATTAGGGCCTACATCTCTAATGAGTGCCAAGCACACTGTCAGTTCTCAAACCCAATGAAATCAGTAACTGGTGTATAGAGTTTACAAGTTTGTCAGGGACTTTGAGATCTCTAAATGAAAGGTATCCTAAGATATGACACAACATCATTATTTGTAGAAACAAATGAAATCCAGTACATAAACACTCACTTTTGCTATGATATTTTATGCAATTATGTTGTGAGTTATTTAACAATGGAAATGGACAAATTTTCAAAGCCAACTAGAAGATATGGATGTCCAACCCCTATCATCTTTAACAGGAACTGGGCATTCAAATCCCTTCAAAGTAGCTTTGAAACTCTCAGCAAACACTGTTCTGTATCCAAATATCTAATGATCTGGGGTTGATTGACCTACTTATTTCAACATTCACCCATTCAAGTTGACATAGAGCTAGCATATTTTTCTTTAAAGAGTTGATTTGGACACAGGCAAAATAAGGACAGACATGTACATGGAATTAAGCCACAGGCCACAACTTTTATTAAACTTTAACACAAGGGAGGGGCCCTACCTGTCCTTCACCCACACCAGGCACTAAATTGGTTGCAGTGTGGTTCCAGGGCTCATTACCATATAACCTGTAAGTGGCAACAGGGTCACAGGGCTTCTTACCATATTACTCATAACAAGGGATAGCCTACCCCCCAAGAACCAGCTGCCTCTGAGTCCTAGCACCCTCCCCACTGTGAAGTGGAGAAAGGGTACCGCAAAATAGGGACCTTGGTCCGTGAGGGGCTGTCCAAATCTGGGACTAGAGTGATGACATGGTGTGCAGTGGTGAGATAGAATCCAGAAGCCAGTAGGAATATTATATTTTTCTTTTCTCTGCTAGGGACTTTTTAGCAGAGAGGGTTTGGTTTTCAAAGAAACCAGAGAGAATTTTTTTTTCTGCTCTCTCTGGCAGTTTGTGGCTTGCATATTAAGCAAGAAGCCATTAAGGAGCTGTTACAGGTCTTTTGTCATGCAATAGCACTCCCATTAGGAGAACATGAACGACTATAAACTTTTTCAAACCAAGGCCAGATACAGGATGGGGATAACCCCGGATCATGCCCGTCGGCGTTTCAGAACCCAAAAGTGGAAACCAGATGTGTCATTTCCCAAACACGCCTACTACGTTGGGAAAAATTATGAGGCCTGGATATCAGGACACAATGTTAAAACCTTGGAAGAACTGCACCTCCTCATACAAATGGAGCAGTTCTTGGATGGTGTTCCTGAGGACATCACACGGTACATACAAGATGGAAAACCCAAAAATCTCGCTGAGGCGGGGGAGATTGGAGCCAGATGGATGGAAGTAGCAGAAAGCAAGAAAGCTATGGTCAAGGGGAACGAATACCCCAGGGGGACACCGACCATAAACCTTACAACCGAGGACAGCCAAAGACCCCACATACAACCCAAGTCAAGCCACAGACGCCCTATTCTTCCACCTCACCAGTCTCCAGTAACTCACCTCGGCCTACTGACCCATCAGATGGAAAATGCTTTAAGTGTAATGAACTGGGGCATATCAAGGCCAACTGTCCCAAGAACACCATGCGAGTGCAATTCATTACACCACCATCACACCAAAGATCCCCAGGCCCGGATGCCTCTCAAATACCCTTGGAACGAAGGGAAAATTTGAGAGTGGGTGGAAAGAACGTTACTGCGTGGAGAGACACGGGAGCACAAGTGTCAGCTATCCACCAATCCTTCGTTGACCCCAAATTCATCAACCCAAAGGCCCAAGTGACAATTTACCCCTTCATGTCACAAGCTGTAGACTTGCCTACAGCTCAACTGCCTGTCCAGTACAAAGGCTGGTCAGGAATGTGGACTTTTGCAGTCTATGACAATTATCCTATCCCCATGCTACTGGGGGAAGACTTGGCCAACCAGGTGAAGTGGGCCAAGAGAGTGGGAATGGTTACATGTAGCCAAACCAGGCAAGCTTCCAGACCCATTCCTGTTCCTGAGCCGTCCACAGAGGCCCCGTCTGTGTTACCAGAGACCCAGACAGAGGTAGTGGATCCGGATTCCATGCCAACCACTGAAACAGCCACAGCACCTCCAGTCCCAGGCCCGGAACTGGAACAGCAACCAGCACCAGCAATTGCAACCCCATCTTCAAACTCAACGCCAGAGGGCGCCAGCGAGCCAGAACTGGCAGAAACAAGGGACAGCCATACCCAAAAGGCTCAGACAGAGCCTGAAATACCCTCAGGTGCACAGCGGAGAGCGGTTCATCAGCAACGGAAACAAACCCCTCATCTACATCGCTTCCAGGGGGACCAAGCCCAAGTCCACAGTCTGAGGAAGAACTGGTGACCCCAGCCTCAAGGGAACAGTTCCAGACTGAGCAGGAAGCAGATGACAGCCTTCAGAAAGCATGGGCGGCGGCACGGAGCACCCCACCGCCTCTCAGCTCTTCTAATCGATCCCGGTTTGTTATAGACCAAGGACTTTTATACAAGGAGATTCTTTCTGGTGGACACCGGGAAGAATGGCAGCCGCAAAAACAGTTGGTGGTTCCAACTAAGTACCGGGGGAAGCTCTTAAGCTTAGCCCATGATCATCCCAGTGGCCATGCTGGGGTGAACAGAACCAAGGACCGGTTGGGGAAGTCCTTCCACTGGGAGGGGATAGGCAAGGATGTTGCCAAGTATGTCCGGTCTTGTGAGGTATGCCAAACAATGGGTAAGCCTCAAGACCAGGTCAAGGCCCCTCTCCAGCCACGCCCCATAATTGAGGACCCATTTCAGCGAGTAGCTGTGGATATTCTGGGTCCTTTCCCAAAAAAGACACCCAGAGAAAAGCAGTACGTACTGACTTTAGTGGACTTTGCTACCCGATGGCCGGAAGCAGTAGCTCTAGGCAACACCAGGGCTAACACTGGGTGCCTGGCCCTAACAGACATTTTTGCCAGGGTCGGTTGGCCCGCTGACATCCTTACTGATTCAGGATCTAATTTCCTGGCAGGGACTATGCAAAAACTGTGGGAAACTCATGGGGTGAATCACTTGGTTGCCACCCCATACCACCATCAAACCAATGGCCTGGTGGAAAGGTTTAATGGAACTTTGGGGGCCATGATACGTAAATTCATCAACGAATACTCCAATAATTGGGACCTAGTGTTGCAGCAGTTGCTGTTTGCCTACAGGGCTGTACCACATCCCAGTTTAGGGTTTTCACCATTTGAACTTGTGTATGGTCACGAGGTTAAGGGGCCATTACAGTTGGTGAAGCAACAATGGGAGGGGTTTACGCCTTCTAACATTCTGGACTTTGTAAGCAACCTACAAAGCACCCTCCAACACTCTTCAGCCCTTGCTAGAGAGAACCTAAAGGATGCTCAGGAAGAGCAAAAAGCCTGGTATTAACAGACATGCCAGAGAACGTTCCTTCAAGGTAGGAGACCAGGTTATGGTCTTGAAGGCGCAACAGGCCCATAAGATGGAAGCATCATGGGAAGGGCCATTCACGGTCCAAGAGCGCCTGGGAACTGTGAACTACCTCATAGCATTTCCCAATTCCTCACTAAAACCTAGAGTTTACCATGTTAATTCTCTCAAGCCCTTCTATTCCAGAGACTTACAGGTTTGTCACTTTACAGTCCAGGGAGATGATGCTGAGTGGCCTGACGGTGTCTACTACGACGGGAAAAAAGACGGTGGCGTGGAAGAGGTGAACCTCTCAACCACCCTGGAACGTCTGCAGCGGCGACAAATCAAGGAGCTGTGCACTAGCTTCGCCCCATTGTTCTCAGCCACCCCAGGATGGACTGAAAGGGCATACCACTCCATTGACACAGGTAATGCTCATCCAATCAGAACCCCACCCTACTGGGTGTCTCCTCATGCCCAAGCTGCTATAGAACGGGAGATCCAGAACATGCTACAGATGGGTATAATCCGCCCATCTACCAGTGCATGGGCATCTCCAGTGGTTCTGGTACCCAAACCCGATGGGGAAATACGCTTTTGCGTGGACTACCGTAAGCTAAATGCGGTAACTCGTCCGGACAACTATCCAATGCCACGTACCGATGAGCTACTGGAGAAGTTGGGACGTGCCCAGTTCATCTCTACAATAGACTTAACCAAGGGGTACTGGCAAGTACCGCTAGATGAACCTGCCAAGGAGAGGTCAGCATTCGTCACCCATGCGGAAGTGTATGAATTCAATGTCCTTCCTTTCGGCCTTCGAAATGCACCCGCCACCTTCCAGAGGCTGGTAGATGGTCTACTAGCTGGACTGGGAGAATTTGCAGTCGCCTACCTCGATGATGTGGCCATTTTTTCAGACTCCTGGCCCGAACACCTACTACACCTGGAAAAGGTCTTTGAGCGCATCAGGCAGGCTGGACTAACTGTTAAGGCCAAAAAGTGTCAAATAGGCCAAAACAGAGTGACTTACCTGGGGCACCAGGTGGGTCGAGGAACCACAAACCCCCTACAGGCCAAAGTGGATGCTATCCAAAAGTGGCCTGTCCCACGGTCCAAGAAGCAGGTCCAATCCTTCTTAGGCTGGGCCGGATACTACAGTCGATTTGTACCACACTACAGCCAAATCGCTGCCCCACTGACCGACCTGACCAAAAAGACCCAGCCAAATGCAGTCAGGTGGACTAATCAGTGTCAAAAGGCCTTTACCCAGCTTAAGACGACACTCATGTCTGACCCTGTGCTCAGGGCCCCGGACTTTGACAAGCCATTCCTAGTAACCACGGATGCATCTGAGCGTGGTATAGGAGCAGTGCTCATTCAGGAAGCAACAGATCACAACTTCCATCCTGTCGTGTTTCTCAGCAAGAAACTGTCTGAGAGGGAAAGTCACTGGTCAGTCAGTGAAAAGGAATGCTATGCCATTGTGTACGCCCTGGAAAAGCTACGCCCATATGTTTGGGGACGGCGGTTCCAACTACAAACTGACCATGCTGCACTAAAGTGGCTTCATACTGCCAAGGGGAACAACAAGAAACTTCTTCGTTGGAGTTTAGCTCTCCAAGATTTTGATTTTGAAATTCAACACATCACAGGAGCTTCTAACAAAGTTGCTGATGCTCTCTCCCGTGAGAGTTTCCCAGAATTCAGTAGTTAAAAAGTGTTCTTAAAATGTAGAAGTCTGTTAGTTATATACTTATTAGTATATTTAAAGGTGCATGTGTTGTAGTAATCTGTTTATTTTAAAGTTCTAGAAGGAAATCGCCGCCAGTGAGCTTCCCCACTGTCTGCAATTTGGGGGGCGTGTCATAAAGATAGCTAAGGGTTAATGTCTCTTTCACCTGAAGCACCTGACCAGAGGACCAATCAGGAAACCGGATTTTTTCAACTTTGGGTGGAGCGAATTTTGTGTCTGAGGTTTTTGTCTGTCTGCCTGCTTTCTCTGAGCTTTGGAGAAGTAGTTTCTGCTTTCTAATCTTCTGTTTCTAAGTGTAAGGACAAAGAGATTAGATAGTAAGTTATATGGTTTCTTTTCTTTGGTATTTTCATGAATATAAGTGCTGGAGTGCTTTGATTTGTATTCTTTTTGAATAAGGCTGTTTATTCAATATTCTTTTAAGCAATTGACCCTGTATGTGTCACCTTAATACAGAGAGACCATTTGTATGTATTTTTTCTTTCTTTTTGAGACCTGTTGGAGTTTTCTTTTCTGGGAAATTTCAGGGAAATTGAGTCTGTACTCACCAGGGAATTGGTGGGAGGAAGAAATCAGGGGGAGATCTGTGTGTGTTGGATTTGCTAGCCTGATTTTGCATTCCCTCTGGGTGAAGAGGAAAGTGCTTTTGTTTCCAGGACTGGGAACGAAGAGGGGGAGTCACTCTGTTTGGATTCACAGAACTTGTGTCTGTGTATCTCTCCAGGAGCACCTGGAGGGGGGGAAGGGAAAAAGGATTATTTCCCTTTGTTGTGAGACTCAAGGGATTTGGGTCTTGGGGTCCCCAGGGAAGGTTTTTCAGGGGGACCAGAGTGCCCCAAAACACTCTAATTTTTTGGGTGGTGGCAGCAAGCACCAGGTCCAAGCTGGTAACTAAGCTTGGAGGTTTTCATGCTAACCCCCATATTTTGGACGCTAAGGTCCAAATCTGGGACTAGAGTTATGACAGGGGCACAAGGTCTGACTTCGGACCACAAATGCCAAAGGGTCTCACCCTATCATATGAGCCCAAGGCCCATCACCAAAATCCCTGTTATTTTATCTCTGGGAACCATTCATTTTATTCCCTTAAATGCACTGGAAACTGGCCACTAGTTGTGACGAGTAAACACCCCCACTCCCACCCGCCCTCCAGTACCTCTGTTGGGTACTGTGCACATTCCTACTTAACCCATGGTGGCTTGCAGGTTCTGCAAGGCAGGCAAAATACTCCCTGTCCCTCTGCCAATTGGAGAAAAAAATCCATCCTGACCCCTTAAAAGGGCAATTGCCAAACCTGCAGCATCAGTCGGGCTGGGTTCCCATTCCTAGTTTGGGTGGGTCATGTGGGCTGCTGGAATGGAGTTGAAAGTGGCTTCGCAGTGCCCCTGCACTGAGCTAAATCCTGGAAGCTGAGGAATGCTAGTCAATCAGCACCTCTATCCTTCAATTGGCCAATGGGTGCCTGAGACTCCCAGGGAAGGAGCTATGCATTGTGCCTTGGCAAGCGTCTCTCTTCCTTGCTGGTGGGACTGTTCCCCTTTTACCACCATTCCCATCAGTTTCCCCCACCCACTGATGCAAGTGGGTGGCATTTGTACTTCATAAAGATAGTCATCATCATCAATACATGATTTACTACAATTGATCACCAATCTAATTACAGTTGGCCTTGCAGACACATCAGGGAACAGTTCACAGCTAGCTCTTGCAAAAGTACGCCAGTATTCCTTCATACACTCTTGGACCTGTCAGTCTGTCTACCAAGTCCTCCTTATTTTACATCCCTTTTTATAGCATGGCGTGCACTTTAGTAACTAGATATTGTGCTGCTTCATCTACTACATAAAATTAATTGAATTAGCTGCTAACTAGATGTGACAAAGTTTGGGCTAGATCCTGCAAATGAACCCACTTGGGTACACCCTTGACACATGGATCCATAAAGGTGTAGCTCTACTGGAATAGATACAATCCACCACATTTCAAAAAGTTCCTAAATATGTATTTACTGTAGGTAATAGAACAAAGGAACTGTTATAATATGTTCTGTCAATTCTATGAAGGATATTATTATTCTGTTACCACCATACTCAAAAAAAAAAAAAAAAAAAAAAAAAAAAAAAAAGCAAAGACCAAAATATATAAACTTTTGAAGACATACAAATCATCAAACCAAAAACACTCAATGTGAAGGTTGGTGGGACTCTAAACAAAACATTCTGAAAACCTAACATTTCAATATTCTGAGTTTAAAAGTGAAAATGAGTTTGATAGTTCTCATTCTATTCTCCATTTGCCTACATCTTAGAACCACCCTATAACTGGGGACAAGGGCCAATCTGAGCTCAGCAAATACCTGGAACTGGAAGAAAAGACAATACATCATCTCTGGCTAAAGGGCCTGATGCAAATCCCAATGAAGTCATCAATAGGAAGCTCTTCCACTCTCCTCAGTGGGTCTGAATCATGACAAGGTGAAGCTGTTTGAGGACGCTGACACAGCACTGTAAAATATTAGGGCTCTTGCTAGTGCTACCAATCCCTTGCAATTATCAACAGCAAATTCCTGTGATAACACAATAATGTAAATTTAAATAAAAATAGAATAGAAGGCCAATATCCCCTTTTTTCATTGTCAAATTATTATATAAATGCTTCAGGTCAATGTATCTCATCTGCAGAAGTTAGGCACAAGGGTAAAGATTTTTGACGAAGTGTCAGCTTTCATTTTGATTTTCTTTGCTTTTGTCGGTTTGCATCACAACTTTTGTATGTGTTAATATGATTAAAATATACACTCTGTACCCTTCTGATGCCTGATGGAAAAAATGAGAGCACTACATGAAAACTCTAGGTGACTAAACAGATTGTCAAATATTAAAAAAAAAGAAACGCCAGCAGTCAGTTTTAATTTATTCATGGCCATCAGCTTTTCTTGTCCCATTAGTTACCATAATAGCACTATAGTGCTAAGCAAAATACCAGAAGCTTTCATTAGAATCATGAACATAATTTGATAACTGATGTTATTTGATTTCTGACTTTTGAACTTTACATCTTACACCAAGCTTCAAGTCAATCTCACTGATTGGGTGTTTTTAAAATAAAACAGGAACACTTCACATTACATTGCTCTATTAACTGTAATTAATGTTCCCATTTGTCACAAGTTGTATTATTTGGAAAAGCAGTAATGACAAAGATACATGCATATCATCTTCCCCCAAAAACTTAGTCCTAATTTATTTGGCAGAAAAATTGAATAAGTCAAGCAAGCTTCTGTTTTCACAAGGAAAATTGGATGTAGGGTGAGCAGACAGCAAGTGTGAAAATCGGGATGGGGGTGAGGGGTAATAGTCGCCCATAGAAAAAAATGCCCTAAATATCGGGACTGTCCCTATAAAATAGGGACATCAGGTCACCTAATTGGATGTATAAGGAAATGGTTTTCATGTAAGCTATATTATTATTTTGTTAGAATAGGTCTGAGTTAAATCCATACATGCCAAGAATTGAGAGCTATGGCTGACAGTCAAGAAGTTCTAGCTACAACTTACCTACATACAATAGAGCCTAAATTTACCTACATTTTGACAAGTCCTTAAATACAGAGGCAAAGAGAACAAGGCACTGCATTTTCAGTCTACTGACTCTAGGTTTACGGTAGACTGTTACTTATACATTTTTAGAGTAGCATGCATAGGAATTTAGTGTTAATACTAATAGTATGACTAAATCCCTATGCACTGCTTTGAAAAAAGTAGGCTAACGCTTAATGTGCTGAATATAAGCAGTTTGAAAACTACAACATACACGGCCCTGGATCCTGCAAAACCTAAGTTGCGACTACATTTAATCAAGTGAGTAGTCCCAGTGAAATGGGATTACTCATATGCATGCGAGCGACGGGCCTGTAACAGTAAATACACATGTGTATGTACACGTGTGAAATATATGTTCTCTCTGTCTCTCTGCAGTATATGCAAGGCTTTCTGTATATTTAAATGTATATTGAGCCTCTTAGAATAATAAGATTATATAATCAACAGACAGTTATATTCAGGTCTATATATAAAGGGGATTTCTAGGAAACACATCTCAGACTTGATAGACAAATTAACAGACTATACTACAAGCATATCCATGTTTGTCAAGTTTCTTATTATATGGGCTCATGATAGTAAACACATGGATAAAACAAGCCATGAAAAGAATCTGCTACCCATGTTCTCAATATTATGGCTGTACCGGTTCCTATTTCTTAACAAAGGGCTTATTCTCTACCCTGGATACTTGGTAGCAGTTGGCTTTTAAAAAAACAAAAAACAAACAAACAAACAAAAACTTTAGCACCCATAGGGAGGACCCATTGTGCTGGTAGCCGTACAAATACAGAAAAGTGACAATCCAGTCAAAGGGTTTACAGTCTAAAGACTCATGTAAGCCACAATTTTCAAGAGTGACTAGTGAGATTTTGGATGTTCAACTAGAGACACCAGACTTGCAGAAAGTACTGAGCACCCACCTTATGAAAATCAGTCGCCTTTAAGGTGTCTCACAATGGACACCTAAATCTTGAGGCAGTCAAAATCACTAGTGAAAAAAACTTGGTTTGAGTCTGCAAAATTTCTCTCTCAACAGGCTTTTAAATCATCCATGTTTCTCAGAGAACTTGGTGAAGATACGAATTACTCTTATTTTACAGATTGAGAAACTTAAATGACTTGTCTAGTAACGCAGAAAATCAGCATCAGAACTAGGGACAGATCCTCAGCTGGTGTAAATTAGCATAACTCCAGTGAAGAAAACACATTAGTTAACAATCTGTGTCCAGACCTTCCAGTTTCAAGCCCACACTGCCTCCAACACCCAGTGGGAGAAAGCATTGTACGCTTCACTCTTTTGCAACATTATTATAGGATGTTACATTTCAAAAGAGATTTAGAAAACTACAAATATTTTAAAAAGCTAAAACTCAATTATTTAAAATTAAGAATAATGTTTTTAAGTGTTCCCAGGCTGAGATTTTTTATGTGGAACTTAACAGAATTATTTTTAAATGATTGCTTAGAAGAATTTTTTTGTTCAAAACAGCCAAAGTGAGAATTTTTAGAAATCTTTTTTTTTAAAAAGGTTATAGATTAAAACATGTAAAATACATATCTGTTGGTCCAAATGCATGAAAATTAGCAGAGTTTATAATCATTTAAAAGTAATTAAATGTGTCCTATTCTAGTGTATAATTATGCCCATTCTTCTTTAACTGTAAACTTAGTAGGTATGGTTTTTATCTCATTCAAATCAACACAAAACTGTTTGCTTTTTAAAGAGGAAGAACTCCATTTCTAATCTCCAAGGTTCATGCACATCAAAACTGGTGAGCTACTATAATGGCTAACCAATATAAATAAAATCATACATAAATGTTTATGCAAAATAATAGAGAGAGCTGCCAAGAAACATCTATCTTGTAGTTTTGATAGGGATTTGCATAGTGTTCCCATAAGAACACTCACAAAAATGAGGAAAGTCAGTTATACCCACTGCAGAAAAATACTGCATCTCTTCACTCATACACAGCTTCTACATTGGCTGGTGAGAATTTACAATAAATAAAATCTCTCTGTCTTGGTGTGACTCCAATCTGAATACCCACCATGCAACTCATATGTTGGGAATGCAGTCAATACCTGGACCCTTAACCTGCTGGAATGCATGGCAGCTCCACTCTGTACCAAGAACTGACAGGAAGTCTTGAACCAGCAGAGAGGAGGGTTAAGTATTAGGGTGGAAGCGAAGCAGCAGGGGCTCTGGAAGGAGCATGGATGGCACTAGGGTTCCAGTCTGCCAGCCACGCCCTTTCTCCAGAACCCACAATAGCCTCAAGCCAGCAGGCACCATTTAGGTTGAGTGTGGCGGTTGGAGGCTATTCATGGTCCTGTCTTAGAGTACATAGAAGCAACTGCAGAAAGGCTGGTGCCTGCCTCTGGCAGCAACATTCAAGGATTGGCAATGCCCGAAATGAGACCCTGGCAGCCCGGCCTGGCAGTAAGATATGGCACAGAGGTAGCAGTAGCCTGTTCTGATGCCTCTCATGTTGGGGAAGGGGTGCCTAGTCCATGTACTCCTGCTTGCTCAAGGATGCGATAGCACCCAGGGGGAGGGAGAAGGCAATAGAGCTCAGTGTGGAGCACAGAGGGAGGAGTAGGCAGGCCATTCATCCAGTTTTAAGCCGAACAGTCCTCTTTTTGGGTAGTTTGTCAGGTAGTGAGACAAAGCCAGACGTGGTTTGAACAGTATCGGACAGGGGGTGCCAATTTGAAGAACATACTGCTCTGTCTCTGCCAGTGTGACCATGTATACAAGGTGCCTGCGAGGTCATGCCCTTTCTGGAAGTACTGGAATGTCTCGTATTCTAGGAATGCATGAGTGGCCACCTGAGGGAGGGGAGCAAGACTGGCTATGGGTTGAGAGGGGAAAGACCCTAAAATATCTTCCCCCAAGGAAGCCTCCAGCCAGCAGAAAGGGGTAATGAATGGAGTAGGGGAGGCAGGAGCTCCTAGGAGGGATGGATGGATGCAGTCATGGGTGGGGAAAGGCAAAGACTCCTCCTGGGTTTCTATCTTTGTGTGGTTTGTAACTCAAACTCTTGAAAGTTAATAGGTCCTCAAAACACAATTATGTATACCCATGTGTCCCCCATATGTATATGAATTTCTGACATCATTTGAAAAATAACTCACTTTTCAATGCAGTATGGGTGGCCTCTTATGTTACTCAAACCTCTAATACACTGCCTGCGTATTCTGTATACTCAAACATTTTGGCAAAAGCAGAAACGTCTTCATGAACTCTCTGTGTATACGTATGTACATACAGTGGATAAACAAAATTTTTCCATTTTGATTGAATCTACTGATTTGAGAAATAATCTTTATGCATAAATTGGGTAACCCTGGTAGTACTGGTTAAAATTGCCAGAAAAGAAAAAACTTAAGTTTCTGTTGTAGACAGACAGACATTCCCTCTTACTTAATAACCTTACTAACTTTATTGGTTGTTCAATCAAATTGCTTCCAAAATTAATGGCAAAAGCCATATTTTACTTAGAGCTACCTCAATTTCCAAACAGTATACACCTCTTATACATATCAGTGAACTATTAATCATGAACAATATAGCTTTTGTTACCTGTTTTATTGTAGTACTGTTCACTTGCTAATGCCTAATATGTTTCAGCATTTCCATTATAAACCGTTAATTTCAAGAATTGATAACCTAAATCTGCCACACAACTCAAACTTGACACAAAAAGTTCGAAGTTCTTTTCAAATATTTTTTTCCTTATAAATAGAATTGGGGAGAAGAATGGGAGGAATAAGTGTGCTTTTAGATTATAGGAGTCCAAAAATATAAAATCTACATAACAAATTGAAATTGTGAAGTTAATTATCAGAAAGCAGTCTACAACTGTACTATACTCATATGGATTCTTAGTAAGGTGAGGAAAGTTATGCAACCATTTCCTAAAGATTTTCAGCTGGTAGATTTAGAACACGTATACAAGGAAACAAGTTAGAGTGGATCAAAGAGCTCTTAGGAAACAGTGACAGTTTTTTTAATTCTCTGTACAAAGTACTGAGAATACACACAGTCTGGACCAGATGCTCTTTTATGCCAGGGCTCTGTTCAGCATAGCAGAGAGGGGCAAAGCTTGCTGGGGCCATTTAACCCTTAGTGTAAATTAGAGCAGCTTCAGGAATATGGTACAAACTAAGGATCACCAGAGTGCAGAGGTTCTCCAGCCCAGTCCCTTTCCCTTGTCCATTTCCTCTAAATGAGAGTGGCCAGAATCACTTGGTTTTCAACTTCTTTGTGACGCTCAAGTGACATAAAGCAGCAAGGGTACTGAAAAATTTGCCCCTCTCTTGACTGTTCCCTTCAAGTTATTACAATCTATTTGGGTCATACAAAAGTCTTTTCTATATGAAAATCATGAATTATTTTTCAAAAAATAGAAGTTTCATATGAGAATTTTACCACAAGAACTTACCATAAAGAAGATAAATTAGGACAGAAAACTGGTACCTGCTATTGGACAATTCAGCCAGTTATCCCCAAATATAGCAATAAATTATCATGACTACAATACATTACAATTTGGAAAATAAATGTTCCAAAGAAGTTCTGAAAGGTTCCACTATAGGAAATCAGTCTCCTCAGGCGCCACTGTACCACTGAAGGGATTTATTAGAGTCGCCAAAAAAGCATACAGGAGAAGTTTGGAAAAATGCAGGGTACTCTGTATACCTACACCCAGTTTGCTTGGAAGATACATTTTATATAATCCTATTGGAAACAACAGTAGGAGGACAAGGAGCTTAGCTTTCTAAATTTGTGGCACTTCAGAGTATTGCAAAATTAATATGTACAGGATCGTGAACAAAAAGACGTATTCATTCATTGCTTGTAATATCCAGCTGCAGGCAACATACACAGCAGCATTAAATCATCTCAGAACTGTGATTTACAGAAATTCCATTGAGAGATAAATGTCTAGGAGTGGCTTGGGAAGTAACACATGGGTAAAAGACATATGTGCCTCTTGGACTAGCATTTGGGTTGTGACCACATGGCAGAAAATACAGTACTGCTATGCCTAAGTGGCAAACTGCAAAAACCAGACAAAAGGCAGCTTAAAAATTAGCCTGAGTAATAGGAACCAATATTATCATTCTACCATATCAAAGAGAAAGAGGCTATTAAACATAATATATAAAATAACATTTAGTAAGGAAACCAGAATAATTACTTAGCAAAAAGGACATTCAGTCAGGTTCTAAACCATTGCTCTGAATTGGGAATATTACTTATGTCTTAAGTTTAATTGAGTAAAACTTCCTAAGCACTCCCTGAAAGAACACAACACCTGTAACTAATGTGATGGAATATCTAATCCATCACGCTTTTTTCCACTAGAAATAGTGAATTTAAGAAAGGCTTTGATATTGCCTCTTTACAAACTGCATGTCCTCAGTGCTGTACTCAAAGTGAGAAACCCACCAAAGTACATCCTGAAATAAAAAAAGTGTTCAAGTGAGCATGTACCATTGCTGAGAGAACAGTCTAGAAAGACCTACACAATTTTTTGTTGCCTGTTGCAATCAGAGGCTTAATTTATTCTGTGCGAGTCTAAAAAGCACAAATTTATGGCAGAAGCACTATTTTACCCTTTAAGTGTAAGCTTTGTAATATGTGCTGTTGAAAACAGAACGTTACAGTAATTAAAATCACGACAATTGGTTTTTGAAGTACTTTCTAATCATCACTGGGAGTGTTTCAATAACATCTCATGGTTCTGCTGTAAACCACTTAAAATATTAGCTATATTTATTATAATGCCAAATATTTCGATTTTTCTGTCACTGACGCTGGAAAAAATAGCAATTTCAGCCTATTGATGATATAATTATGAATAAAACAGTATATTTTTGAGTGGCAGAAGAGTAGATTACTAGGAGTAACTATTAGTATTGTCTGTACTGCAGTAGCACCGCAGAGCTCCATCCATGGGCCAAGATCCCACTGTGCTGGGGCTGTTCAAAATTTTTTAGAATCTAATGGGACTATGTTAAGGAGAGGAAAATTAGGCTCACAATAAAAAGGAAAAACTTCTAACAGCGAGAGCTATTAAATTGTGGAATATTCAAGAGTAGAGGAATGTCTCTCTCTCAAAATATTTAAAACAGTGGAACAAAACGGAGAAACATGATAATCTGACTCTGGCAGGGGAGATCACATACTATGATTTTAAGTCTTTTCGGTGATACTGTAATAAGCTGGCTGGTATGTGTGCGCCATTGCCATCTAGTGGATGGAATCAGGACTGCTTTGCAGTATCATGGCAGGACCGACGAGTAGGGGAGGAAGCCGGTACAAATTACCGGGGCCTTGCAGTCCAGAAGGGGGTCCGGCTTCCCCGACCCTGTTTAGCCAGTCCACCCTTGCTGGGGGACCCAAAAAAAATTTTTCTCCAGGGCCCGAACCCACTCTCGGTGGCTCTGATTATAGGTCCAAAACTGTTAACAGATTTTTTTTCCCCTCAACTGACAGATGTCTATGATTTTGAAAGAGAAGGATCGAAGCTCAACCACTGTTGCTGCTGTGAAGTTCTGAGTGCCCACAGTGTTCCACACAGTAATATCTATGAATTTTTTACAAGGCTATTGGTTTCTGACAATACGGTTCAGTATTTTTATTTCAAATTGTTTAACATAGGCTACGTCTACACTACAGGATAAATTTGAATTAGTTTAAACCGATTTTATAAAACAGCTATTATAAAGTCGATTATGCGTGTCCACACTAGGCACATTAATTCGGTGGTGTGCGTCCATGGTCCGAGGCTAGCGTCGATTTCTGGAATGGTGCACTGTGGGTAGCTACTGTAAAATAATGAGGCCAATAACGTTGATTTGTGTCCACACTAACCCTAATCCGATATAGTAATATTGATTTTAGCGTTACTCCTCTCGTTTTGTAGGAGTACAGAAATCGATTTAAAGAGCCCTTTAAATTGATATAAAGAGCAGTGTAGTGTGGATGGGTGCAGTGTTAAATCGATTTAATGCTGTTAAAATCGGTTTAACAGCGTAGTGTAGACCAGGCCATACATAAACATACTTTTTAAGAGCAAGAGTACTGCTGTGTATTACTGATGTCGTTCACTCAGTGTCCCAATGTCCATCAGACAAGATGGCAGCATCCACATTGGCCAGCTAGTATATCAGAAATAAAAGTAACTGTAATAGAATATTGTCACAGAATCAATGTCGCCTTCTTTAAAATTGAGTATTTTGGCCCTGCTTCAGCATCCATCAACCAGAACCTATTATCCTATGACAATATGCCGTTTCACTGATATCTGTTCATTATAATATATACATATTGTCTGTTACAGCTATCCCCCTACTCCATTTTGTTTCTTACAGCTGTCCCCATACTCCATTTTGTTTTTGTTCTCCTCCTGTGGCCGCCCCACCCTGGCTGTTAAGTTGTTTACCAGGACCACTGCCCTTCTCAAAGGGAGGGCCCCTTAAGTTGTTTACCAAGTCATTGCCCTTCTCAAAGGGATGGCCACTTGTGCTGCGTGCTAAATGCGACCACTGCCCTGTTCAAAGGGTTAGTCCTGTTATCACCTTGTTGAACCTGGGCTTGGTGTAGGGCAGGCAATGTCCAGAGCTGCAAGACCTATTGTGTTTTTAAGATCCTGGGCATGAGTCATAGGCCTCATGTGCTTTGGAGTCACCTATTGCACAGGACTCTGCCCAGGTATGTCTCTGTGTTCACCTGCAGTTTTTCCCTGTGCCTCCTCCCTTGTGACAGAGGGAGCCTATCAGGATCACTGGTGGGAAACTGCATAAGTTTGCCTTTAAAAACAGACATTTTTTAAACAAACATCAGAAAGGTTCCTGCATTGCTGCCTGGTCTGATCAGCCAGGAGTTTTGGGGGGTCCTTTGTCTGCTCTCGTTTTATTTTTGAGCGTGCCCCCGCTTTTTTTAAAAATAACCCACGAAGAACGAATTGCTGCCTGAGAGATCTCCTGATTATCAAGACCCTACCGAGCTTTCCTTGCTTCTTCGGATGTTACTGCTGCTTCTGCCTTTGCTGCTGCCTTGGGGACTGGTAAGAATCCCTCTGTAAAACTTTCCATACTTTTATTACTTTAGCTGCTGGCTCTGTTTCCCTAGCACACAGACTCAAGCTAAACCTTGGTCTGTGTCTTAAAACCTCTCAATTCCACGGCGCTTTGCTGCTAAAAATAAGCTTGTGCCGCTGCTAAGCTCTGCTCCTTGCTTTCAGCTATATCCACGGCTGCAGCCACCATCCCTTGGCTTCCTTGGGGACTGCCTTGGGAGCTGTATCCTTGGCACATACCACTCTGCCCTCTGTGACTTCCCCATAGCATAAGGTGCACCGTAGGTTTTGCTTTTTAGTTTAATAAGTCATAGTTTGCTAAGATTGTAGAGCTTGTAAGTTTCACCTGCCTTGTTATAGTTTGCTGTTTTGTTGCTCTATATAGTTGCTTGTTATAGTTTGCTTAGAATTGTGATATTTGTTGTTTTGCCTAGTCGTTGATTAAGATAGATTTTTAAAAAGCCATTGCCTGGTTGTATTCTGTACCTGTTTTATTACTTTGTATAAGCTGCTTGTAATTTATATAAGTTTAATTAAGTTAAAGGATAGATAAGGTTTTTACTGCTTGAATTCGTCTTCCCGCTGTCCCAATCTCTCCCTGAACTTTCCTGTGCCTGTTTTTCCCCCGCTCCAATCTCCCCTTCTGTGTACTTCTCTGTGTCTCCCTGTTGTAACCCCTTGCTGCTTTCCCCGCCCCTTGTGTAAATTCCCAAACCCTTTGCCGCTTCTATCCCTTTTTGTTGGGTGTCCCTCTAGCCCTTCTTTACACTTCTCTGCTGCCTCTCCCTGTATTCCCTGTGTTTGTGCCCCCGCTCCTCCACTGCCCCTCCCCTACCGAAGATCACCATCACACTGCTCCATTTGTCTTCACCCCGCTGCTCCGCAACTTCCTTGAGTTGCTCTCCACTGCTGCAACCTGCTTCTTCCCTCAGCCGTCTCCCCATTCTCCACGTGCCTTCCCATCGCTTACACGTTCAGCGCCCTCCCCTATTGCTGCTCCCAGACTCCCCTTAAGTGCGCTCCAGCTGCTCTTGTCTCCTGTACCTCCAGCCTGCAGGCTCCTGAAGACTGCTGCTCTGGGCTTCACCTCACAGGGCTTCAGAGTCTCTCGCTGCGTGCAGCTGCACTCTCCTCTCGTTAGTTACCACTAATCACTCACTACCCTCCCCCCTCCCGCTTCTTGACCCAGCTTTTAGGTACACTCTTGCTATCACAGCCTCACAAATTAAGTCAGTAATTTTCTACATTGCATAATTTTACTTATCACCCATATTGTATTATTGCACTGTGACTCGCATTTTACTTGTGGTTATAACACCCCATTAGTTGCCTCCATTTTTCTAATATACTTTGTATACCATTTTTATATAGACGCTACCATTTTATTTTGCATCCCACACTGTATCTAGAGTTGTTCCTATATAAAGTTGAGTTGCTTATTGGCTGTACTGTATCCCATTGTGCTGAACCCCACTTACTGTACCCCATTGTTAAAACTCCCTACCCTGTTCAATAAGAACCCCTCCTTATCATTGTCTATTGTAAACACCTTATACACCCCATCCCATCACATTTCATTGTTAAATTCCCACCACTTCCTTTTTCCTTTAAGAAAGAAATTAATTGGCACCCCACTTGTGTGGTAATTGCTCCCCAAGATCCCATACACCTGCAGGCAGGGACACATATATACACACACACACACAAATATACACACACACACTATTTGAAAGGTGATTTTAGTGCCATGTGTGCCCTTTAAAACTAGACTGTTTTAACATTCGAGATTCCAAATGACATTCAATTCTGTATTTAAATCTTTAAATATACTTAGGAATTCCTCACTTCAATAGATTTCTAATGCCTATTTCTTTACTGTTTAAATATATATTATAGAATCTAAAATGAGAAAGGTTTACATTAACTCATTGCACTGGGGGGGGGAACCTCACTTTTTAGGGATTAATTTCAGTCATTTACCACAGTGCACTATCAGTAACCAGGAAAAGGTGACAACAGTATTTATATACATCACTACATTTTATTTTTTAGGCTTGGGTTTTCAAAGGTGCTAATGGGAGTCAGGTGTCTCATTACCACTACATTTGAAAATCCCAGTCTTAATTTTTTTTTTTAAACTGCAGCTATGCTGACCTATACATTACATTTTACCTCTCACTCCCTGTCATTTTACCTACTCTGAATCTCAATCCAAGTGAGTTAACTTTATATAAAAGACCTATTGCAAAAGAAAAATTACAAATGAAAGAATGTTTATGTCATTTGGATCTTTCTTATCTTGAACTACTTAATACTGCAAATATAGAGTCTTTTTTCAGTCAAAATTGCAGAGAAAAAAAATTACTCACTGTCTGAATTTAAGAGAGTATGTTTAAGGGGAAATTTAAAAGATCTAAAAGCAGCTATTTCCTCTGTAAGAATGATACAGAGAAAATATTAAGTAGCCTGTAAGAATGAGCAGGATATCACCATTGTCAGTATATCGATGACCCAGATGGTATTTGTATGTTTGAAGTATGACATCTTTAACTCCTTTGACATCCAACACAAGTAATTAAGAATAATCAAGTGGGTGTTAATTGGATATAATGGAACAATCTCCAGTCAGCCTGAGCCTACCATTTGCCTCTTACTAGTAATTATGAACTCTAAGTACTCATGCTAATATCCTTCTTCTCACTGAAACCAAATAGAGGTACAGTATTTACTCAGATGATGTCTTGTTTTGTCTGCAATTTAGTCTGTTTTAAGCCAAGAAACTCATAATTTGCCAAGCTGCCACCAGCTGCTGGGATTGGACAACGGGAGGTAAGGTCCTTGATGATAACAATTCAGTGTAGATCATCCAAGAGAAAGGGACACATATTAATTAAACTGACCTCTGGTTACAATGATGGTAGCAGCAGCACCTGGATGAGTAAGCAGTGGAAAAATTAAAACCATAAATGTGTATTACTGTGAATGCTCACCTTATATGTGCATTTCATATTCAACATTCCTCATCATTTAAACACAAAAAATTTAAAGAAGCTATAATTTTTGTATGAAATACTAATAGCACTTTACTGACATGAAACTGGTGAACAATCTCAGTCATATCACTTTAGAATGCACTTCACTGTTTGATTACTATTACTGTAGCAAATTGAAAGTATCTTATCAAGAGTGACCATTAGAAACATATTACCAGCCATTAAGCAGATGGTTAGATGTTTTAAAATAGCTTTTACATAGTAATAGAATCCAGTGCAGTCAAATTTATTATTCTATTAAGGACAAAAATAAAACAATCAATGAAATACCTTATTTTTTGTGATGGATGGGGCATGTTTAGACATACTGTAAGAACATCATGTTACAAATATACTGAATCAGTGAATTTGTTACTATCTTTGAAGTGTGTTTATTTTTATATAAAAATAAGATTTTCCAGTCAAATTCAGGGACAAACTGTATAAAAGGTGTTTGAGGAGCGGTGGGTCTGGCAATCCATTTTGAGGTCAGAGCTGGAGAAAGTCATGAGTAGACCTGGGAGCTTAAATCCATAACTCTGCTAGACACTGAAAATCACAGACTGTACAGAGGCACTGGATTTATGGCTTTTTATAGCTATCTGTAACCCAGTAACCTGCCCCCCCCACCCTCCGACACACACTTTTTTTTCCTTTGACTGCAGAGGTCTTAATGGGCCACTCTACCTAAAATGGTGCTGCTACTACTGTGGCTGTAACCAGAGGTCATCTCTTTCTGTCTTCCAATAAAACAAGGCGCAGATCTGGCCCTATACAGTCAGTATGATTTCCAACAGACTAGAAAATGTTGTATAAAGAATATTTGCCTCATGTGACAGGTCTTGGGACTGAGAGAAACACCTTACAATAAGGGTAGAGCAGAACTGAGCTTAGTACCATTGGCGGTCCTTGGGGACGGTGTCTTAAGAGATTGCCTAATAAAGGTGAACTCTTGTTTTGATTTCACTTTACTTCACACACACAGAACTACCACATTTATTACTGCTCTATGGTAACTTTGCAGCGAGTGTACAATAGGGAGCAATGGAAAATAAAGGTACATTTTTATTACACGGTTGTAGGAAACCACTACAATTCAAGTGCATTATTTTCCTCTTATTTTATTCCTTTCCAGACAACGTGAAGCATACCCTAAGCAAGCAACTTAGAGGCCTAGTTTCAAAGATCTATGGTTCACCCAAGTGCCACAGATTAAATGTATAAAGGTTAATGTTTTTGTGTATACAGATATATGAATAAACTCCCGCTTATAGAAAACCAAAGTCTTGATGCTATTCCTATCCTATCCCACTGGAAAGAAACCTGTCAGGATTCTCACTGGCATAGTGAAAGCAACTTGAATGGCAGAAATGTTGATTGATGTCACTGCCTGCCTGTCAAGCGAAACAAGAAGGGCCAACCTAATCATGTTAGATTACTGGATACAGATGTGATGTGATATATATTATAGATAGACAGATAGATAGATCTTTCAAACAATATATTTTGCCTTGCTTTAATTGTATGATACATAGATATTCATATCAAACTGCTTTATGCAGTGCCAATAGGGTTTTTTGATTCATCTAATGAAATATAATTAAATAGCAGATATGCTGGATAGTTGAGAAGCAGTCAGCAGTAGGTCATGGGCTTCTATATGTATCTTCTAGGCTTTGATTCATAAGAGTTTCTTTTTGCACTGAGCTACTGAACTAGTTTACCCTTTTGAATGTCTGTCTGGTGATCCACCTGGTCAAGAACATAGAAACAAACTTCTTCTCTGTTCAATAGGCAGCAGTTGGAACAAACATTTAAAAATAACCCTTAAAACACCAACTGGGAAAGTCTTAGAGACATTCTGACCTTCTGTCAGAGAGGAATCCGTGTCTGGCTATCAATGCTTATTCATGATCTGGCTGAAGAACAATAACACTGATCAAAGAAATCTTATTTTATTGAATCCTCCTCTTGAGATGGTAAGCAGAAAAATCTGCTTGCCTTGTACTACCCAAGTATAAGAGACAGCTAATGACCCTGGAACAAGACTCCTGGGGGGAGGGGCAGAGATAGAGAGATCCAACAAAGAATAGTTGGGAACTAAGCAATAAGATGACAACTATCCTATACAAAAACTAACCTTAAAAATCTCTAGCCTACAAACTAAGATAGAGAGAAATGAAGACCAGCAAGCACTGCAATGCAGCTGGAAAGAGACCCTTTCCCTTTGGAGTCATGATTCCTTTTATACGCTTACACCATACTTTCAGGTTCAGATTTACAAATGAATACATACAGAGCTCCTTCCCCTGGTAGCTGCTTTCTTCTCGGCTCCAGGGCTGAGGCATGTACAGAAGCCATTCTGAGGGGACAACTGAGATATATTGTTGGGCAACCCAGACTTCAGTTACATAGTTTTGAACCGTGAACATAAAAACAAGTTGACCATTTTGCTTCCTGGTTCTCAGAGAGGAGTAATACCCTTGGGATCTGGAAGTAAACCAAGTTGCTTTTTATTTTTTCATTGAATACTTTTTTCTACATCTTTGCACAACACAAGGCTTTCCTACATGTACAACAAACTGGAACCATTTCTCTCTTTTAAAAAGTTAAAACTGAAATGTCTAAGTTCAAACACACTAGGGAGAAAAAAACTCATTAAGAACATGTCTTGGACAGGGTTTGAATGCAACTCATTTAGCTTTATGAATTTCTCATTTTAGAAAGTTCATAACTCTGAATAGGATCTTTGGCTCAACCCTCTTTCTGACCTTTGGTCCTGAATGATCCTTCTAGGTTCTGAGCCACCTCAACTTCCATTTATGCCAATGGAGTCAAGGGCACACAATACACAACCAGGCCCTAACTCGTATCCTTTTTCATCCACACATACATACAAGTCTTTGCCACTGTCAGATGAATAAACTCAAAATTATACCACAGTGGCTCCCAAGATACATACATCCCAACCATCCATTACATCTCAGATTTCTCCCTATCGGTTTCTTTCAGTATGACAATTAACTGCTTGATCTAAAAAAATACATTCTATTAATATATAGTATTATTCACTCATACGTTATATGGAGGTTACATGGAATCAATATGTCAGATCCTTAGAAAGGATAAGTAGATATTTTAGATTGAACCTAAAACTACAAAACTTGCAAAATCTGACTTGTGGTTTGCAGAAAGTACATTTGCTCACACCTGGAATATAATACACCAACGTCCAAATAAATAGTAACACAGATATCACTGATCAAGCCCCACAGTTAGCCTCCACAATTGCTAGTGCTCCTTCTGAAATTACGTATCACAGGGCAGTTAGCTCCCAATTTGCTCATTTCGTATAGGAATTGTGTAGATCCTATACGACCCCTGTTTTTCCAGTCTTGGATATGAATTTAGCTAGCTTCAAAAATGTTTTAGGGCTTACACAGAAATTTGTAAAATGTCAGCTTGAAAATTTTAATTGACTTATTAGCAATATCTCTTCTTTGAATGACCTTTTAGTCTTCCTTATAACATATCACCTACTTTTACTACCTTCTGGCTGACAGTTTCTAATATATTCCTTCCTACTGGATGATATCATCTGTTCTTGGATGGAATTAGCTAAAGCACTGCACATTTAGAAGCTGACATTAATCCATATCCACAGATTTTTAACAGCTGCTGGGATAAATATTGTGTTTCCACATATCAGGTTTTATAACAATTCCTAGTAGAAATAAATTGAGATTAAATGTACACTGACAACATCAAAAGTAAAGGGGAAAAGAACCCTAGCTGATAAATGTGGTGTTTTGGTGGCTGAATATATCAATGATGAAAATACTTATTATGATTAGCGAGAATAATTCAGTTATAGTATAAATATAAGGTATATTGTGTTTTCATCACATTGGTATGTTTCTTTTTAATAAATCACATTCATAACTAAACTGATAGCCAGTTCAAGACCTACATAATGTTTTGATACCTCAGTCATGAAATGTAGCCATTACTATGGCATCACATTCCTTTGCAAACCATGAATTTGCTATTACACCAATAATTAGGTAAATAATCGAGGGTTCTGTATACGGCAGGGATGAATGTGCAAAGTGGTGCACAGGGATGCAACGATAAATCTTATTGTAAATGGAAACTATGAAAAGAACTCCCCGTACACCAGTATGAAAATGTACCCTAGTAAGTCAATTAAAATACCATACATTCCATGGGGATCTCTCCTCATTTTCCTTTTACTTATAAACAGAAAATTACACATGGGTAAGGAAATGCAGGCTAACATCTGCAGCTAACTTAACATTTTTGTAAAATAGCTGAAACTGAGCAATTGGTTTCACTACAATTAATTATTAGTATCCCTAAACTGTTCTCATTCTTAGTACTTGAGAGCTTGTTAGCCTTATGTCAATACTTAGAAGATATCCTAAATCTTCTGTGCTATTTCTGCACAAATACTCTGCAAACATTTTCAGAAACAGTGTAGGTATTGAGCTGCTCTTCTGACTTTTCTGTCTGTAATCCTTGCAGGCGAGGAACAAATTTGTGGTCTTTTCACATGCATAGCTCTGTCTTAAATCAACAGTAGTTGCGTGGATTACTGGAGAGTTGGGATGAAGTTTTTACACCAAGAAATCCTTGACTAATATTGATGGTGTAATATCTTCTGCAGTAGGACTATTCAGACCAGCAGATACATAAATGCATAAAGAACCAAAAAGAATCATGTTTGACAATTGGATAAAAACCTATTAAGCCTTTCTGAACTTCTTCTGAAGTTGTTGCAAGGCCTGTAGTGCAGAATTCCATGTTTGTCATCACTTTATGGTTTATTTTATAGTAAAAACATGGTTCTCTAACTGCCAACCTTATAAATCCAAGATAAGATCTTAAAGTCAAGCTGCGTTCTGTCTTGTGCATCAGTGTATGTCTCACATCACCACCAATAATAATGTTATTGTGGGCTATATTCTACCCTGAGTTACACCTATGCAACCTCATTACATTTTATTTATTTATTTTTTTAAAGAAATCTTGCAGCTGGGGTTCAAAGCTGTAACACAGGACACAATGTGACCCTGCAATTGGAACCTACCTAACAGTTCTCTTGTGGACACATAAGGCAGAACAGAATCCAATTCTCACTCCTTAGTGCACAGCACTAATGGGAATAAAAAAAGCTGTTAAAACTTGTTGTTACTAAAGTCAGCAGATGAGACTCAATACACCAGAGATAGGATCTATGGAAGAAGAAGGTGTCATTTTATATAGTCACTTTCTAGACTAGATCTTCATTTTTAATAGAAAGATTATACCAATGACAAAAAGGTTATTTGGAGGAGAAAAGACTATTAAAAACATTTACAGTTGATTAATTTATTAAAATACTTAAGAAGAATTCAAAGTGCAGCATATAATCCATCCGTTTGGCAAACACAACAAATGTTCTAGACATACACTATTATCCTCCACATATTTTATTGTACTCTGATAATTTGTATGTATATGTTGCTTCCTTCTCTTACATTTTAGAAAGTTACTACTAGAAAAAAAAAAAAGCACCAGAAACTTAATCCTTCATCTCCACAAATCAATAATACTCAAAGTCCACTGTTAATGTTTGTTCATCTAAGTGCAGAAAGCCTGCATAAGACCCCATGCACAATGATGGATTCATGTTAAGGGTTTAAGTGAAACCTAATTGGCGGCCAGTGCTAATGTAAGCCCTCTAAATTTCCCCCTTAGGCCCAAATCCTACAAACATCCATGTGCTTAATTTTACGTACACGACAGAATCTCGTTTATTTCAAAGGATTGCTCATGCATAAAACTCCATATTAATTAACTGAAGTGTTCTGAAAAGTTCCCAAAGACACTAAATTCCTCCAAACTTTAATTTATGTTTTAGTTATCTGTGAGTTTTCTTTGGAGCTAAGCAATACTTCTTTCTAGGCCTTGTACCAGTGATTGCATAATGTAAGATCACAAAAGTAAATAGTAACACAAATTGAAAAATGTATTGAAACCTTAATTTACAGTTCCTTTCTGAAATGAAGGCAAATCAATTAACTTGGCTTTAAATACTTTACACTTTATAATAACTGAATGAACTCCTGTTCCTTTACACTAGCAAAATATTTTGCATGCAGTTTCACTCACCTACAGGGTTTGATTACACTGTGCAGTAGTGTGCATAAGTAGGATATGATTTCTAATGCCCATCAATATGTCACGTGGTAAATGGCCCATGAGGACCCTGCCAGTGTGCACTAAAAGTTCCCAAGTGCACGTTAATGTAGTATTGTTTGAAACAGTACTATGTTAAGTGCACTAGGGAACTTTTAGTGCACACCAGCAGGGTCCACATGAGCCAGGTACCATATGACACACTGGTGCACGTTAAGAGTTCATAGCCCACTGATGTGCATTACTGCATTGTATAGACGAGCCTTCAGTTTATAAAATTATGTTAGGACATGCTAGATAAAGGTTTATCACCTTTGAAGATGCTAACTAAACCACAGTACTTCCATTTATTTAAATTTTGCTTCATCACTCCATTTAAATCTGTATCTGTGCAAAATGTAGGCACTGAAGCTGCGTTAAGTTAGGCGCACACAATCTTACCACTAAGATTCTGATCCCAAGACTACTGAACTCAGTGGGCTCTGGATCAGATCTTAAGTGCCATAGGCGCCGACTCCATGGGTGCTCTGGGGCTCAAGCACCCACAAAAAAAATGAGGGGGGTGAGGCTCAGCACCCACATGTCACCAGTAAGTCACAGGAGCATGTACATGGCGTACAGTGAAGCCAGAAAGCACCCACTGGCAAAAAAAAAAAAAAAAAAGAAAGAAAAGTCAGTGCCTGTGCTAAGTGCATGCCGGTGGGAATTCTGCTGTCCTTTCCTTTCCCCTCTCAGTTTCTTAAGGGAGCATCAGGATAACCCATTCCCCTCATCTTCAGGAGAATTAGTGACAGGAAAATCCCTCTTGACTGCTAACCCTCTCTTATGTTGGAGCGTAGCATAAAAGACTTTTGCTTCAGTAACTGGACTCGTGTCTCCTTCAATTCAAGGCCTAAAGTATCCCAGAATATGTCATGCAATAACAAAGAATCCTGATCAGGAATATCTCAGCTCCCCCAGCACAGGGAAGCACCATCCTGTCACCTACTGTTCCCCCAAAGATGCCAGCCGGCTACCAAGAAAGGGGACAGGGAATAACTACCTTTGGTGGCTTCCCCCCAGAAGACAGGGAAGTGGGCAGCATACCAGCTTCCATTCCCAAAGACATTGAGGGAGTAAAGGCCACAATCCTCCTTACAACAACACAACACTTAACCTGTAGCCTACTATGAAAAGGAGTTTGGGAACAGTAGCAACAGGGTGGCAAAAGATACCTCAAGTACTGCAACGTCAAAACCAACTTGTTTCAGTTGGGAACTGGTTTAGGGGTTTGCCTCCACATACATTATTTAAGTCAGAGAATCCAGGCAAGGTTCTTCTCCAGTGTTCTGGCTATTAACAGCTTTGTGTGATTAGACAAGCATTCTCTATATACCTGCATGTAATGCTATTGCAGGCATTAGATAGGATATTAGCACTGAGGAATAATACCTGAGCATTCATTAATGCCACCTCTGCAAATGCATTTGATCATCTGAAAGTGTTTGAATTAACTTTCAACAAACATTAATTTTCTTACCCAAAATATAGTGACATTTTATAGGGAAAAAATAAAATCTTAGTTCTCAGAGAAATTCCTTCCATAACAGTGCATTGAAAATTGCAAGATTTATCTGCTCTGCAAGATTTTTGATTCTCAGAACAAATTAAAGCACACAACTAACCCACAAGATATTCAAGAGCAGTGTACATTTTTACACCAGGCACGATGTTTTGGAGCCTCCTCTCTGCTGTGATAACAGATCCTTGAGTACTGCTCTCAGAACATCACATACTGTCAGGCACTCTCAAACTGAGGCAAAACCCTGAAAACCAAAGGAGACCCAAGAAAATGGCATTTGGGAGGACAATGTCCCTAGGTTAGGCTCACTGCAGCTTGAGAATATGATATACCCAGATGCATCTCTAGGGCCATCAGTTCAGCTGATTGAAAAGCCTGCCAAAAAATAAGATGATCCTACTGGGAAAAAAAATGTTGTACACACGACTACATATCTGTTCTTACAATAACTAGCAATGTCCTCACTGGGAGCATGCATGGATGGGTGCTGCCTGTCATACTGACGCAGGTGGGCCACTAAAAGCTTGAGAAATTATTTGAAGCACTTAGTCTACCCTTGGTGCTGGAAGTCTAGAACTACCATTGCCAGTGACAAGAAATCAGTACTTGGTCCAGAGCCAATGTTCAGTAGTGTTTTATGAATTTAACCTATACAGGAAGAAAAAAAATGGTTCATAGTGCATTACCAATTTGGTGTAAACTAAGTCTGAAACAGATTTGCAAATGCCCAGCAATGCATTTTAAATGGTAAGGTTTTGTTTTTAAATAAGAAATTACCAAAATTACACAGGAAGCGATATAAAAAGGGTGTCCTTGACTAATGAACATTCAAGCTTATGGTACTACAGAAGGCAAATTAAACAAGCAATAGTTGAATTTACAATTCCCACAGAACAGTTTATTAGTTTACACAGAAATAAAAATGAGTCTGCAAAATACTAACAGAAAAATTTAAAAATTCACTAATTTAAAAAAGCTTGCTTCAGACAACAAATTTAGTTGTCTTGCCTCAGACAACAAATTTTACATGATAAAACCTGGACAGTGGAAATGCTAGTTATCCCTCTACCTAGTTCATTGTGCATAAGTATTTTGAGAACTTTTCAGACATCCCTTTTTTATATAAGAGGTAGTTTTTATATGAGAGAAGGTGGGGGGGAGGTTGAATGGGGGAGTGGCCAATATTGGCCTTGAATATCTTTGATTAATAGGGCAGAAAAAAGCAAATTATGTGTGATTTTGTTAGGATAGTTTAAATGTTACGTTGTTGCCAAACCTTGGGTTCCGTCATCTGGAAGGGATAATATTTTCTTATGATAAAGACTTGAAAGATATATCCCGTTAATTTTTTTTTTTCCAAGTTCACGTTCACATGTGTTGAAACTCATTGCTTCTGGAAATGAAGATGCTCTAGTGTCAGCTGTAAAATCTGTATCTCACTTCCTCAGACAAGTGGATATTTATTGACAGGGTGTGAGAGAGAAAGAGAGAGGAGAGAGACTGCCTGTCCTGGAGCCAGTAACCTTGGTGAAGATGCAATGTCACAAACACCAAGCCATCATTCTCATAGATGTACAGCATATTATTTAAAGGAAAACAAATATCAGCCACTGAATGTCACTGCAAGGACACATCTTCTGCCTCTTAACTAAACTTATCAGCGCTGTGGTTTAATATGGTACCTTTTTCATCCTCCCCTCAAATTCATCTTATAGAGCAGCTCTTGACACTACCAGAGAGCAGTCAAGACTAAGATTTAGTGGCCTTTGCTTCAAACACATCGAGATTTATTGACATTTGTGGCCTGCTTCTTCTCTCAGTAACTGTACACAGGATTAATTTTAACCACTTATTAATAGTAAAACAAACTGTAAATGCTACATGCCATGTTATGAAAGGTTCATAGAGATAATACTGTATGAAGTCACTTCCACATTTCTCACAGTTTTTAATTGGAAGGCCATGACTTCAATCAGGAGGCCTTAACTATTTCAGTCTTGCCAACCTTCTGTTTCCAGCAAGGAACTGGATGAATAAAGCGTCTGGAAACTCACTCTCTCTCTCTTCCTGGAATAGATCTATACCTGGATGCTTTATCTTGTTTACATGGTTATTGATTGGAAATGGAAATCCACAATGTCAAAAAATTAACCCTGACTTAAAAAATGTATATCAATCACTAAGTATTACTTGGATAACACATTTCTCAGCACACCATCTGTATCTCCTGTAGATTCCGTTGTATTAATGATCAAATGACAAAAATCATTACACCAGGCCGTCCATAGTATACTTCTGTATTGCTATATAACTGGCTGAAAAGAATGTGTCTGTTCCTACAAGGAAATATGCTTACCTCCTTGTTGATTATTCATGCCAATCTTCATACTAATGATTTTCAGATCCAAGTGAGACTGAAAACTGAATTGTGTGTTAATACCCCAGCCCTTTAGATTATTCTCTGTCCAAAATTAGCATATTCATATAGCAATATCTTCTTAGCAAATAAAAAACTATTAGCTATATTGTTTATGCAAGTGTGTGTGTGTGTGTGTGTCATGGGGGGGGGTCCGGCCCTGCACCCCTCTTCCTGGGACTCACAGTGACTCTCAGCCAGCCAGTAAAACAGAAGGTTTATTGGACAACAGTATTGCAGGTTACAGCAGAGCCTGGAGGCCCAACCAGGACCCCCCAATTGAGTCCTTCTCGGGGTTCAGGGCGTTTGGATCCAGCATAGGATCCCCTGAATTCCCCTCACCCAGCCCAAAACCGAAACTGAACTGCCCCTCCTCCAGCCGGCCGATTCCTTTGTCCAGATTCCCAGGCCAAGGTGCTAACCCCCACCCCGCACCTGGCTCAGGTTACAGGCTTAAAGATCCTGTCCCTCACCTAAAGACATCCCCGGCTCTCCCATCCCCCACACAGACCGCCCCTACTCCATCACAGTGTGTGTATATATATATTAATTGTAAAGGAGGGAAGACAAAATAGGTCATCTCCCGTAATGTTGGAGTGAATTTGCAGTGCTCTGTAAAAATTAACTGATAAATGAAAAAGAGCTGGTGAATGTTAAATTTAAAAAGTCCAAAAACACCCAAGAGCCATAACTATAATTATTGCTGAGGGAAGCTGCTTAAGACTAAAAATACATTTCTATTAACAATCAAAATTAGTTTTCATTGCCTTTTTCTCAAGCTTTCAGTGACTAACCTTTGATGATAGTACATGATAATGATTCATTAGAAAAAATGAATTTGTATTTCAGAAGTATGCATATAAAAAAAATCAGCCTAGAAACCATTTCAATGTGTAAATCAAAAAGCAGAGAGAGGAGAGAAGAATTTTTGGATGAATGATTGTCTAGTGCTGAAGACTTGCTGACAGAATTGCCAATACATGGATCTATACTTTGACAGAGAAATTACAAACAAATGGATATTTGGATGATATTATTAATCAAAATTACTTAATTTTAATTAACAACTTCTACAAAGTTTTCAAAACTTAAAATAGTTCGAGTGAACATATACCAATCTCAGACAGCACAGTTTCTACAATCTTCACTAGGGCATATTTCAGTCGGAGAGTAGAACAGTAATAATACCGGGTAGAGAAAAACTGTAAAATATGTCTATAATCTGGACTTCAGATGGCATGTAATATCATGACAACTAAGAGTTAGTTAACAAAATGCAGGTTTTATGTAGTATCTACATGCCAGGAAACTATACTCAATTTTCCTCTAGTTTATGGGGAAAAGCAATGGTGCATTATTATAACAATATAAATCTCCAGAACTCTTGTGATGATATCTAATTTACGTGGCTGTCACTGGGAAATGTGGTACAGTGAATTATACACAATAGTAAGCTTAATTATGAACAGTGACCTAGAAATCTTGATTAGAAATCATTGATTCACTACACTCAGAGTCTGTAAAAACAATGATGAATTTATATAGCAAACTGCAATTCTAGATAAATTATTCCTTGGAAATCAAAAAAAGTATAGATTAAAGAAGAAATTATTTTCTAGGATCACTGCCAAATTTTAAGTACACTATCCAGTACACAGTTAAAGTACTACAGTAATAGATCTAGTTTACAGAAAAGTATCTAGATAATATTCACACGTCACAAAAGGTGATATGCATCTTACTGGATTGGATCCTAATTTTTTTATAACCGAGAGGGAGAATAGCAGCAGTTAGCCCAAGGAACCTCAGGCCCAGATTTTATTTCCAGCTCTACCACTGACTCACTATGTGAGTTTGAGCGGGTCACTTAAATCTAGATTATCAAAAGAAACTTGTGATTTTGGGTACAACAATTTCTGGGTACCTAACTTGAGTCCTTAAAGCAGCTGGATTTTCAGAATATGAAAACTAGGTCCCTTCAAAGCATCTCAGGGGGGAATTCAAAAGCTTAGGCACCCACATATCACAAGTAACTTCTGAAAATATAGGTCAAGACTCCATGCCTTGGTTTCCCATCCTATAAAATAAGTATACAGCCAGCTACATCATATGGGGGTCACAAGGGTAAATGATTTAATGCTTCTCAAATGCCATGTGGTCATTAGATCAACCAGCATCAGATGAAAGGTTCTATTGAAGTGCAATGCATCATTATAGTAAACTTACAGAAAGCATGCACTTATACATTTCTGTAGATGTTCAAATATCATAGATGTTATATAGATGAAAATTCTCTCACTATCATTAATTGGTCTACTGCATAGTTTAATGTTTGAGAACAGCAGTATTATAAGCAATGCAAGTATAGCTTCTGTTTAAATTTGTAACAAAGTATAAAATCATATAAAAGAATCCACATTGTTTTATAAGGGATTGAATTTCAACTTCAATCTTATAAACTGTTGAATTATTGCCAGAAGAGACTGGCCACTACTAAACTGCTAACCAAAAAAGTCTTTCAGATTAAAAGACTTGCTGAAATATTTTGTTTTAGAGAAAATTTATATTTCTACATAGAAACAGATTAAATAAATCATGATTACAACAGTAAACATGTAAATTCTGATCAATAAGTACTTGCCTCCCCATCCCCCCACAACAACACTAACAGCTGCAATAAAGCTTTAAATGTAAAGCTGAGCACAACCAGCCATAAAAGTATGTAAAATAAATGAGGATAACATAATGAGGGAATCCAACATTCATCTCATAAATATAACATAACGACCACAACTAAAATGTCAGAGAATCTAATAAATCAATATGGTAGGACAGAGCTATCTTTATGCTCAGCATACATAAAAAATGTATTTACATACATGATACTTTAAAGGAAGCACCAAACAAAAAGAATTATAAGACATTTAACTCCTTAGTTGCTTCAGGCTCAAAAAAGTTTTATGATATTTTAATCCCTCTGTTGTTTTCTAACTGTAGAGTCTGTGTTTTCTAATACAGAAAATCAACAGCATAATGAATCAATGTACAAAATAAAATATTATTAGCAAGAGTTAGAATTTGAAAAACTTTCATACTTCTTTTTTTAAATACATCTTGCAAGTAGCAAAAAGAAAGTGCATGGACTTTAAAATCTGAAGATTTTTTAGAAGTTTGAGCCAATTATGCGTTTGTAGATAATACATTATGGAGGAAATTTCCCCAGTAATCAAGCTCAAATATTAACAAAAGCTAAGAGGTAAATCTCCTGTGCTGTAATGGTAAGGTATCATTATGGACACTAATTTTTAGACAATGCACTGTATTGCGATTTTGTGGTTCCCAGTGAGTCTGATGCTGGATAGAATCAAGGGACTTCGATGTGATGTGATTCAATTCAATGCAATTCAACAAAGCTTTATTCAATATGTGCAACAAAAGAGAACCCCTGGTACAAAAAATCAGGCAGCGTCCCTCCAGCAAGGAGCCCCTCCCCTTGCTATTTTATAGCATGTGGCACTTACATAACAAATTAGATACCAAGTTACGTAACATGACCTTCTAACCAATCAGAGTTAACTTTTCCATATATGGGTTTGTTTATCACATGCTCATAGTTCTCCATTCCACATGCTGAGCTCACTCCCCTCCCCCTGACCTTCTCTAGAATGTTTCTAGGCTGGTAACCCACAATATGCTTCCCTATAAATAAGCACCCTGCAAACCACATTTTATCCAAAATGAACAGAAGCATACCCTTCAACTGTAAGTGCTTCAAATAGTGTTGCAGTAGTCCCCTCTAGCAGTTAGACCATGGGGTTGGGAGATGACAGGAGATCTGGTCTGGAATTTTTCAGTCAAACATTTTTTCATCGAAAATGCCAATTCATTGAAACCCAAACTGCTCACTGAAAGGGTTGGTTTAGATGAAATTCCCATTTGTTGAAAAAAGTTTAGACATTTCAAAATCATCTTTTTTTGACATTTTCAAAATTAAAAAGTTTTAGTTTGGGGTCAAAACAACTTTATGGTAATTTATAGTTAAAGGGGGAGGGAATTATTAAAAGTTTGAATTAAACAAAACATTTCGATTGATCCAATCAGATATTTTCAGATTTTCAATTCAAGAAAAATTTCAAGATTTTATCTTTTCATCCTGATTTGGGACGGGAAAGAAATTGACACATTGAAAATTATCATTGAATGGGAAAACCAGTTTCCTGCTCAGCTCTAGTCAGCAGTTCTAGTTGTGTCCCCCCCCCCTTCCCCCGCAGCTGTGCTACAGGCTAAACTGATAAAGAGGTTTGAGATCCTCAGATAGCTTTTACAGTACCAGAAGTCTAATATACTAATGCTAATCTATTCAAAGTTTCACAATCCGAGTTTTGTTGGCACCTTAGAGACTAACAAATTTATTTGGGCATAAGCTTTCATGGGCTACAACCCACTTCATCAGATGCATTGAGTGAAAAATACAGTAAGCAGGTGTAAATATACAGCACATGAAAAGATGGGAGTTGCCTTACCAAGTGAGGGGTCAGTACTAATGAGGCCAATTCAATTAGGGTGGATGTGGTCTATTCCCAACAGTTGACAAGAAGGGGTGAATATTGACAGAGGGAACATTACTTTTTGTAATGCTAATGAGGCCAATTCAATCATATGGGCCCATGCTGCACATGCCGATTTAGAAACGTGGGCCCGGCTTCACCAATGTTGTGGCTTGCCGCACTGGCGGGGGGGGGCGAGGGCATGCTTCAGAAGGACACAGTCTAGGGTGGCCTAGGAGGTTAGTGGGGGGCCTGGCACCGGCAGCAGCAAGTAACCCAGCCCCAGCCTGCCTCACTGGGAGGGGGCGGAAGCCTGAAAGAGGCGGGGTGGGGGTCTGGCGGAAGGAATGGAATGTGGGGGTGGAGCAGGGGCAGGTTGCTCACTGCTGCCAGTGCCAGGCCCTCCGCTAGCCCCTCAGGCCGCCCTGGACACCTGAAATGCAGGGCCCCCGAAAGCACAGGTCCTGGGGCAATTGTCCCCGTCTGTCCTATGGACAGGACACCTCTGGGTCCAGGGGAGCCTGGGGAGCTAAAGGGGACCTGGCACCAGCAGCAGTGAGCGATCCAGCCCACCCCATTCCACCCCTTCCCAGCCCTTTTTGGTTTCTTCCCCTTGCCTCAAGGACCACCAGGAGCCAGCTGGGTGGAGCAGAGCAGGATAGGCTGGGGCCAGGGTGCTCGCTGCTGCCGGTGTCAGGCCTCCCACTAACCCCACAGGGCACCCTGGACCCTGTGTCCCCCTGAAGCATGGGGCCTGGGGTGGTTGTCCTGGTCCATCTTATGGACAGGACGGCTCTGCCTGGACCTGTTCTGGGCACCACCACAGATTATATAAACCTGGCCCCCAAGGGCACAAGATAGCAGTAGTACAACTGATACAAGATAAATGTCAGGTCATCTCTATTTTCAGGTCTGCTTGCATACTTTCAGCAATCATATGGAAGGAAAACCACATCCAGTCCAACGGGCCTCAATCCTGAAGTCTTTATTCCCCTTGAGCATTGTGGTCAAGCTCTAGCTGTGTATGAAGAAAGAGATGTGCATTACAGGCCTCCCTATCATACATTCAAATAACACTCAGCTACAATGTTTGTATTCAAACATGCATCACTGAGGATAAATTCCATTCCAAGTTTAAAAAAAAATCATAACTGGAGGAAACATCTTCACCTGATGGAACCTCACAACTGCAGCTCAAGAGATAATTAACCAAAATCTTTGGGAAAGAATAAACAATAGAAATCAAGCAATTAATCTGCCCTTCTAATTCCATTTTACAAGACTCACCTACTATAGCACAAGCTTTTCTCCATGTTTTCATGGTCTCTACCCTATGTAACCCCAAGCCCATTCAAGTCCATACCACCTATTCTATAGCCCAGACCTAAAAAATTTGATTTTCATACTGCAGCACTATAACATTCAGTATCAGTCATGCCCTGAGATATAGAAGAACTATGCAATGCTATACACACTGGTCTAGATAGCCTTTGGACCTGTGCCCCCATACAGTAATCTCACTCTTCCTTATTATTAAGGCATGTAGTCAAACCTAAAATAAAGATACTCCAGTAGGTTAGGATAGTCATTGTGTTACATTTGACTTAGTATCCCCCTCACAATCTTCTACTTTTCTGCTACAATCAGCCAGGGAATGAAGGCTTACTTTAAGGAAGAAAAACGGATGTGATTATGGATCCAATATATTGTATATATATTGTAGATATATGTGATGTACTGCTGTAGTGGAAAGAGGAATAATAAAGTTAGACTTCAGTAACTCAGGTCTCTTCTGCAGCCATAAAATTCCAGCAGATACACACTTGGGGTGTTATAGGCTTGCAGCAACTCTCCAAATAGGGGACTATTTTTGGAGTTTAATGTACCCCTTCTACACAGACCCACATCATAAATAATTTGAAACCTTATTTTATGTACATTCAGATGAGGTATGATATGGAACTGTTAAGAATTGCCGTAAACAATAAGGCAAGGTGAAATAGTGGTACTCAAAATGAAAAAGTTTCATTGTTTGCACAGTATGACAGACTACAGTTTTTACCGTTTAAGTTAATGTCAACACCTTAACATGGTGTTTATTTGTGAAAGCGACCAAACAATAACGTACTAAAAGATTATTTATTGGTTTTACATGGGTAAGTCTTTCTTTTTCATAAATGATTAAGCTGTTTAGAACATGACAAAACAGGGTGAATATCAACATTTTGCAATATACTGACAGGGAATATTTTCACATCACATATTCTTAATTATTCTAATCACTTCCGAATTAGATTAACAGTTTCCTATATTTTCTACTGAAGTTTACTAATCAGATCAGTCACACTGAAGGTTCTGTAGCAGTAGATTGCATGCCCACAGTTTGAGCTTAATAGTGGGTAGATATAAATGTATGCGAATTTCTAATATAATGCTTCTCCATTTGTAAGCTTTGGTATATACACTGTAGCACAGGGGTCCCCAATCTTTTCGTCTGACGGGCGCCAAACGAAGGACCATGGCAGTGGTCAAGCATCCGCCAAAATGCTGCCAAATTTTGGCAGCAACACTTCTCGATGACGTCGCTTGTCAGCAGCAAGCGGCGTCACCCAGAGGCATCGCCGCTAAAATGCTGCCGAATTTTGGTGTCATTTTGACGGATGCTCGACCGCCGGCCAGGACGCAGGTGCATTTAGATGCCCCTGTGGGCATCATGGCACCGCAGGCACTGCATTGGGGACCCCTGCTGTAGCAGTTAGTCCGTCTGATAGAAGGTGTTAATTTGTAATTGCTTATGTACACAGCACTAGCCTTTAAAATATTATAGAAACTAGTTTTTTTTTTAATTCAGTGACAATATTAGTGTTAGAGATAATACAAAACTTCATCCATATTGAGTTCCAGACAAAGTGTTCACTAAACAAAAATGGCAATTTTGATATCAACATATAGCTCTAATTTATATCACATTTAGCACAAATCTATCCTTATACAAAATGGCAAGTGTTGGTAGAGAGGGTGGGAATGCTAACAATATACGTTGGGAATTTTACTTCTACAGGGAAGTTGAAAACATAGAGCAGTATTTCCCAAACCTGGGACACCGCTTGTGCAGGGAGAGCCCCTGGTGGGCCAGGCTGGCTGTTTACCTGCCGCGTCCGCAGGTCCAGCCAATCGCGGCTCATGCTGGCCGCGGCTCCTGCTGACCTGCGCCGCTTCCAGCAGCTCCCATTGGCCTGGAGCAGTGAACCACGGCCAGTGGGAGCTGTGATCGGCTGGACCTTTAGACAGGACAGGTAAACAAACCAGCCCGGCCCACCAGAGGCTTTCCCCACACAAGCGGCGTCCCAAGTTTGGGAAACACTGACAGAGGATACAAACCAATTAAACCTTACATCAAAGATAAAAAGACTCTCCACAAACTTTTAAAAATGCGTTATTTGTCAAGAAAATCAGAAGAATGCAAAATTATCAAAGTCACCAGTGCTGGACAGAATTCTGTGATGTTGGCAACAGAACCCAGGAGAGATTAATTGCACTGGCAGGTACTGGATGAGTTTTCTAATTTTGATGATGTGCCACCAATACTCTAACCCAGAGTTATCTTCAGAACTACAAAAGGAAGTCGAATTTACATGTCAGAGTTGTACTGAACCCAGGAAAGAAAACAGACTCAATCTAATCAAAGAACATCATGTTCACCTGCTTCTATGGCCACCAGAGCAAGCACGTCCTCCAGTGACTGGTTCCTGTTGCATTGTCTGCTTGAGAAAAAACACACAAGGAGGACAAGAAGCTCCATGAAATAGAAACATTTGAGAGAGCAAACACCCAAAGGAGGCTGCACTTCAAAGAGATGATGACAGGTTGTGCAGAATATTTGTGGAAGACTTGATTGCTAAGAATGCAGTTTCTCTCTCACTGTGCCCTTCTTTCTACTTGAGTAAAATGAATCAAAGCAAAACCATCTAGGTACACTGCAACAATGCAGTCACCTTATGACACTGCATTTGATCAGCTGATTGAAGAAACACACAACTATCTTATGTACAAGAGATCTTTTCCTGTCCCAGATGCTACAAAGGTATAAAACCCACCTTCCTTCTTATGTAGACGCTATAAGATATTCCAGTAGCAAACTACAGGCAAGATTTTTAATCTATGCAGCACAATATTAGCTAGTGCTATCCAAGCTGCTAGTAATCTGACGCAAGAATTTAAATCATCCAAATGTTTGGTGGAGGATGTTCTTCAGATTGAGCCTGAAGGATAGCTTCCAAATGAACAAGTGGTTTTCTACAATGCCACTTCAATCCTTCAGTCTGAAATAGCCAAAATGAAAGCCTCAGATTATCATCCCAAGACAGGTGATTGTCCTTTGGTTGACAGATAGAGGCATATAATTCAGCCAGCAATGAGGATCGTCCTTCCAAGACATTAAAAAAAAAGATGCCTATACAACTGCATAGTATTTAACAGCTTCAAAAATATCTCACTACTCCACATAAGCCTTGCTTGCACAGCTGCAGCATGCATTTGAGTCTCACAATTTAACTGACATACTACATCCTCATGGATTCATCATCAATTATGACGAGCTGTGGTATTTCATCACCAGTACTGAAAAAACTGAAGAATGACTCCTGTGTGGTGCGTTCATTCCAAATGGAATTGTACTATCTCATGCTGGTGGAAATCTCATCTATAAAGGAGAGGATAATATAGAAATCAACCTAACAATATCAGCCATTTGTTGGTCAGAGTAGTGTTTCAATATCAGGTTCCAGACAGTCCAGCAAAACAAGAACATAAGAACAGCCGTACTGGGGCAGATCAATGGTCCATCAAGCCCAGTATCCTGTCCTCTGACAGTGGCCAATGCTAGGTGTTTCATGGAGAATGAACAGAACAGCAAGCATCAAGTGATCTATCCTCTGTTGTCTACTCCCAACTTCCAGCAATCAGAGGCTAAGCACATCCAGAGAAAGGGATTGAATCCTCGTCCTGAGTGAATATGCAAAAGCTATGACAGAACAAAGTGGTAGTGAAGACAAAGTCCATAAACAAGTTCTTGCCTCTGCACTGAAGACGGATGAAGAACATGTTAAAGCTCTTACCATGTCTTCAAGAATATGACAAACCAATTTGACCATAAATCACATCCAGAGGAGCCGATCAACATATCTACTAGATAGCATACAACATCAGATATACAAGAGTCTCTACTGAAAATAATAGTTATTGGTGAAGAACAAATGGAAAGATTTGGAACATCCAGAGAAAGGGATTGAATTCCTGACCCTCTTGGCTAATAGCTATTGATGGACCTATCCTCCATCAACTTATCAAATTCTTAGAAATATAACTGAAGTGTGGGAAAGAAAAGTCACTTATTCTCCCTGGGCAATCAGAGTCTCTCATACGGAGTACAGTATTTGAAAACCTTAGAGCATATCCAGAACCGACTTGCCATGAAAAAGTACTTGAGAAAATGAAGTCTTGTCACCTACAAATTAATGCTGTCCAAGATCTCTCCTGGTGTCTTTTAAGACTACCACCTCATGATATCCTACCAATTCCAAATGACAGTGATATTATTCACATTCAGATGAGTCCATTTTGGACTATTTTCAACCAAAAACTTGCACTAAAGAATAGTACCTACACAGCAGTTTCATATGTACCTATTGTGGATGCCAAGCCAGCTGATATGGCCACAGTCTATAATACAGGGCTGAAATGAGGAAATGTCAGCAGTTCTAGGACAGCAATTTGCTGTTGACACCATGCATCAGCAGCCATGTGCTGTTACTGAACAAGTGAAATTGACTCTCCTCACACGAACTTGGTACCAATGGCGGGCTGAGCAGCTCAGCCCGCTGTCGATCTGGGGTTCTGGCCTCCGTCTCCTGCCAGCCGAGGGACACAGCCCCTCTCAGTCCGCTGCCGGCCCGGGGTGCTGTCAATCTGGCTGAGCAGGGCTAGCAGCCAGGACCCCAGTTTGCAAGAAGCCAGCAGACAGAACTCCAGACTGTCAGCTGGCTGAGCTGCTTAGCCCACCACCGGTCCGGGGTTCCGGCCACCGGGCCCTTGCAAGCAGGGCCGGTGCAAGGATGTTTTGCGCCCTAGGCGAAACTTCCACCTTGCGCCTCCGTCCTGAGGCACCCCCTCCCTGAGGCGCCCCTCCTGCCCCTGCGGCAGCTCCCCACCCCCCACCCTGAGGCACCTCTCCCACCCCAGCTCACCCCTGCTCCGCATCCCGAGCACGCTGTCGCTGCTTTACTTCTCCCACCTCCCAGGCTTGCGGCACCTAAGCTGATTGGCGCCGCAAGCCTAGGAGGCAGGAGAAATGAAACAATCACAGCCTGTTTGGGGAGGAGGCGGAGCAGGGGTGAGCTATGGCGGGGAATTCCCCTGCATGCCGCTCCCCCCAACTTGCTGCAGGCAGCCTCCCCACGCCTCCCTGATCCAACTCCCTCCATCTAAATGCCAGTGGTGACTGGGGCGGCCTAAGATCCAGCTGCTGCGGTCGCTGATGAAGAAAATGGCACCCCCCAAATCCCAGCACCCTAGGTGACCGCCTAGGTCGCCTAAATGGTTGCACCGGCCCTGCTTGCAAGCCGGGGTCCTGGCCACCGGCCCCGCTCAGCTCGATGGACAGAACCCCAGGCTGGCAGTGGGCTGAGCAAGGCAGCATCCCCCAGCTGTCAGGACCCGGCGGACAGAACCCCAGACTGTGCATAGTTGAATTTGCCTAAGTTAAATGAGCGTATGGTGTGACTCCACTGTACTCATGTAGTTCCACCATTTGTCTGGCAAATGTTGGCTGACACTCAAAAGGTGTTTGGGTTTGAAGATATGGAGTCCTTACAACATGTCATTAAAAAGCCTGATATTGTAATTCAGCATATGCTAGCACTACTGGAGGAATTTCAGACATGAGGCTATGGCCAGTCTCCAGTATTAACGTACTCAGATCATTTTCTCCAGGTTATGCAGTTACTACTTCTAAATGTCCATGCAGAACAACAGGATGACCGGAAACTTCATCTACACCCACAGCATGCCATGCTTCTGTACTCCCTTTCTGCAAACAGGCCCAACTATGCCAGGTGACTAGCAATCTATATTCCTGCTATGTTAAGTCTCCCTGAAAAAGTACACACTGCCTCTGAATCTGGGAAATTTGCTGTGCATCAGAATCTAGGTTCTTTCAATGGAATTTGCAGTGACATGGAAACAGAGCAAGACTCAAACAGCAGAAGAGAGATTATGGGGCGGATAAGAAAGAAGCCAGCCCTTGCCAGATGGATCTTCACAAGCCTTGTCCTGAGTGAATATGCAAAAGCTAGGACAGAACGAAGTGGTAGTGAAGACAAAGTCCACAAACAAGTCCTTGCCTCTGCACTGAAGACAGATGAAGACCATGTTACAGCTCTTACCAAGTCATCAACAATATGACAAACTAATCTGACCATAAATCACATCCAGAGAAGCCGATCAACATGTCTACTGGATAGCATGCACCATCAGATATACAAGAGTCTCTAATGAAAATAGTAGTTATAGGTGAACAAATGGAAAGATTTGGGAGAGATTCACTTGATTCTGAAGGGACATGTAGCTTTCTCGCCCAGTCAAGCAATCTGGCATCAACACATTTGCTGACATGCCATGACCACATTTAAGTCTGGTAAGGAAGGGACAACCATAGCAACTATCACTGCAGAAACTGTTTTCTGCAGGACCCTGCCCTTAGCAAGATGTAGAGACGCTATTCCAATGGAAACTCTTCTTAGTCACATATCATGTCTATGTCCCTCTTTCCATGACAATGGACCAACAAAAGAACAGACAAAGCTGATTTAGGGCATCAGCTGGGAGCTTAAACTGAAAGAATCTATGAGCTAAGAGCATGCAACAGAAAAACCACAGTGTACTTCAGAGATCTCATGACCGTCATACAAATGATGGCTGGAGACGAACTCCAACATTTTGTTAATTGGCTGCTGAGTAGTTGAGACATGGATTTGACAAAATTAATTCTGTAACTGAAGTCTTTGACAGATATGATATTAACTCTGAAAACAGCAGACCAACAGCACCAGACAGAATCTAAGGTTGGATGCAAGAAATACCAGATGGACACCCTATGCCTCCATTGTAAAAGTTTCTAAACATGGCATCCAACAAGCAGTCCTTGTAAAATTCCTCTGTGAATGTAGAATTGAAAATGCACCGGAGAGTGTAGGAGCACACCTAACACAAACATTCCTCCTTGCTGGAGGCTTTTCCAATGGTGAAGTAGCAAAGTCCATCATTGGCAGAGATGTTGAAAAAGCCCAAGGTTTGTACAGTACTCTAAAGGAAGCAGGCAACGGAATGTTTCTGTATGCTGAATATGCAAACATGGCTTTTGGATCTCTTGGCATCAAAATGAACCATAGTAATTAGATTCCCTGATATGGATGTTATGGCCCTTGCTGTTCACTACTTTCCAAAATGAAACACACAGATAACATACAGATTGAATCAGGCATTGTTACCAGCACAACTAATAAATATCACTGCATACCTGTGTGTGAAATTTGTGATACACTCACTCCTGACTATGGCAACATACTTCCTGCTGTACACACATTCCAGGATGTGACTGTGTCATCCCTATTTGGTACTAGGGGGGAAAAAATCTGTGTCTAATGTTGTCAAAACAAAGGGATCTTACCACTTCAGAGATCTTACCAAATTGGGGGAGAGTGGCGGACAAGCCACAATTTCTGCAGCAAGCAAGTAGGTAATAGTGCTCTATGACCACAGAGGGAAAAGAAAAGAGACCCATAGGGACCTGAATTGCTTGTGCCTCAATCTAGCCATCAAAAAGGACAAGTCACTGGTCAAACTACCATCAGGTAAGAACAGTTTTGAAGAGCACATCAAAAGTACATCTTGGCAAACAAAGATGTGGATGTCTTCATACATAGATAAACCAGATATTGGCTCAACAATGAAACATGGAGGGAAAAAATGTGGATGATAGCTTGCTGTATTCTCCAAGGGTCCAGTGGCATCTGAGCTTCTACATCTCATCTGTGCCTGTGCTCACTGCACAATCAACTGTGTCACTAGCCAGACCAACCTTCTCTACAATGAATTGTGTACATTCCAAGGTAATGAAGATTGTGGTGACCCACCCACGCTTGGCACAGGTCATAATGATTAACAAGATGATGGCAATGATGTTGACTAGAAATGTCACCAGCGCTATTACATTTCAATGATACCTGTAAAAATGTATTAGGTTTTGTTTTACCTTTTAGATTTTTTTGATGCCTTGAGGTCACAAAGAAAACCAATTTTATGTCTTGAAATAATACATAGTCATTAAACTTACAGATATTTATGCAAATATTTCAGTGGTTATTGTGTGTGTGGATGATGTCACTGTTTATCTCTGTTTCTATGCTAATGGCACCGCTCGACAGCTCCACATCATACCTCATCTTAAAGTAGACATACTGAGCTTTTAAAAGATGTTTGATGCACATGTGTACAAAGAAGGTATGTTAAGTTGACCAAATCGGTGGCGTCTGCTGCTTGCCTATTATCCTTTTATAATACCTAGGACATTTCAGTGGTTTCTCCTTTATAGGTCTCTTTCTCAATGTCTTGGTTATGATGGATGGTGACCTGTGGATCCTCACTCTAGACAAGATAGGTAAGGAATTAACAGGTCATTTCTTCCACTTCACTTTAACTGTTGCAAAGTGATCCTGAGAGCTCTGCTGATCTTTGTCACCTTCTGGATTTCTGTTTATACTTCTTTCCCCATTCAAAGATCACAAAAGTAAGAATTTTAAGATGTCTCAAATTTGCAACACAATGAAAGTTGTTGGATTTAACAGCAAGAACAACATTATCATGGTGATATCTTTTACTAAACCAACTGCTGTGGGTGAAAGAGGCAGGCTTTCAAACTACCAGAAGAGCTTGTGTAGCAGCTTGAAAGCTTGTCTCTTTCACCAACAGAACTTGGTTCAATAAAAGATATTACCTCACCTATCTTATTTCTCTTATAGCTAATACTAGACATTCCAGTGGAGATGAGAGAGAGGAGTCTACAACAATCCTGAAAGGCTGATTCTCTCAAACTGAAAGCTAATATAGTGTCATTTATCTTCATATTGCAAGAATTAGTGCTTATGGCCGAATCATATATTCATCTCTGCACAAGTAATTTTTGGTATGAATTTTTAACTAAATAACCATATTGTTCCTGGTGTAAGTTGCTTTCTTTTGCTCTTAACAGAGAACTGTCTTCTGATTTAGCTTCCTATTAACACTAGATTAAGAATAACCATCCTGGACATACATTTTGCTATAAAAGCTAGAACTGGAATTGAAAAGAATGCTTCAGTTACTAGAATTGTTTGCACACCCAATCACATAAGCAATATGAATTTTGATTCACCTAGAATCCTAAAGTACTTTCTCTCTGTTAGTATAATATGACGTATATCAAACACCACAAAAGAAATAACCCTGTTAAAACAATATGCATTTTGTGTAATGAGATTAGAACGTTTTCACTGCATCTGCAAATACTTACATTCCTCCCTACCTTACCCACTTTGTTTTGTTTTGCATGAATACAGTGCCAACTCTGTTTCAAATTGGCCTGACAAGGTACAGAAGTTCTTTAAGAACTTTGGCAGCTTCATGGAGATTATTCTCCTCCTCCACATTTTTAATTAGAGAAAGAAGGGGAGGATTTATTCTCTTTAAGACCTCCTCACAGCCCAGATAGCTCAAAATTTTTGGGGGTGAGGGGGAAGGTTACTTTGGTCCAATGGTCCACTGGCTTTGCTACTTCCAATGTCTCTGGCTGCATTTTTAATCCCTCACAGCGTTTTCTGGTACAGCTGCTGAGATTCATTGTTTTGGGTTTTTTTTCCAAAATGGCCCTGACCTCTTTATCCATTAAATAGAGTAATCTCTTTGATGAGCTACCAGTATTGCAAGGAGCTCTTGAACTTTATTAGCACTAGTGACAAACACCCACACTATCACCAAAACAACCTCTGATCCTGAGAGACTTCAACAAGCCGTCAATATAAATGAGCTACAAAAAGTATCTGTGTTTTCTAAATCATGGGAAAGAATAATTTAAATATTAAATCTCAAGCTGCAAACTAACAAACATTAAGCAATAATCCTCAACAGACAGTGGGAGATGGATTTTAAAAAGCCTAATAGCTCTTTTACATTCCTACCCTCTAGGAAATGTATTGGTTATTCTTTATGACACAGTAAAGATACCATAAAGCATATAGTATCAGAAACTCAGATTTTATCTTTTATTACAAATAGCAACTTTTTCTTTCAAACAGAACAAACATTCACAAATACATGGGGTATGAAAGAAATGATGCTAAAACTACAGTAGATTACCCCTCGCTATTGATTCATTTAAGCAGTTCTTTATGTGTAGATCTAAAACTGAAAATTACAAAATGGCACTGTTTTCTGGGCAGAAGGAATGCACTCTGGCAGAAAACATACCTGTTCTGCAGGAAGAGAACGCCCATTTTAGGAACCCTATGTTGTCAGCTGGAATTCACTTTAACAAGGAGGAATTTTCCCAAGACGAGGAGAAATTCTAAGATTCCAGGACTGTAGTAATATTTATATCTTTGGGGTTTTGTTTTTTTTTTTTTTTAAGAAAGCAGAATTAATAAGCGAAAATACAGCAGAGCTGATTTTCAGGATGCCCACATGCAAATGTAAGCCTATTGACTTTACACACAATCCCTTTATTTATATGTGCATCTGTCTAACTGGACACTTATTTATCGGAGCAAAGTCCACCAGGTCTGCATTTACTCAAATTGTCAGTTCACTGGATAACACTATATTTAGTTAGCCAGTCTCACACCTTGCTTCAAATAATTTTCAGCAACAGAAACATCACTGGGTACAAAACCATGTGTGACAAACTGGCAAAACATTTCACAGAACATTTTTCATTCATTTGACCCACTTTAATATCTATACACGTATTATTTTTCAAATGATGTGCACCATTATTCCTTGCCCAGATTCAAATCAGGCCTAATAATCATTTCCCAAAATATCCAAAGGCACAAGCAAACACATTTTGTGGCCTATTCAGACATATACATGAAGCAGAGTTTTTAGTACAAGAATGAAAAGAAACAACCCCCCGGAAAATTACTACTGTAAAGTTACCTTTTGTTCTCTTAATACAACTTTTTCAAGTGCTTAATATTGATGTGTATGCATTTTCCAAAAATTAATGTGATTTTCCACACACCCCTTGTGATTTCATGTGTTATTATGTTTAGATAAATGCATTAGTTATTATAACTTTGAATAAGAGTAGCATGAGTGCCTAATTTTCACTTCCACTTGCCTTTTCTGTTTCAAATAGATATTGCTTTTTAGCAGGTACGTGCATTAATAAAAATAGCCACCAGCCTTTTTTTTTTTTTTTTTTGGGGGGGGGGGGGGGAGACAACAGACTGCACAAATGTAGATAAGTCCAATCAGACTATTTCAACTATGTAAATAAAAAAGCATGCCTTGTGAACATTGCTACACAAATAGTAAATGAGTAAATTCTAAAGAGTAGCTTGGTTGGATGAAGCCCACCTAATAGAAGTTCAACTTGACCAGTAGGAGAAGCAGAGGGATTATTTTGACCAGCTACTGTCCTTACAGCAATGTCTATTGTATGTTGCTTTCATTAATCTATTTGGGTACCTTTTGCTTTTCTGCCGCCATGCTACAAAAGGTGGATTACTTAAGAAACAATTAGGTCCGTATACAAAACAATTTACAGGCAGTCTTACTCCTTCAGCTTTCTAAGTGAAGTGCCTTTCAAGGCTGATTTATAACACTGTCGTCTTCAGAAGGCAAAATAATTAATAGGAGCATGGACTTCTAATTTCAGTGGCTTCCAGAGAAAGTGGATTTTATTTGATTTATGATGGCCGGTGACTTTGCATTTTATCAGTTCATTCACTCATTATTTATGCTGATGACCAATTTCAATGGGTCGCTATCATCTAACTTGCTACTAATCAAAGAGAATTAGGGTTCACTGCATTATTTAGAAGCTACTAATTTATCTTCAGAACAAGTAGCAAGAATAGTTTGGGGCCTTCTATGCTAAAAAAGAAGCACAGCTGCCTAAGTCACAGTATTTGCTTGGTACTACAAATGAATGCCATAGTGGCTACTCATAAGAACAACTACTTTTTACACAACTTCTAAATCAAAGCAGAGTAAGAGTAGAAAAATATAAAAAAGACAAACAATGAAATGAAACATTTTTGGTCTGACCTCCTATGTCAAAATATTTAAAGTGTGTTTTCCATTCCCTCAGTGGGCAATTCAAAGAAGCTTTACTTTACAAATTCAGTCTCTCTCTCTCTGCGCTAACTAAATGGAAATCTTTGCACAACAACAATTCTAGTTGGTATACTTCTCATTTAAAAACCATTTGAATGTATTCTAGACACAGGAAAATAGATCAGATTCAAATTTAAACACACACAAAATGAAGTTATATCAGCAAGTAATAAAACCAAATCATATTCAATCATTTTGAACAAAAGAAGCCTCCCATAAGCACAAAGAGAAATAGACTCTTATTTTACTCATTCAGTGGCATATAAGGGCCCTATTTTAATTTGTTTTGCTCTTTCATATGCATTTATCCCCTGATTTCCTGCAGGCTTTCCCAACGCAGTTCATCAGGCGGGTTCTACAGAGAACAGTGTTCTGATCTTTTGGTGCGGTAAATGTGCATGGCCTTTTCAGTGTTGAGGTGAAAGGCACAACCAATATTATGTGCCCCATCAGGTCCAGTAGCAGATCCAGAGCGTCTCATAATGGAAAGTCAGATTGAATAGCAGTGACTTGCACTTGAAGATATGGTAACTGCACATGGTAACACTGTCGATCCAGCTGTTTCATATCTCACTGCTATTTATTCTACACCCTAAGAATATGTATAGGAAAATCAAAGGTAAAAGGTGTAGAGGAAGAAAAATTCTGTGCAGCCCACTGCTTAGACACATGGAGCTGCTCCTAAAGGTAGTACAATTAATTCCATTCTGAATGAGTCTACAGGACAGATGTGGCAAATGGAATCAAGGCTCCTGAAATATATTCCCAGGCCCAGCACTCATTGTTAATTCTGATCAAGTTATCATCGCTCTATGCTTCAGTTTACTAACTGTAATGGGCAGTTTACTAACTGTAAAAGCCTTTGCACCAGAACCAGATTCTGAATTGCTAGACACAATATTCACAGGAGGCTCCGCTTTCAACACTAAACCTCTATGGGCTCCATAGGTTCTTCACTCCCTTCTGCCAGGCCTATCCCTTCCTCCTCTCTGGCTTCCCTGTGGAAGGAATAGGCAACTCCAGAGGTTTTTCAAATCCTCTTCCCTTCTCAAGCCTGGTGTTGCAAGGAGGGAGGAGCAGGGAGCAGAGAAAAGCCAAACTGAGCCACCATGAGCATCTGGACTCTTTCCCTTTTCCCCTTCCCTCCACCAGCTCCTGAGAGCACGGCAGAGAAGTGGGGTAAGCAGCCAGTCAGAAAGGGTTTTCCCCTTAAAAATCACATGAAGGTGCTTCTGAAAGTAGCACACACAGCAAGACTCTCTGGCTGTATTCCCTCCATGCAGCTTTAAAACCAGCAAACTCCATATCACAATATGCAAACCAAGAGGTACCTCTTGACTCCCAGCTTCTGGCCCATGAAATAACTCAGACCTTTCATAAGATCCTGAGCCTAATTAGACTCAGCTAATTAGCACCAGCTGCAGCTACTTCACTGAGCTAACTCCCTTACTGAGACTTAGCCCCTTTCCTTCACAAAAAAACCCCACCTTTAACCCAGGTCAGCATATGGCTCATCAGGGCTTCCCCTGTGGGATTGTGAGGCAATATGTAGAGTCTCCTCTAGGGGCATCAAAGAACCTATTCACATAGTTGTATTAGTACTTCCCTACCTCACAAGATCCTTGATAGGCTTAATTACTGTTTGAAATGCACTTTGAGATCTTCAGGGCACATGCATTTGATTAGTAGAAAAGCTGTTGTACTAGTAATGTGCAGCTTCCATACATCTGTCCATTGCAGGACATCCAATGGACTTTTACAAGAGTCACACACATGTATATGTGCATGGGAATTATTTAAAAAAATTATACATTAGCGGAAGTAGTTATAATTATCAACCAATACTGATTTAAAAAACAATGGATCTTTTTATTTTAAAAATACATTTCCATTAATATACACTGCATTCACCACCAGAAACTTTTTTATATATTTTATTTTATATATATATATATATATATATATATATATATATATATGATAAGGCCTACAGTTTAAATGTGTGTGTTTTATGTATTTTAAATAATTTTATATGTGGGTGTGCATGCACATGTGATTGTTTTAATATTATATTTACACTTCATATTTTCTATAAAAATGATAAGGTTCTGGTGTATGTGTCATAAAACACACAGATTAGAACCGCAAACCCAATACAGTTCATCCCCATCATAAGACAACCAACCAGACATGAAAATTAAAGGAGAGTATAAACTGTGTAACACTACAATGTGTTACTAAAATACTAATACATATATCTGAAATAATACCCAATAATTCACTTCCCCCCAACTAGTGAAATTTGCTGCTATTAATAGTATAGAGGGTCAGATTTTTGAATAGTATATCTTAGCATAATCTGGTGCACACAATTGTTTGTGGACACTATTTCCCCCACTAGACATGTATTTTGAATTGCACAAGCAAACTGTGGAACATGAACACATGTCAAGTATAGCATGACAATACATTTATCCACATAAATTGTATGCCATTTGAAAGTTCAAAAATAATTATTTTTGAGATCAACTACACATAGATTTTAGTGTTCATGAAACTGCATGCAAAACTCAGGCTATGGCTATACAAGGATAAAAAATAGTTGAGTCGGGCTCCGGGGACTGAAAAATCACTGTGTAGACATTCAGGCTTGCGCTGAAGCCTGAGCTCTGGAACCCAATGTCTACACAGTGATTTTTAGCCCTGCACCCCAAACCCTGCCAGGCCAAATCAGCTGTGGCTGTGCCATGGGCTTTTATCCCTGTGTAGACATACCCTCAAAGGCCATGTTCTGAAAATCTGACTGCAGCAGGCACTAAGCAGATGTTCAGAGTGGGTGAATAATTAGCAATATCAGTGGATACTAAATCCTCCATGGAACTGTTCAGGGCCTTACCAACATTCCTTTGTGTCATATCCTAATTATATGTCAAAAATAAAATCAAATCATTCAATAAATATGGAGCAAATGAAGCCACCTGAATCCTGCAGTCTGAAAACTAACATGACAGACAACTGGTGGTTGCAGCACTTTCAAATATTCCTGGAAATAAGTGAAATAGGAGATGAAAAAATTCTTGACACAGAGGCCAATTCACAAGACAGGAGCTGGTCTGGCGACTCTCAGGGCAGGCATATCAGCTTCAAAGAAAAAACAGTAGCTCAGCTTGCTCAGCCTCACTTCATGGCTTGGAACTTTTGCCTGACAGACAGTGGTGACAGACTCCACAAGCATAAGCCTTAGCCTGCTCCAGCTTTGCTCTTGCTCCCTGCTCCAGCACTAGGCCTGTGTTGGCCTGGTTCCAACCCCACGCTGAACTCCTGATTCTGCCTCTGACTCCTGGCTCCAACCACCAGGCTTGTATGACACAGCTCTGACCACTAGACCTGACCATCCCCATCACGGTTTCTGACTGAAATATGATATATTCCAATAGCAGCATGAAGGGCACTACAAACTTCTAGATAAAGTAATGCACAAATTTCAAGAACACAAACATCCCCCATAAGAACTGCACTTGAAAAAGGCATTTTTTCTGTACAGGAAGCACCATGCCAAAGGAAACCTTTGAGCATTATGTTACAGTCCTGTGCAATAAAGCTAAGTTGTGTGAATCTGAAAAAACAACAACTGGACTATCAAGGAACTGAATTCTTTAATACACAGCAAATGAGGTGAAAGCAAAGTTTTCAGAAATGGACTGGATAGTGCAAAGAAAAAAATATTTGCAGAGCTAGGGGCAGGGGAAAACTGTGTCTTCTAAAAGAAAATGTTCATATGTAGTGAAGCAGCTAAAGTATATATAATAAAACATACATATAGACATGCCCAAAGGCAGGGGCGGCTCCAGGCCCCAGCACGCCAAGCGCGTGCTTAGGGCGGCATTCCGCAGGGGGCACTCTGACAGTCGCCAGGAGGGCGGCAGGCAGGCCACCTTTGGCAGCCTGCCTGTGGAGGGTCTGCTGGTCCCGCGGCTCTGGTGGACCTCCCACAGGCATGCCTGCGGGAGGTCCACCGGAGCCGTGGGACCAGCGACCGGCAGAGCGCCCCCGCAGCATGCCGCCATGCTTGGGGCAGCGAAATGTCTAGAGCCGCCTCTGCCCAAAGGTTACCCCAGTGAAGTTCAATGACTGGAGCAGAACCCATGAGCCTTCACATAGCACCTCCTCCCCATGGGGAAGACACGGCTGTACAGCACTTGATCCACCCAGCTCACTCTTCCTATGCTCTGCAGCACCATTTTTTGCTGACATACTGGATCCTCTACAGCCCTGGTGGCAGAAGCTGGATTTGCCTCAGCATAATTATTTAGCAACATGTTTTCCAGACATTCCAAAAAAGTGGTCTCCTTCAAGGTTGAGACCCATCTCAAACCTATGCTCACTAATATACTCTTCAATTTGTACATAGGTCACACATCTGTACACAAAATATCAGACTCACTATTTAAGTCCATCACACAAAGAACTTAAAAAATGTAAGTTTCAAAAGGAAAATTTTAACTCCACTGACAACTTTTTACCTTTAAACCCCTATATTTTCATATTTAGATATTTGTTTTTCTGCAAAAAAAAGTTATGATAGTTCTCCATTTATCAAAGTTATAATTATACTTTCAGAATTACCATTCCTCTAATATTGTTCTGTGAGAACCTCTATCTTGTGCTCACAACAAATGCTTGAACAGATTTTTTAAAATCTGATGTGACCTCTAAACAAGCAGCTGTAAAACTTCCATTGTTCATAAAATCATAAAAGCCTGCATATGTACATCCCCAAGTCCCATTTCCATTCAATATATATGAAAATGCAATTTACTGTACGTCAAATGAAAAATGCAGTTTTCAAATGCATGACAACAGGTGCTAGTTAAATGATCAGACGCTATTTTTTACCTAGTCTCTTACTCTCATTTGCAGCATGATAAATTGCATTTTAGGAGAGTACTGAGATCTAAGGGGTCTTGACATGTTTTTATTGATTTGCATAGGTTATATGTATGTATTCCTGTTCGTAGGCAAATATGCCACAAGTAAATTCAAGTCACTGTGCCTCTGTTTCAAGAAAATTGCAGTCATCACAGGGGAGCCAAGATGGAGTGAGGTTGGGTAAAAGAGACACATGCAGCCTGTTGGAATCTTAGAACCTCTATTAAGATTTATAGGCTGCAGGATTCTTTTGGGCTTCAACATTATTCTTAGTAAACCCTTTCTGTCTTCAGTTGTTTATAAAAACTGGCAGCTTTAGCAAAGACAGAAGCTTATGTTGTAGGTAGCACAATTTAACGTAATAGTGCTAGCCTGTCCTCTAAAGATCCTCACGCTGATTTTGAACACACACACACACACACACACCCTTAGAGTCCCGCTTTCACAAGGTGGACAGATTTCCTACTCATTAATTAGTATTATACTTAGCACTTACATATCACTTACTGGCCTCCACTTAGTTACAAAATTAAACTAATTAAACAGTGCTCACTACAGCTTTCTGAAATCCATCAAAATCTTCATCCTCATTTTACAGAAGGACAAATGGAGGCAGAGAGATTAAATATCTTCCTCAAAGGCACAGAGGGTATCAGTATCAGAACTCAGGAGTTCCTGACTCCTAGTCCTATATTCAGATTGCTAGACTACACCTCTCCATGTCTGTGCAACTTGAATATAGCTTACTGACTTTAGAATTAATTTATGCCCAATATTTCAGGTGTTCTTCCTTATGTGTTATTTTAATACCTAGTTGTATCAAACTCCAACTAATATAGTGTGGTAGTTTGGGCATTCAGTTTATCTGATGGGATTTACAGTATTATATTTATCCTCCTTCTGACATCACAAACCGGGAGAGCAACCAAAGCTAGTCTAATAATGATCTTATACTTGAGCAAAGAAAATGTAAATTAAATATTAGGGGAAATTATATAACTATAAGCAGCATCAGGCACCACAAATTGTAATGTCACCAAATATTTTCTTCTAGTTGGAGCAGACAGGCATCTCTCATTTGGCCATTTGTTTCTGAATAACTAAATCAAACCTGCCATTGTACCAGAGAGATGGATTGAAGTACCAACAAGAGAGCCTAGTTACAGGCAGAATTATTTTATGAGGGTCTCAGCAAAGAAGCTAAAATCATTACCAATAACGTGCCCCACAAAGAAAAGTTTCTCAGTTTGTTGAGATTCAAATGTATATTTTTCCACTAAGATTAACCTATGGACTATTTGTTTACATAGGCAATAAATTCACTGGATCAGCACATTAACATGCATGCTAAAATCTTTATTAATTGCTATCCACAGGACATATTTTTCATTATGTTAAAAAAGTACATTATCTAGCAGATAATGAGGTATTAATGGTAAAACTTATGGTAAAAATTACATCTGATTTAGAGTTAAAATGACAACTGGTCCTTGATTGTAAAATATGTTTTTGGTTAAGATTAGTTCCACTGGGGGAAAAAACCCCAAAATCAAACACTTTAGAATTAGTTAGCAACTGTATAACAGTACAATAAAATAAAACATGATGGTTGGAAATATAATTCTTAATGTTAACAACTATACATTAGATATTATAGTTGCTTATCTCATACATTTCATATTGGGGGTAAGTGTATAACGTTTTGAGCTGGGTATCAGAAAACATGGGTTCGTATTCTCAGTTCTGCCACTAACCAACATCTAATTTCTGTGTGTCTGCTTTGCCATCTGTAAAATGGGAATCCTACTACTTATACACATTGGTAAAACAATTTGTGGTCACTGATTGGAAGGTACCATGGAATTGAAAACTGTCAACAGTATTCTCCATATAGTTACCATATATATAAATTTATACTTTGTTTATTTTAAGTACATGAAAGTTTTAAACAAAACTCTGTTGTCTCATCTACAAAGTGTGCACATATTGGCTTGTTAGGGTAGGATTTCTATATTTATTTGTATTACAGTGGTGCCTAGAGGCCCCAGTGAAGACTCTGGTTTCTTTGTGCTAGGCACCATAAAATATATAGCAATAAGTGACAGCCCCTGCCCCAAACAGCTCATAAACTAAATAGAAAATACAATCACTATTATATAGTTGCTCAGGAGTACTGGGCTGAGGTATTCATTTTTGGAAGGTGGGGGGAACTCACAAGGAACTGCACAGTTCTTATGAAAAGGTAAGAAAGAATAAGTCAAATTTGGGGTCTACCAACACTTACTCAGCTACAGGAAATATATATTGACACTGTCACTGAAAAAATCAAAAGGAGAACAAAAGGCCTGACAGAGACACGATTTAAGCAGTTTCTAAGCAATTTGGATCATTATTCAATCATCTGTGAATCCAGTTTTTAACCAATTTGCAAAACCAATCTCCCCCACCATGTCCCAACATCACAGTCTGTGAAACCCACTAAAAGCACTGAGTTTAACATTCACAATTGGTACATGGACGAAGAAAACAGAATTGTAATTTAAGAGGTCTGACAAATGCCTTTTTTTTTTTTTTAATAGTTTTCTCCTGACTGAATTATTGGAAGAACAACTTTCAGCTTTGGCACTTAAAAAAAAACACAACACCACAGCTCTCCCCCAAAATGGTGTTCATAACAGGAACTCTCATGCGTACAGCTACAATTACTTTACTGGCTGTAGGTAGTGCCACTACCAAAGCCATTCTAAAAGTGCAACTCCTCAGCCCAGCAGCTACACCAATATATTCACTACATACAGGTTTGAGTTAAAAACTGCTGTCCTCAATTTTACTAAGGATCAAACTCTTCTAAAGCAAATTGTTCAAGCATTGGTCATCCCAAATCTCCAGTAATTTACCCATGCAATACGGACCCATTTTGCCAGCAAGGACACTCATGCCCCAGATCTACACAATAAATCCCTCTACTAGTTTACTGCTTTCTCTGGAAGGAATAGCGCATGGTTCGTGGGGGTATAATCCTCCAATTTGGAAGGTAAGGGCTTGGCTACACTGGAGAGTTGCAGCACTGGTGGTGGGTTTACAGCGCTGCAACTTACTCACCGTCCACACTTGCAAGGCACATACAGCGTTGCATCTCCCTGGCTGCAGCGCTGGCTGTACTCCTGCTCTGTCTGGGGTATAACGATTGCAGCGCTTTAGTAAACTAACTCAGTAATAATAGTTACAAGGGGAAAAATGCAAGGCAAATAGATTTAAATGTGGTATATATTTAAGTTCCCTTACCACCACCCACTGTATATGAACAAGTAAATATTTAGACTACTTTTAAAGAGCACCTTTGAAATTACTGCAATTTAGGGTTTTAGGCAATTACAACAAGCACTATTTAAGATTCAAAAGAACTTTTAAAATGTGTTAAAAAAAGAAGAGGCACCATCACAATCTTTTTCTTTATCAGAAATTAGAACATGACCTGGAGGCATTACCTGCAACTGGAAACCCAAATGATTTTTGAGACCAAAGTTTGGAGATATTCCTGTGCTAATGATAATCTGTTGCTCATCAGTTCATGAGAGAGAATTTCTTTATGCATTACCATCTTCTTTTCAAGAATATCACTTAGGGTAATTTCACAGATTAAACAGATTCCTTCAATGTATTTTTTAAAAACATTCAGGTCTTTACATTGGTGATCTTGACAAACCAGTTAAAGCTATTTCTGTAATTTAAAGAAGGAAAAAAATGCAGCAGCCATGTCAAATCAGTATGTACATCTCACGAAGCTGACATGCTATCACCATGTATAAGTACTAGATCTATCTGCATTTTTAACATCCTTATAAACCTTGCTTCCTTTAGAAAATAGTGTGTTCAGCAGTATCACAGCACTTTGGGCTTATTAAATAAAAAGAAAAGATCACCTTCAACTATATTAATGATAGACTGGTGGATGAAGGATGCCTGCGAAAATTCACAACATCTGTTTGCTCCACTCTCTTCTCAGCATGCTGCACCTATTTCTCATGCTTAATGATGCTCATCCACTCTGCAAGTTTTACGAACAAATGTGTGTTTAGCCACATTCATCATTCTGAATGAGTATTCTTGATGAAGCATCCACTGGCCTGTTTCGCTCTTTCTGCTACACTTTAACAAATGACAACTGCTCTACGTATTTTTCATTTGTTAAAAACAAAAAGCTAAGTGAAGGATAGGCCCAGCAAATTTTTCTTGCTCCTTTGTAAACTTTAGTAGAAAATGGAAAGCGACATGCATTTAAACGGTATACACATCCACAGGCACAAATCTAAACGATGCATATAGATGGATGGTATTTTCAGAATATCAGAACACAGTGTCTCTACATGGTATTGGGAGAAATTTGCTATAACATACGAACTAGAGTTCAGCTCTCTCTTCAAAGTGATCAAGTATCACGACATATCTCACTGTGATTAGTTAATGGGTGATCCTATGAGCCTTCGCAGGAGTCACTCAGCATCTTTATGGACTGGGCCCTTCACAACAATATATACATTCATCCTGACTATCCCAGGCATTTTTTTTTTTAAATATTTGTGTGTCTTAAAGGAGAAGTAAGGTTTCTGAGAAGCACATCAGTGCTAGTGTAGTAATCAGCCAAACTGTGAAATCCATGTAATAAATCACACTGAATTCAACAGGGCTAGGATTTCATCCTCTGAGTTTGTGGTCCTACTAAAATTCAGTTATTACATGCAGCGAATTGATGGAAAGAGGATGAAAAGCAGTAGGGAGAAAGAAAAGCTCAAAAAGGCAAAAAATACTAAATATTTTAAGAAAAACTTTCAGAATGTAAAGTGTTTTTGTTATTCTAATTTTTGTAGAAACATAAAAAATAGACATCCAAATTGATTCTAAAATACTACAAAATATTTAGGGCGAGCTTTTTAAATGCTAAGTGACTTAGGAGCTCATATCCCATCACTTAGGCCCTTTTGAAATCCAATTCCTTTGTCTCCAAGGAAATTAATTTGCATTACGTTGCACATGATAACACATTTCTCTCTGTAGCTGCAATGTGCATATTATACAAGTAGTGGACTTAGGGCTTGTCTACATCAGAAAGTTGCAGCGCTGGTGAGGGAGTTACAACGCTGCAACTTAGGAGGTGTACACATCTGCAGGGCACCACCAGCGCTGCAACTCCCTGTTTGCAGCGCTGGCCGTACTCCCGTTTTGTCTCGGGTGTAGAGGATCCAGCACTGGTAATCAAGTATAGACACTTACCAGGTATACCTGAGGAAGCCTCTGGTAATCAAGCTGGTCTCCTTCCCCGGCTTGCTCTCGCGTTCCCCGAACCCCGAGCAAGCAGGTCTCCTTCCCTGAGGTTTGCTGGGTGGTTCCGGGAACGCGAGAGCAAGCCGCGGCGAAGCTGGTCTCCTTTCCTGGTTTGCTCTCTCATTCCCCGAACTCCCGAGCAAGCAGGTCTCCTTCCCTGCGGTTTGCAGGGTGGTTCGGGGAACGCGAGAGCAAACCGCGGCGAAGCTGGTCTCCTTTCCCGGTTTGCTCTCTCGTTCCCCGAACCCCCGAGCAAGCAGGTCTCCTTCCCTGCGGTTTGCAGGGTGGTTCGGGGAACGCGAGAGCAAACCGCGGCGAAGCTGGTCTCCTTTCCCGGTTTGCTCTCTCGTTCCCCGAACCCCCCTTGAAGCCGCCCAACAGCGCTGCAGTGTGGCCACATCTAACACCACTTGCAGCGCTGGTTGCTGTAAGTGTGGCCACTCTGCAGCGCTGGCCCTATACAGCTGTACTAATACAGCTGTAACAACCAGCGCTGCAAAATTTTAGATGTAGACATGGCCTTAGTTTAATATGCAATGCAAATGACATTAAAATTGAAACAGTCCCATTACATATTTAATAATGTAAGATTATTACGCTCCCATTTCATCATGTTATTTCAGTTTGTTTTTTTTCTGATTATTTATTTAACTTTTTTGGACTAATAAGTGGAAAGTAAAGAGTGCTCTCATTTATCAAGCTAAGTTCTGCATATCGATAGATATCTGATTTATTTTTGATTTTTTTATTATTAAAGTTATCAAGATAATTCAAATAACATGTTAGAGATCAAAGGGGATCAACTAGAACAAACAACTGTCATAAGAATCTAAAGAAACCATGATAAATTTTATAGACTCATAGACTCATAGACTCATAGGTCAGAAGGGACCAATATGATCATCTAGTCTGACCTCCCACACAAGGCAGGCCACAGAACCCTACCCATCCACTTTTATAACAACCCCTAACCCAACCCTTTGCAAATACAATTACTGACATTGGGCAGCTCTGCTTACTGTTATTAATAAAAAACAAAAACAACAATGTACACTCAGAAGAGTAAAGAACAAATCGCTCAACCACTACTTTAGTAGGAAAATAACTGGATTGAAAGAGAAATTTAATGGATTATTGAACTTTAATGGGAAAGGTTGTCTATGTGTATCTGAAGATTTTCTTTCTTCTACTAGGAAGGCACTACAGATCCTACTGACTCTGGACAAGGGTTTTATTTTAAGGGCAAAATTAAGTGGAGAAATCCATATGCTCTGCAGTAACCAAGTTACTAGTCATGGCTTAAGGCCCTGATTCCATAAATACTTCAGCACATGAGTAACTTTAGTCATCTGAGCATTTCTATTGAAATCAAGAGGAATACTGGCAAGAAAATTGTTCATAAGCTTCAGTGTGGGCAGGACTGAGTGCCCAGACCCCAGCAGTAAGCAGTCACTCTTATAGCCATATATACAACCCAATGTGTTCACTGATGTGAGACAGAACTCCCAGAGAATGTGTGTTAAGGAGGGATCTGAAAGAAAGTTAACTTAGGAGGTACGATGGACCAAGTTCAGGAGCAGTGAAGGAGGCCGTGTAGAAGTAAGGACTTATAGCACAGAATAAACAAATGAGAGCAGAAAGGCAGACAAAAGCTAAATAATTCGTGGCCTTGAAATTGATCATGAGAAGTTTCACGGAGGCAGAAGGAGAATTCTGATAAGAGAACAGCAATTTACACATGCTATTAACATATAAATATTGCCATATCTGGGTATTTCCATTGCATTCAGTGGGTTTTGGATCAGGTACTTATTGAGCACACTAGCAGAATCAAATGATGCTTATTTGTTTAGTTTGCAATGTTTGGTGAATGAGCTGAGCTACAGACCATCACTATATAGACTCCCAAATAGAGGAAAAAATGCCTCTTCTACTACTGATGTAACCCATCACCTTTGTAGAAGATCTACTTGTAAACGGCTATAGGGTCTTAGCTATAAGTTTTATGCCTCTGCACCTTGTAAGAGATAAATAAGTATTTCAGAGTCCCAAATTTGCTGCTTCCAGAATAAAGTTATGTTCTCAAACACCCAATAAAACATTATTGCCATTCTAATTAATTGTAGGCTGACACAATGCAGTGTGTGTTATTTCTTGGTCTTATTGAACACTGGCCTCAAGAAAGCCTTTATGGATCCTTGAGATCCCACAATGAGAACATGAAGAAACACTGACAGGGTCCAAAATCCACATATTTGTTTAATATACAATTAATGTATTCATGAACTCTATGAAGTAGAAAGACAGTCAAATAGCAGTGAATATCAGTGCATTAGGGGAAGTGTCCAATTCTGTGAAAATAGTGGAGACTTTAAAAGGGATCTTACAAAGTCTAAGTACTTTGCCATAGTTCTTCCTTTGATAAATATGTTCTTTTGCAGAAGCTTCAGCTGAAAGTACCTTAAACTGTAGAGGTGTCATTCATGCCCTATGTTAAGCCTCCCTAAACAAAGATTTGATCACTAGACAGTGTACTGTGAAACACTCATGGATCAAAAGGGGGTGGGAAATGGCCCAGTTCTAGCAACATTTCAGATTAGTTACATTTGCTGCTGTAAATAATATATTTTTGCCCAAATCAGTCTCAATTTCCAGGATATGAAAAAAACCCTCTAGTAACAAAACCTGCACCCCTTCTTGCAGGTAGGGGAAATGGTGGTCAAATAACTGGCTGCAACATAACCAGAAATCAGATTAAAAAGAGGTCAAAACAGTCCCAGAATTAGATCCATGTCGTGATTTTGAGACCTAAAGACTGCTAACAAAATCATATCTTATAAATCCCCGAAAACCTTATCCCAAAAACCTGAAGTACAGAACATCGGAGCACACAATATTCACATTCTCTCTTTGAAACAGATAAAATCATTTTGGAAAACCTTTCCTTTAGATAAATTAATATGCACAATGTTAATCAGGTCTCTAAGAGCATCATCCCTCTAACAGAAACATTCTTCAACTTCATTTAAAATATGTACACCTATAAGCTCAGAAAACCAGCTGATGCTCAACTGAATGACATGACATCTGACAATCATCAAGGCTTCGGGTGTTTGTTTGGGGGCAAAGAGGAAAGAGGAGGAAATCTGAAACCAGTAAATGGATAATGTGGCCTTACCAAGTTTATGAATCTTTCAAAAATCCAAATATTTTGCAGATTACAAAGGGACTGACCCAAAGCCCACTGTATTCAAAGGACAGACTCCCACTGCCTTCAGTGGGCTTTGAATCAGGCCAAAACTCAGGAGCTATATTCTAAGAATCATGGCAAAATAAAGTTTAACTGCCTACGACTCTTATGGGTATTCTTCTCACGAGACTTCACATCAGCAAGGGCAATGACAAACATTTAGTTGTGAGAGGGGCAAAATTCATCAAAATACAATTACTGCCAACACACTCTTTAAGAAAGGTTCTACTTAAAAAAATGTTACAACAGCAGGATACAAAAGATTAACATCTTTCAGACCTCAAATGAAGCCACAGTATGATAAACAAATTCAGTAGTGTTACCAATTGGCAAACTGTTTCCAACAAATGCTGTTTCTTGGATAAGACGGATAACTCCCATTCTTTAACATATGCATTAAATTACTGAAAACAGATGTAAATGTGCCCAAACTCAAGATTTCTTTGGCACAAATCAACGTACAAGAGTGGACCATTTTCACTCCACATATCAATACAGTGTGAAATAGAACTCCCTAATTTTAGGAAGGAACTTCTGCCAACTAAAAGTATTCTAAGAACTTCCTCTGGTATCTTGAGAAAGATAAAAAAAGAACCAGATAGTAAGAGTAAGTAAAAGGAAATACATAAATATCAAACTATTAAGATTTAATAGAAATTACATCAAATATGTATTCAGGCTTCTTTGAGGCATAATAAGTACTAAAGAAATCAGTTGTTATACTGAACAGAAAACTACCCATGACAAATGTATAAGCTGCAAACAAAATATTCCCTCTTCAGGTATCTGCACTGAACACTGCAAACAGCTGCATACATTCTTTATAAAAAGGAATTTGTAATTATAACAAAATATACAAATTACCATTTCCTTAAGAAAGAATGCCTCTAATCATCATATTTCAGAAATTAGGTCCCAAAGAGGGAAAAATTAATTCACATTTTTAGCTACAAATGCATTTTTTCTTCTGTAAAACAGATTTGTATCTGAAAATGGAAAAAAAGGATTTATGCAAAAATCATCTCATGGGATTCATTACAGAAATACAAAACGTAATTTTCTGCTGGAATTGTACAGTGCATTTACAATAGATGTTTAAAAAATATGGCCACTAAACACATAAAACATATAAATGAAGGGGAATTAATACAACCTCAAACTTAAAACCGTGTTTTAAAGTAACAGGCTTTTTAGTGATAAAATATAGCATGTAAGGAACTCTTTTGCTAATTTAAAAATTACAGTGATGTCAAAATCTTTATATTGTGGAGACTTAAAATATTCTATGCTAGATACAGAGCCACAGTATTTCTTCCAATTTACCTAAATACTACTAATGGGTAGGATGATCTGTTTAGTTTAGTATAATTCCCCAAATGGGTTTACATCTACAACTAACTTGCTATTATGAAATAATTAAAGACATTTTTAAGGAGACACGAATACTTTCAACATACTAATAAAAATAGGTATTAAGGATTGTGATACTCCTGAAGTGTTGAATCGTTCCTTATACATGACTAATACCATTAATTCTAGAAGAACTACTGATGGCATAAGAAACAATTCAACAAGACCCCATGAACTCAATAACTGCAACTGCTGGAAAACTGCTCAGCCTCAAGCTGCATCATGCTCAGTGAGGACACAATCTTTGGAGACTTAGCTGCAAATTTCTAGCAAATCTCTACAGCACATGTGCAATTTTTTAAAGCCTTATAACTTGACCAAATTTAGACAAGTTTTCACAGGGACAGCACAATTTTTCAAGTTTCTGCTCCAAAGCATGAGGGAACCTTCTCAAAGAAAAAGCTGCCAACATTTTTTAACATGAGTAAAACAACACGTTTTTCTCTAATCTTGTTCTCAGAAATGGCTGAATGGTTTTGGCTGAAATTTTCAAAAACAAATCTAAGTTTGGTAAAGTTATAAGCAACTGAAAACAGAGGTTTATAATGGCAAGTGTTATGCAACTTCAATAATAAGTGGTGCTATCAGCCCACCTACAATTAACATTAGTCTGGAATCTCAGTATAAACATGGCAATGGAATCTGCAGAATTGTAGTGTTCAAACCCCAAAGAGAAAAATAAGGGTTTATATTAATTTTTATAAAACGTGCGGACAAAGAACAGCAACCAATAGTAAGAAATACACATATTGAACTAAAATCTTAAGATGTTAGTAATGCCCAAGGGGGCAAGGGAAGGTGAGGAGGAGGAGGAACATGAGGGAAGTATTGGAAGTGGGAAAAACATTTCAAGCTGGAGCACCAGAAGAACAAAGAAGAAAATTCCTTACACTTTCATGGGAAAACCTGGGATGGTTGCAAGTATCAGGAGGTAGCCATGTTAGTCTGTATCCACAAAAACAACAAGGAGTCCGGTGGCACCTTAAAGACTAACAGACTTATTTGGGCATAAGCTTTCATGGGTAAAAAACCTCACTTCTTCAGATGCATGGAGTGAAAATTACAGATGCAGACATTATATAATGACACATGAAGAGAAGGGAGTTACCTCAAAAGTGGAGAACCAGTGTTGCCAGGGCCAATTCGATCAGGGTCAATGTAGTCCAATCCCAATAATAGATGAGGATGGCTCAATTCCAGGAGAGGCAAAGCTGCTTTTGTAATGGGCCAGCCACTCCCAGTCCGTATTCAAGCCCAAAATGGATGACCTCAGGAGTCGGGGAGAGAATTATTCGTTTAGATGATGGAAGGAGGAGTGCTAGTACTTCTGCAAATGGAAGAGCTATAGAGAGAGTTTGTGGCCTGGAAGGAGAGCCAAGCAAATCCTGCAAAACTTTTCTACAAATATTCGTTCAATTAAAAAAAATGTCTCAGTGTTTGTGCCCTGTGTTCTCTTTCTCAAAATACTGTAGAGAACAAGATTTAATGGCAGGAATATTTGCATAAATAGCTAATTTTAATTACCTACTGGCAAGGTATTTGGAAAAAGCACGGTAAAAAAGCACTAGAAATCTAATTCAGAATGTTGCATTCATGGGATCAGCTGTAAATGTCAGAAATGCGCAATCTGACCTTAATTTCCAGTCAAAATGGCTGAAATGCAGAGCATCGGAAACAACAAACTGTTCACGAACATACTACAGACGAAAACCTATCTGCAAGCATTTGGTGAATATTAGACAATAGATAATTTAGAGAAAATCATGATCAGTTTGTGGAACAGAAAGAGGCTGAATACAAATAGTAATCTGGTAAAAAAAAGTTTGCCCAAACTACTTGTATTTTGATGAGAACACATTACGCTGCACTCTCCCTTTGGCAGAAACCAGTGGAATCCAGACTGTCGATCCACAGAGGAAGAAAGCCCACCCCAGAGGAAGGTCCCCATGACCCAAGGGTGTTCACAAACAGCTACAAAACTAAGGGATTTAGCAGCTTCCCCAGGAGAGGTGCCAATTCAGTACATCTTCTAAGGTGCCTCTATTTGTGCAACTCCCTGGCCACGTTTTAAATCATCCTGTTGTGGCAACCAAACTGGAGAGTGCAGCCATGCAAACAGCACTGCTCTTCCCCCTCTGGGTGAGTGTTGCTTCTGATAGCAAAGAGTTGGAAAACGCGCACACACATCTGCCCCCCCCCAGGTCTTCTCCAAAGTAGCTTAGCAATTACATAAATACTAAATATGGACAAGTAATTAAAGTCTAAAGAAATAGGCAAGTGCACCATTCCCAATTCTTGTTGGTGCACCATTTCCTATCCTCATGTAACTGAGACATTGTTGACATGTGGGGTTTTGTTTGTTTATGGTACACTGGGGATTGTTCATTAAAATAACCCCTCCACAGCCTCTAAACTTGGGTGTTAATCTTCTTACAGACTCTGGGCATGTGGTGCCTAAACACAGCATTTGGCAGGACTGTCTTGACAGTCTCCAGCACTTGGCAAGAGAAGATGGAAAAGATGCAGAATAATGTCAGCTTGAATTGCAATTTGTTATGTGAATGGTTCTCTTGCTTACTACTCTAGAGTATGTTATGGTTTCATAGATCATGCTGAATGTGCAATATATATATTTTCAACCATTCATATTAAAGTGGAGTAAATATTTTCACTACTTGCTACATTCTCATGTGGTAAGCTTATGTTCACTTATTTTTTGTTGTATATTTTCCAATGTTTTGCATCTTCAGTCAACCTGACCACATAAAAATGGCTAATTTAGGGCTAGACTCTGCAACCTTTACTCACAGTGAGTAAAGTCTATTCCATGGATAGTTGCATTGACTTGAACTTGAATAAGGCTGAGAGTATCTGGTCCCCTTTTTTTGCAGTAAATAAAGAAATATATGAGAACTCCTCTAAGTGGTATATTCAGTATGTAGTCTAATATAAAATGAATTACTTAGGAATGTTTCACATGTGAACATAATACCCACAGAAATTATGCTGCCATCTAATTTTAATGCACAACCCCATTTAAAAAAAATTCGATACTACATATGTTAACCTATTGATGTATTTAGTATCGACTAATAAAAATGTGAAAAATTATTGTATGAGCCAAAAAACCACCTTTAGTTTTGACACAATTGAACTCACACACTTTAAGTAGGAAGTGTCAGTATTTCATATTCTTAAGAAATCATACAAACCACACACCTGTCATTGACTTAACTCGGCAACAGATGTGACTGGTGCTCAGAGCTGCAGCTACAAATGCAATTCCCTGGCAGTAAAAATACTACACTCAAAGGAGGAAGTTCGGATGAAACATTTTTCTATAATTGGCCCATTTCTTTTAAGGAGCCTTTTTCATTAGTCTGAAAATGATAAAACAAATTTTAGCGCATTCCAGGAAACTACCTGAATACTAAAAAGCAATTTTTCGAGGTAGGCGTTCACATTTTAAATCTGTTTTATTTTTTCAGCATAGATAGCAAATAATTTTTGTTATTGAAATAAATGAAAGGTGACATCATGAAGTAGCAAACATTGATAGTTTTTACCGCTGCTGCCCTATTTGATGAACTAAATTGTTTTACTTTAAATTTTGGAATATTTCTATGGACAGACCTAAAAACATGGCAATTTTACATATAGCTTTGAGTAAACACAGGTTAAGTACTTGGGACGTCTGAGAGGGTTGGGGGTTTTTTGTTTGTTTTGTTTTTTTAGTTGGAAGAGAATATTTGAATCAGTTTTTCTTGTAATAAAAACCTCTCCAACCTTTGTTTTCTTATTCTCAGCTTTCAAAACGTGCACAAATATTTTAAAAAGCATTTTATTAAAAGTGTCTAATTTACTCTTTTCCATAGGGAAAGACAAATACAACAAAAGCAACCTTTTATCTCAACCAGGTTTTAGCAAACAAAAATAGGAATGACTGGAATAAGGCTCTGGGTCAACAGAAGTTTGGACAAATGGGAGAAATTTGACCATAGAGCCCATTTCACTCAGACTGAAAGTAGAAGATATCAAGTAAAATTTTTACACTTAATTTCATCTCCAGTCACCCCACATTTTCATGTACATGTTTAGAAACAAGAAACAACAAAACATCTCTTCAGTGGGAGGTAGTGCAAGGAATTGAGAGTTACAAGTCTTGGGTTCTAATCTCACCTCTGTCACAGCATCTATGAGACTTTAGATAAATCAAAACATCTCTATACCTCAGCTTACAAAAATGTATAAAATAGCATTTAGGGTTCCTTTTTTAAAAAAGGACACAAATCACTACCGTAGTACTGAGGAGCTCTGTGCAGCATAAAGGTGCTGTGACAGACTGCTTTCACAGTTCCCTCAACAGCATCTGTTTAGCCCTTACAATCAAAATGCAAATATCTTGAATATGCAAAGTACACTGAAGGCATTCCAACTCCCTGCACTGAGAACCTGAGCTTCAAGGAAGTGATTCAAAATCCCTTCTACATCCTCCCTACAGTGAAGGTCAACAGTTCCATATTGTGTGTTGCCAACTCTTAAGATTTTTTCGTGAGTGCTATGGTATCTGGTGGTGTTCTTAATGCCCCAGCTCCTAGAGTCAAATCATTATGTGAAAATCTCAGCTTTTATTAAAGAAAGGGAACTTTCTTGCCCTCATGGTTGTGGGGAAAAGCTTGGGAATGTGAAGTAAGTGCACTGTAAAGAGTCAAAACACAAATAAGAAGACCCCTAGGTGTATTATTTTTAAATCTAATGATTTCTTGAAGGCCTGATTTGTGATTTTTGAATGCTTGGGTTTCTCAGTACTGGGTATTGAGTGGATGTATTCTAAGGTAGCATGCATATGAAATACACAACAAGAACCATGTCCTTGAAAGTACATACATGTTACCCCAAAGAACATTATAGATCCAGTACAGCATTTGAAAAGCTATTGCAACATAGATCTAAACATGCATTACAGAAAAGATGAAAATGAAAGCAGAATTTACAGATTTTTGAAAAAGCTGATGCTAGCGGAAAATTCCCATTCTAAGTCATGAGTATCCTAGTGTGGGATGTGAACTCAGGAACTGAGAGACTTGTGGAGCCACGGTGAAAAGCCCCTGACTTTTCTTTTTCTGGTACCATTTATGCCTTCACCCCCAGCTTCCCTTTCCTTCCCTGGGAAGCTCCAGTGAAGGCCAAGTCTATACTATGGATTAACTGTGCTTCCAGAAAGAGATGGCTATCAAGTGGTGCAGCTGTAGGACTGCAAATCTTTTGTGTACACAAGGAAAGCCATGACTTCCACTGGCTGAGCTCATTCCGGTTTTCTGGAGTGCTCTGTTGAAAGCTACATCACCTACTTAGCATAACAAGTGTAGGCTAGTTCCACTCCTTGCTGGAGACATGAAATTTAATTAGGTTTTAAAGTGTATTTAAGTGTCAAGTGATACCTTTCTTGGTCAATAATAGACTCAGGTTCTGATTAAGTCTCTCTTATTGCCTCATTTCAAATCAAGTCACCCATTTATTCCACTCAACCTTCTCAAAGGAGAAAGATTAACTTATTTCACTTGCTCTAGTGTCACATATAGGTTTTCAATGTCGTAAATCATAATGCAGTAAAAAAAATTACAGAAACAAAGTCAAGAAAAGTCACAACCTACATCTCCAAAAGGTGTTATAGTTTGTAAGGCCATACATTCAACATTTCTTTCTGTAATGTAATAACTTTTGAACACCCCATCTGATCAATCACAAATCTTCAAGGAATAATCCAGGCATCAATGGGCAGAAACCTATTGATTTTGATAAAAATCAGAAAACCGAAAGGGGAAAGTGAGGGACATATGGAGCCAGGGCCGGCTCCAGACCCCAAGCGCGTGCTTGGGGCGGCATGCCGCGGGGGACGCTCTGACAGTCACCGGGAGGGCGGCAGGCGGCTCCGGCGGATCTCCCACAGGCATGCCTGCGGAGGGTCCGCTGATCCCGCAGCTCCGGAGGAGCATCCGCAGGCACGCCTGCGGGAGGTCCACCGGAGCCGCGGGACCAGCGAACCCTCCGCAGCCACGTCTGTGGGAGGTCCACCGGAGCCACGGGACCGGCGAGCAGCAGAGCGCCCCCAGCAGCGTGCCGCCATGCTTGGGGCGGCGAAATGGCTAGAGCCGGCCCTGTATGGAGCCCTGAGCAAAGGGCTGGCTCTGACTTTTTGCCATCCCAAGCCAAAAAACAAACAAAAAAAACCACTCAGGGTGCAGGGCAGCCGGACCCAGAGGCAAAGCAAAAGCAAAAACAAAAACCCTGGGCGCTGTGCAGCCGGACCCAGAGGCAAAGCAAAAAAATCCCAAAAACCCTGGGTGCAGGGCAGCTGGACCCAGAGGCAAAGCAAAAATAAATAAATAAATAAATAAAAATTGGGCAACCGTTCCGCCCTAGGATTGGATGGAATGCCGCCCCTTAGAATCTGCCGCCTCAAGCATGAGCTTGCTTGGCTCGTGCCTGGAGCTGGCCCTGCCCAGGCATCAGGTTAGCAGTCCCAGCAGCTTCGGTCAGATATGAATTGAGTATAGAACAAAGAAATTGTTGATAGTAGCCATTAACACCTTCAGCATACTAATACTCTGACCTCACCTCTGCCTATGACAGGGGAAGGGGATAATGGAGAGAAATGGAGAACATAGAGCCCCTGGCATGGGGGAAAAAATAGGGATCCCTCATATGGAGAAAGGCGGGGGGGCACAAAGAGCCCATCAGGGAGCACATGAGGGAAGTTGCAGGGAGTCCCTTAAACAGAGGGAATGGAACCATGGCACATACCATGAGCTTGTCAGGGAGAACGGAGGGAGCAAGGGACCCTGGTGTGTGCAGAGAGTTTAGCCTGTAATTTCTGGATTGTCTTATTGTGACATGCTGCATGACATTTTGCAGTATTTTCTCCCACCAATTAAAGAGCTATTTGGTGAAATAGTCTACTATAAACTATAACTGTTGCTTCAAACTCTAACTTGCCAATATTTTATTAAGAGGTGCGGGACCGATAGATCACCCGCAGAACCGCTGCCGAAGTGCCGGGTGACCACCAGATCTCCTGCAGAAATGCTGTAGAGGGCTGCCTGACTGCCGTGCTTGGGGCAGCAAAAAAAAGAGCCGCCTCTGCCTTTGACCCACCCCCTGAGTTCACTGAGCATTGTCTGGCATTGTGTACATTAATAGTTTTGTTAAAGTCTCCTAACCCTCCTCAGAAAGGAAGCTCTGACTGAGACAACGGTTAAATAATCAGTGACCTAGCTATGCATTTCAGGCAATGGTGGATCTGGAGCAAGTAGTGCAGTGGTAGGTGATTTAACAAAACTGCTGGTGTCAACAAGTCCTCCTTCACCCATGAGCAGAGTTTACACAACATCTGCTCAGCCATGGAGCCTGTTCAACTGCAGGAAGGTATCTGGATAGGAGTTACTCTGCCTTCATTAACAATCTTGCAGTTCCTGCCACAGGTACCAAAAGATATGGGGTACCCTTACAATTCAAAAGGCCTACGGACATTGTTTTCACAGAAGGTCAGCCCAGTGCAGCTATATGGAGGAGTATTTAACACCAGTGATTTTTAAGGGAAAAAAAAACAGTGATGAACTTTAGCATTCAGTTTCTATTAATAACAAAACTGAAGGACAAAACAGGAGATCAGAAAAGGTAAATAATATTTTAGTGTGACTCTGCTGAATGCTACAATGGCAGACTTATTTATCATTGTCCAAACTATGTTTATATTACTGATTTACTTTGCAAAACACTGTACATTGATTTTGATTGGGAAAGGATGCTTAAGGATGTTAATTAGCTTTGTCACTGCAAAAATTCAGGTATCAGAAGCACTTATAAATTTGGAATACATTTAAAAATCTAATCTGAAGTAAAAATTGAATTTATCCAAACACTCAACACTATTCTGCTGAAACCGTGATTTATGCGAGGCTAGCAAATCAAGCCCAAGGTAAAAGACTGCTCTCTCTCTAGCTTGCATCCTGTTGTTAAAATGTCAATGTTTGCATAATAAAGTGCTTAGAATCATTAACCTTTGGTGTAAATATTACAAATCAAATTTTCTTCTTCTGATAATTAAGTCAGCAGACAAAAGATGCTAACCAGTTAATGTATTCTCATTTATATTTATCATCCATACTACTGGTGGCATGAATTATAGCACTTTGCAGTAAAGTAACTTCACCACCATTGGCTGAGTAAAACTATTTTGCGTTACAAATGGTGTTTAACAGACACTTTCACATATCAGTAAAATCACCATGCAGATGAGCACAAATAATCCTAACAAAGCCAACAGATCTACTTACATATGGGCTTGTCAAGGTGAGTAAAGCCTTCTGTGATCATTCTTAGCACTACATGGAGATGAAGGTATACTATTTTCCTGTTAGGGTCTCTAGTGTTACCACTCATGCCACTAAATGGTTGGATCCAAGACTATTTGCAGGAGCTGTATACGTTAAGCTGTGCATGACCTGTAGCCAGCCATCTTACAACCAACCACAATACAGATCTGTCTTTATGTATCCCTCATTTATTCACTGCCACATCCTAAACTCTGCGCTTTAGTCCATCTGGCACTACTTTTGTAGAACTCTTGACTCTCTACCCTCAGACATATGCCTAGCTGGTGCAATTACTATTTATAACACCAAGCTTCAAACACTTATTTTCTGATTATCACTATTCACATTGTGTGTTAATTTTAAATGATTTTATGCTGCATACGTGTTATACCATACATAGCATGTCATGTCATATGATCTGTAATACTCCTTGCATACAGCACTTTGATAATTGTGAAAGGTGCTCTGTAACTGGGGAGGGAGAAAAAGATTCTTTGTGTTAAAATGAGCATATTGAACTGCATTGTTGTATGACTGTTTTTTCAGAACGCTAACAAACTGATTAGAAAGTCAGAATTTAAAGTGCCATGACATAATTTCATTTTGTAACATCCCATTTTTAAGCACCATATCTTATACAAGGCTTAAAATGTGCTAATTGGAATTTTTCACAGTGCACAGAATGCTGTTTTCAAGATGACAACTACTCTTCTTTTATCAGAGGGCTCAACAGAAGGAGAAAAATCATTTTCAGAATTCAAAGCATTTTGATCTGGTTCTGTCAAAGTGCTATATGCACTCGGTGGGTAATCTGTCTTCAAGCAAAATATGAGTACTTAAGTTCAAGGGGCTGGCTTGTTGAATAAAGTCACTTCCAAACATTGTAAAAATATGAAGCATTAAAAAGAAAAATGAATTCAGTAAGCTTGCCGCTATCAATAGTTTTGCCATATTACCTTGGGGTGAACTTATTTCAACTTTTCAAGTTGATAGTGATATTTCTAATAATGACTTTCACCACACAGAGATGGGATGAGGTTTACTTTACTAATATTACTGAAACACTTCTGAGAGCTTTAGATTGAATGCAAGCAATTATTTATATGTTGATAGGTAATACTGCCATATTATTTTCCAACTTGTCTTTCTTGATGGGTACCAGAAGAGGGGTTCTCAAACTTCTTTCGTAGTGTGACTCATCTCTTAATAAAAAGATTGTCTTCTGAACACCTCTCCTCCCATTTTTGACTGCATAAATCATGCAACCCCCTCTAGCAACTACAGTATTGCTCACATGGAAAAGTAAGTGTTGTGGAAATATTTGGCAATTTTTAACTGTTCCATTGGTGGATGGGATTGCTCCAAAGTACAATAGCAGTGGCTAATAGTAAAGGTAACTAGGCTGACACCGCCTCCTTGCTTCCAGCTGTTATTAGACACCCAGGCTTCTCTTTGCAGTGAAGGCTCTGGACATCTGTAGAAGCAGCTGGCAGCGAAGTGATGAAACCAGGACTACGTAACCTGCCAGATGCATAGGGACAGTCGGTTGTCTGCAGCTTTAATATGAGAACCTCTGATATAAGACCTTTGCACCATAAAACTCATGCTCCAGGAAGATATTCATATTAGGAAACAAAGACTCAAAGCTGTGGGAGAGGACTGTTTTGCTCACAATACAATGGCAGGCTGCTGGCACAGTAGGGTCTCTTTTGTATGCTGAATTGTCTAAAATGGAGCTGAAAACTGGATGGCTGCTAAATACAATACTCCATTTAAGAGGGACTCCTCTACTACAACTAAAACGTAAAAGAATGTCTGTGCCAAGGGCAGGCCAAACCCACTGCCTGGTTACTGGTGCCTGGCCAGACCAGACATGATAAAAATAAAGGATATAAAGCCCTGGTCAAGCCTCTGACCTTCCACAATCCCAGTGACACATACCTCCCTCAGCAAGGTTACAATGAGGTGGTAAAAAAAGTAGATATTCTAGCCTATGGCTAGACCAATCATTTCCAAGCCAACCCAGGAAAATCATGAGAATGCTGTGTCTCAGTGGCAGGGTGATCCTACCATCACAGAAGTTGACAGAACTAAGCAGCACTGATTTACTGACCTAAGAAGCTGAGTGTGTGACATTATCACAGACCCTTGAAGGGACCCACCTTTGCCATCACTGGCAGTGTCTCTATCTTCCCTTTACTCTACCAAAGCAGTCGCTGTCAACAATAGAAAGATTAAGGTTGTGTGTTCATATGTAAATAAATCCCCCATCATCAGTCCCACGGTATTTGTCTAAGAGGCCACAATTACATTTTTACTTGGGCAAATGGGATCTGCCCTCACAGCTAAAGCTAGCTAAAAAAAATACGATATCTGCATTATTGGAGGAGATAATAGAAGGCCTAGTTTCTTGATTCTTAGGAGGTACCAAACGGAAACTTTTAGAAGGGCTAGATAAGTGCCCTTTGCAGTCCCCAAGTCTACTGAGGAAGCCATCCTATCTTAATGGTAAATCTATTAAGACTGCATGGAAAACCTTAAAGGTCCCAGTATAAAAAGGGAACTTTCCAGCAAGTTTGTATCTTATCATGATGCACCTCTAGAATTAATACAAGAACTGATGACACATCATGGTTAAACTACTATGTCCATAACAAAGGCTGTGGCAGACTGGTGGCATGGAGACAATGAAAGAAAGGTGTTAAAGGACTCTGTGGACTATCTGGAGAGTAAAGATGGGAAGTAAAACAATCAATTCTATTAATACTTTAAAAAACCAAGAGCCATTCAAGTGATCATTGCTTGATTGAGCCAGCCTTGTCTAAACTACAGAGAACTTTCAGGCTTCTCTCTAGTAAGACATACTATATTATCAGAACATCATGTTGTCCATTCTGTGCATTGCCTCTGCAGAGTCTACCATGAAGATTAGACCAGTTATGCATCCGATAAGCTGGAAGTGAAGGCTCATATTTACTTGGGAGATATTTGGTTACAACAGAGTCAGAAGAGCTCCTAAAATAATGTGTCTTGGCCACAGTCCATCTGATAAGGGCATTAGGGTAACTAGTAAACACAGAAAATCTATAACAATCTTTTCTTCCAATTTAAAACTTAAGGGATTCAAAGCAGATGCCAGAACTTTGACCCTCAGTAATCCTGGACCAAAAGGGAAACCCATAAAAACTCTCAAAAGTAGCTAAGCAAAGCTCCTGAGATTGCTGTTTCTCACTTTCCCAATCACCACCTTATTGCACAGACATCCAGAGGTGCCTACTGGATAAAAAGAAAAAATTAATTGGACTAGAGAAAATATCTTAAGATTATAATTTAAATCAGTGCAATAGTATGTCACATTAAACATACCTTTGTCCGTAGCATTATATAAGCAGAAATCAGCATCTGTTTATTTCTGGTCTGAAAGATGAACCTAATTTTCCTACAATTTTATATCAAAAATAATAAAGACGCATGGAAGAACATACCGGACCATATATAAAATAGCAAATCATGTTTCTCAAGCTATATTAACAGTGGTTAGCTGGCCTATGCCAATTAACACTAAACCCACTATTTAAACAGTGGTCTCTGCATTTCTTATCCCCCGTCTCCTTTGTCATCCCCTGCTATGAGAAACTTAGTTTAAGTGCCTTGGGACAGGGACTTGCCATTTTGTTTGTCTTGCTAACTGCCTAGAACACAGAGTGCTGCAAAAATGATCATCATCATCATCATCATCACTGGTGAGACTGTCGCACCTTTACTCACACCGAGTAGCACCTCACCCCTCGGGCAGGACCACTGACTTCAATGGGACTATTTGTGATGTAAGGAACTAAACATTAATATGTGTATCACAACCTAGCCCAGTAATCATCCATCATAGCATGTTCCTGCAAAAGTGATAATATTTGTAAACATGCATACACAACTATAAAGTTGCATGAAAGCGCTGGCCCTGATTCTATAGTTCACTGCACGTAGGCAGACTGCTGCTGCCTATGTGCAGTGAACTACAGTGGAGCTCTATATGAGAAAAGTAGTCTACCACACTTAATTGCAGGATCAAGGCCTCCTATTTGATTCTCTTGTACCAAGATGACTACGTGGAAATGAAATTATTTTTTTAAAACACGGATATGTTTAAAATAAAGAAATTCTGTTTATTTTCTCCCAGAACAAAAAAACAGGCCTTCATCAAATGAATAATTTAAAAAAATCTCCAAGTCATCATATATTCCATTCATCTTTTTGTGCAGTTCATAAATTGAAGTCTTAGTGAAGTCTTTAGGAGAGGTCCAAGTCATTCAAAACCGTATTTAGCTCCCTTTTTGAGGAACATCTCTATTTAATAAAATAGATCACTCTAATTTTTAAGAGCAGTTTGTAAAAACTGCATTTAACCTATTGTGAGGCTGTTTGGAATCAATACAAGCACAGGTATATTAGAATTTTCATGTAGAGCAGATCAAAGTGCATTACATTACTTCAAAGACTTTGCACTATTCCTCTTCCCCTCTACAGTATACTATGTGAATTCTTGTCATTATATCAATTTAATCCACTGCCATTTTTAGGCTACTGTTTGTCTAACTGAATGAAGAGAAGAAGAGTTGGCATTTAATGTGACTGCATCGCTTTTTCCAACCCGCCTACTTTAAAGAAAAAGTTTGTTGAGTGCATACAATTTGCTTCACAGATCATTTGAAATGCATAAACAATTCCAAATGCAGAAATAACAAAAACAATAATTTGTCATTTTTAAATGCTGAAACGCTTGAAGGAAGATTTGAATATACAACACGCTTTTGTTTGTAAGCATGGTGATTTGCCAAGCTACACCTCACACTGCACTAACCCTAGGGCATTGCAGTCACAAACACACTTTGATCTGCTGTGCTTTTGGATTTTCTCTCAAAGGGCTCTACCTTTCTTGACAATCCCAGAGGGAAAATGCAGCATCGCATTCTTTCCCATGTACCGCTCCAGAACGAACACTCCATATGCTTGCTGTTAGTTCAGCCTTGCACTATTATTCCACAAGCTTGTTTGTATAATAACGACAGCTGCAGGATTTTTCAGCTAAAGTTGTGAAATGGAAAAAATCCCTACACATTATGTGACAAATGAGAAATAGAGAAACAACAGTACTTCTGTGTGGTCTAAATACAAACAGAACCTACATGCAGCCACAATCTAACATTAACATATTTAACCATCCCATTCTAAGATACTTAAATATTGATATTTATTTTGATCCATAATAGACAAAAGTCAGACTTTAAGCTCTTTGTACTGTACGATTTAATTTCAGTGCTGTTTCACTGGTATGCAATCAGTTTAGGGGAAAATATAATGTAGCAAGGGAATCAAAATTGATACAAATCTACTAAAGAATATGCAGGGTAAAAAATGCTAGTTGTGAAAGTGGGGCAGTGGAGTTATTTAAAAAAAAAGTTTTAAACTCAGCATCAACTTACAAACCCCTAAGAGATCTGGAGATGTATGAGGTGATATTATTTCATGTATATGAAATCAAAATGAGATTTGTACTTCTTACTGGCTACAGCACCAATGTTACTCTTGGAGTTCATAGCTGGCAATCCTTTATTCTACATATTACTGATGACAAGACCACCTTGAATTGGTAAGGTATGTTTTCAGGCTTTTGTTGACATATTTTACTTTAGTCTTACTACCAACACCACAAAAGCAGTAAAACTTGAAGACACTGAACAAATGACATTAAACTGATACAAACCCACTCTGGAAAATAGTATGTGTTTACCTCATTTCTAATTTTTCCATGTGTTATCTTTTGGTGACTACAAGCAACTCTGCTACCATGAAGAGGAGAAAAAGACTGTACTTGAATTAACATAAGAACAGCTATACTGGGTCAGACCAAACGTCCATCAAGCCCAGTATCCTGTCCTCCAACAGGTGCCTCAAAGAGAATGAACAGAACAGGTAATCATCAAGTGACCCATTTCCTGCCGCCCATTCCCAGCTTCTGGCAAACAGAGGCTAGGAACACCATCCCTGTCCATCCTGGCTAATCACTACTAATGGACCTATACTCCATTAATTTATCTAGTGCTTTTTTTTTTAAACCCTATTGCCAGAGGATGTTGTGAAGGCCAAAGAGTTCCAGAGGCTGATAGAGTGTTGTGTGAAAAAATACTTTGTGTTTGTTTTAAACCTGCTACCTAATAATTTCATTTTGCGGCCCCTTGCTCTTGTATTATGAGAACTTCATAGATCTCTATCATATCCACCCTTAGTCGCCTCTTTTCCAAGCTGAAAAGTCCCAGTCTTACTAATCTCTCCTCATATGAAAGCCGTTCTATACCCCTAATAATTTTTGTTGCCCTTTTCTGAATCTTTTCCAGTTCCAATACATCTTTTTTTGAGATGGGGCGACCACATCTGCACACAGTATTCAAGGTGTGGGCGTACCTTGGATTTATATAGGGGCAATATGACATTTTCTGTCTTATTATCTATCCCTTTCTTGATGATTCCCAACATTGTTTGCTTTTTTTCACTACCCGTGCACATTGAGTGGATGATTTCAGAGAACTATTCATAATGACTCCAAGATCTCTTTCTTGAGTGGTAACAGCTAATTATAATTATAATTCCAATGTGCATTACTTTGCATTTATCAACATTAAATTTAATCTGCCATTTTGTTTCCCTGTCACCCAGCTTTGTGAGATCCTTTTGTAGCTCTTCACAGTCTGCCTGGGACTTAACTATCTTGAGTAGTTTTGTATCATCTGCAAATTTTGGCACCTCACTGTTCACCCCTTTTTCCAGATTGTTTATGAATATGTTAAATAGGACTAGGCCCAGTACAGATCCCTGGGGGACACCACTATTTATCTCTCTCCATTCTGAAAACTGACCATTTATTCCCTATCTTTAACCAGTTATCAATCCAGGAGAGAACCTTCCCTCTTATCCTGATTGCTTATTTTGCTCAAGAGCCTTTGGTGAAGGACTCTGTCAAAGGCTTTCTGAAAATCTAAATACACTATATGCACTGGATCTCCTTTGTCCAAGAATTCTAGTAAATTGGTGAGGCATGATTTCTCTTTACAAAAAAGATGTTGACTATTTCCCAACAAATTATGTTCATCTATGTGTCTGACAATTTTGTTCTTTACGATAGTTTCAACAAATTTGCTTAGTACTGAAGTGTGGCTTACTGGCCTGTAGTTGCCAGGATCACCTCTGCAGCCCTTTCTTAAAAATTGGTGTCACATTAGCGATCCTCCAGTCGTTTGGTACTGAAGCTGATTTAAATGATAGGTTACAGATGACAGTTAGTAGTCCTGCAAGTTCACATTTGAGTTCCTTCAGAACTCTTGGGTGAATATCATCAGGTCCTGGAGACTTATTACTGTTTAGTTTATCAATTTGTTCCAACCTCCTCTAATGACACCTCAATTTGGGACAGTTCCTTAGATCTGTCACCCAAAAAGAATAGCTCAGGTTTGGGAATCTCTCACATCCTCAACAGTGAAGAGCGATGTTTCTCTGCAATGGCCTTATCGTCTTTGAGTGCTCCTTTAGCATCTCGATTGTCCAGTGGCCCCACTGGTTGTTTAAACAGGCTTTCTGCTTCTGATGTATTTAAAAAAAAAATTGCTATTACCTTTGGAGTCTTTGGTTAGCTGTTATTCAAATTCTTTTTGATCTTTCTTATTATATTTTTACATTTCATTTACCAGAGTTTATGCTCTTTTCTATTTTCCTCACTAGGATTTATCTTCCACTTTTTAAAGGATGCCTTTTTGCCTCTCACTGCTTCTTTTACTTCGTTGTTTAACCACAGTGGCTCTTTTTTGGTTTTCTTACTATGTTTTTAAATTGAGGTATTCATTTAAGTTGAGCCTCTATTAGTGTCTTTAAAAAGTTTCCATGCAGCTTGCAGGGATTTTACTTTTGGTACTGTACCTTTTGATTTCTGTTTCGTTCCCCTTTCTGAAATTAAATGTTACAGTGTTGGGCTGCTGTGGAGTTTTTCAGGCCACAGGGATGTTAAATTTAATTATATTATGGTCATTAGCAGCAAGCGGTCCAGCTATATTCACCTCTTTCACCTGATCCTGTCTTCCACTTAGGACTAAAACAGGAAGACAATGGAGTTAGGACATCTGGGTTCTGTTCTTGGCTGCACCTGAGATTTTCTGTGCTACTTTGGACAAGCCTATTTTTCGTGTGTGTGTGTGTGTGTGTGTGTGTGTGTGTGTGTGTGTGTGTGTGTATTTATATTTTACATACATACACAATGCCTCAGTTTCTCCCTCTGTTAACCAGGCTTATTCATTGTTTATAGTAACTACCCTCCTCAGAGGGATGTAACGTAAGTTAATTAATCTCTGAATGTTTGTAATCAGAGGTCCTCTGATGGAAAATGTTATAGAAATGAGAAAGAAAGATTCTTACTTCCACTATGAATGTAAGGAGAATATCTGTGGAAAAAACACTTTCATTACTTTTCACATGCACTGGAAAGTCCTGAAATGGGAAGCTTTATGGTGCCGTAGACACACACACAAAATATATTTAAAACTCTTTTCCTTAAACTGGCAACTAGGATATTTGAGTTTATTCTTCATCTATGTAACATAATTAGATTCTTGCTGGTTTAAGTCCATAACTCTAATTCATGGACACGGACACACACACACACACACACACAAACACACACACGGTATGCAGGTTTGCATGCAATAGCTTTTTCTTTCTGCTATTGAGGACAGTCCCATTTTAAGAAGATTTAGTAATGGACAAATGGAAATACCACCCTACCATAAAATGAATATAGCATTTCTGACCATTAACCACAAATAAAGTAACTCAACCCAGATAGGAAAAAAAAAGTTGAACATTTGGCTTCCAAACTACTTAACAGTCAGTGTCTGCTTGTTTGCCATAATACACAAGCTCTGTATTTATATTTCTCCATTTAAAACTAATTATGTAAAATTAAACAAAATCCCATTTGAGCTGGTGTTAGAGCACAGCCTTAAGTAGCATGGATGTAAATTAATATGCTTGGGTTTTAATACTATCTAATGGAAAAAACTGAAAGCAGAAACAAAACCCTCCACCATACCAGGAAGAAAATCGAACACTTGAAAATTGAAAAGCACAAGATGCCAAAAGAGATTCTTCAATGTCTCAGTCATTTACTATAGAGATCTTTTCTCATTTGCTGATGACTTTGGCAGACCTGGTTTTGTCACCAGTCACTCTGTACTTTGTTTAATTATGCAGCACACCACCAGAAATTTTCTTTCTGTTCGCATAAATCACATTTGCTTTGACACCATCCTCAATAGGGGCTGCTAGAACAATAGAGTGAGAGCTATTGACTCCATCTCTCAAGTCCACAAGGTGTATCATTTAGCCAAGAGTGATAATTAAACACAGAATATACTGAAAACTGTCAATAGGCATGTCAATAGAAGGACTCTTAGCATCTAACATCCAGTGAATCAATGGTGTTTTTCAGCTATAAAAATCAAGAAAATGATAGCTTTCAAATGAATGGTAGAAAGGAAACACGAGGCTCCTTGGGGAGGAATAAAACAGCTCAATTTTCCCTCACTGAGTGGCTCTCCAACTGCCTCACTCAATGGAAAAGGTCACAGAACATTACAGCAAAATATCTCTGAAACAAGATGTACAACAATGCTGGGACATGACATGAAGTACAAGCACACCACAAAGGCCTGTATATCTCTGACCTGACAGAATTAAAGCATGGGTCAGCAGATGCCAGACAAGACAGGAATTGAAAGACAATGATTGATCTATGTAGAAGAAAATATGACTGCATGTCCTGATAAAGTATGTATGCATGCATGGGAATATTATATATATAGTATTCTCCTCTCTCTCTCTCTCTCTCAGTTTAAAGCTGTTGGTTTTATTCTATGTTTTAAAAGTATGCATTTCCGAAGGCTTCCAAGCATGATGGAAAAAGTGATTTCTATGAACAATACATTTTAGTTAATTTATTTCTACTAAAGATTGTGTCACAATAAAACGGACCCTAAAATATTGTATTTTTTTTAAACAGACATTAATAGGACTAAAATTAACTATGGTTCTGTATATTGAGGGAACAATGTGAGGTAACAGTTTTCAATTTCACTTAAAATACTGTTTCAGATAAACAATATTTAATCAGTGCAGTGGGACAAAGAATCCCAGCATTAAAAGGTCTACATGATATTTGAACACTGTTTAGAACCTTTAGCTAGGCTACCGCCTGCTGTCTAAAAACAATTCTAATATATATTTTGCCCCATAGACATTAGTAGACTAAACTATGTTAGACACTATTTTAGCTGCGATCCATGCTTAAAACGAATCTCTGACGTGATTAAAAGGCACAGTGTAGAGAGAGGGGAAAAAAAATTAGGTTTAGATTTTCAAAAAAAGTGACTTGATTTTGAGTGCCCAATTTGGGACACCTAAAAGGATAGGTGCTCACAACTCTCAATCAGGCCATTTGTCAATTTGGATACCCAAAATGTGAGACCCCCAAATATCACTAATTACGTTGGAAAATTTTGCCTTACACCACATCTATATCCTGAAAAGTGACTGTAAAACAGCATTATGGTGTTTCATATTTGTCATGTCTTCAGTGATTATAGATTTTGGGGTGGGGGGCGGGAAGAGAGCTAATTGACAACTGTGCAAATTCATCCTGGGATCTGAAAGTCAAGCTGGATTCTTCTTTGCCCCCATATCATCATCATCATCAAGAGACACTAATATAAAGAGCTAATAATTTAGCTGATGAATGAAACAGAATAGACTCCAGTTAAGTTTCCATAGACGTAATGGGCTCTGAAGAATTTAGAGGAATAAAAATAAACTTTTTGACTGGTAAAATAGCAAACATTGACTCCCTATACAAACAGGGAGAGAAGCTGCCAATTTTTAAACTGTCATTTTTTCTGACCATAACTGTTCTTTAAATATGGCTGTTTCAGTGCAGAAAAACTCACAAGTATCAACTCTCTCAGACACAACCAATTTAGGAAGTGTTTTCTTTCACCATTCTTTATTTGGCAGCTCTGTCATTGAACAGAAGTTAAGCTGTGTGCAGCTCATTTCTTATAACACACTACCATGTAACAAATCTGATTTCCTTATCAGATTAGCATTCTTGCTCCCCAAATTACTAGTGAGTTAGGGAATGCCACCAGCAGCAGTGATGGTGTTTCCTGTATCAAGAGGGGAAAAACTTGATATTGCTCTTCTGAGCCTCTGACAAAGTTCAAGATACTGAGTCAAAGTAACTCTAGATATAGGGGATTCTCATTTACACTAAGGCTAGTATCTATGCTCTTTACAATGACTGTAAATTATTTACTTCCCCATTAAGGCATCTTACACCACCTCACTCTGGCAACGTGTAGGATCCTTCTATATAGTGTGCTGTACCCAAGCAGGAGTGTTATGGGAATGAAGCAACTAGACGGTTCAGTTCCATTTTATTATTCAATACAAATGCAGTGTAAAATGCAATAACAAATCATAAATTACTAGTTGGTTAGCACCAACATTTTCAAAAATAGTAGCCTAAATTAAGCTACCCTGATCTAGGCTCTTCACCAAGTGGGGCAATTTTCAGAAGTATTCCCAGCAGCTCTCAGAGTCTTATTTTATAAAATTTTTGACCTAAATTCAAAATTATGTTGATTGTAATTATCTCTGGCACTAACAAAAAGGCACATAAATTATATTTTATACATTGATTTTATGTTGACAATATCCCTTAAAAGACTTAAAAGTACACCAGCTATAAGCTTAACAAAATTCCTTGATAAACCATTTGTTAAACCCAACTGGCGAAGCTAACACTCTAGGATAAGTTGAGAGAAAGAATAAGTGACCATTTTTAGTGTGGCATACATAACTACTGTCCTGACTAAGGCAAAGCAGTCCTTGTTTTCAGAGCAGTTGCTGCCCCTCCAGAAAGCTCACCTCATGCAATTCATTTATGTGGAGTGAAAAAAAAATATCCTTGTTTTACTCCCCAAATGCTGCCATGCAGTGTTTTCAAATGTTGATTTGAATGGCATCTCTCATACAGGAATATGTGCACAGCTCTTGTTTTTAGTGAAGAGAATCTAGGGGCATAGCTGAATGTCAAGCACGGAGGCAAGGCCCTAAAACCTTCATATAAACTAGGTATTAGATGAGCAAAGCACAGGTCAGTGACTTTTGGAAAAGGGTCTGTTGTAGGGGGCCTGGCTTTACAAGGTATTGAGAGCCTTCAATAGGATCAAGAGCACTCAGCACCTTGCAGTATTAGGCCTAAGAGTTTCCAAATCCTAGAATGCTACTTAAAACAAAACAAACCAAAATCCAACATCTGGCTTTGCAGTAAGTGTGACTTTTTTTAAAGCGATCTGGTATATAGCCCCAACTAACATTCTCAACCGGCACAACCATAGCGGACAGAACTTGCAACTTTGTTTAACCCAGATTTGGTTAACTAGAACTCAGTACAAAAGTTTGGTAAACCAAGTCGGTAAAGCTCTTCAGTTTCTCTTTCTTTCTTTCTTATTTTGTTGGTGCTGGTGTTTTATTTCTTTTCTGTCCTTTAGAAAGTTTAATAATCATGAACCAGTAATAGTAAAACTTCAGATGTCCTGAGATTTTAAGTTAATTCATGCACTATGAGATTGTGATCAGCCCAACTTTATGCAGTGGGTCCTTGTCTGGTTGCCTGGAAGAAAAGGGATTATTTCCCCTGTAAGGTCTTCTCCTGCAACAGGTAGCACAGGTGGAGAAAGGGGGAAAGTTTAGCTGTATGGAGCACAGAGAAGCGGAAAGTGGAAGGGCTGTATGAGGTCGGGAGAGGAGGGGGAGAGTGGCGCAGGGGACTACTCCCCTTCCAGCAGACCAAAGGAGAAGGTTATTTTATACCCTCTTTCATCTGGACTGGGCTGGTAGCACCCATCTTCCCACCCATAGAATCTAAAAAAGGACTTCATTATCTGCTGCGACTGAGTATTACGCTAGTTGCCCTTTTTCCCCGGGGGGCTGGGAAGGAAGTTTCCCCTCTCATCACCAGATTGGCCAAAGCAAGGTGGTTTTTTTCAGTTTCCCCCTAACAAGTGTGGGACCTGGTGGGGCGTGGTAGGATGATTAGGCTATAATGTGTCAACTTAGTATGTAAAACTTGTGGCAGATGTCCAGTGTTTTGTAAGGGATACTGTTTTCAGATAAAATGGACTGGAAAAGGATGCAAGGAAAGCATCCCTTAAAGGAGCTGAAGAAGTGGGGTTTGGGTCTCCTACATCTTTTACAGTTGGAAGCTAATCCAGCTCCTTTAAACCTCTTGCAAGGGGAGGGAAACAACAGGATGGCTGGGATCAGGTTGAGAATTATGTGGAAATGATAAAGGAAATAACAATAAGTTGCACTGTATAATTTATTGCCAGGTACTCTGATATTAGGTAAACAAAACTGTGGCCTAATTAAACCACATCCACAGCCGCCTATATTTCTTCCAAAGTGGCCGGACAATGTTCACCATAATAATGATAATATCAATATTTAATATTTTCTAAAAAAACTCATTGTGTCCACATATAAGAAAAGTAAGGACATCTTGATTCCTTTTCTTCTCTATGAGTGGTTTGCTGAAAGCCATGTACTGAATCAATGCAAAGACATGTTTCATTTCAGTTACCAACCGCCCCCCTATTCCAACCCCCACCCCCCCAGCAGTTTCAAAAATCAAAGACTGTTCCTTTGAGACAGCATTATTTGCATGTTCATAATAAATACTTAACCACACATCTGTGAGGCATTTTACAATTTTGGTGTGGAGTGATCTTTTATGCTTATTTTGCCAAGTTCCAACAAGCACTCAGCTTTTGTTGGGTTGAATAAAGGCAAGCTTATCAATTAGTTTTCAACCTTCTTTTTAACACTACAAAGGAAGAGCATCATGCATCACTGATTAAAGTGACCAGTTTGCAAAACCAAGAATTACCTTAAAATTAAAGGGTCCATTGCTGAAATGGAAATGTTGATACACTATAATTTACCATCTTATACTGTTCATGTTCTAAAAATGTAACATTCATTTTCTAGTTATACAGACCTTAAATATAGGTCAGATGGTTTTGTCTTGAAAACTGTGTTCCTCCCCAAAATATTTCTGCTACAAAGAGTGACTCAAGTGAATACAGGGAAAATGAGGATTTTTTTATACAGTTATACACAGAGAGAATATATAGTACATGCGTGTTTGTATACATAATTTCATATGGGTGTGTACACACGCATGTGCATGAAATTTCTAGAAAACAATTTTGAAACTGAAGAAATGACCTGTGGCCATACCCTCCCTCTTTTGATGTGGTGCTGTGGGCAGTGACGCTCCCTTTGGTTCTCTCCTAGTCTTCAGCTGATCTACCCAGTCTACACCACCCTCTGTGCTGAGGTGACTTAGTCCTGCCACTCCCTCCCAGCCAGGCATCAGCTGAGCTGGGCTCTCCTCTTTTCGCTCCTCCTCTGCAGCCTGACAACTGCTTCAGGTGTTGCAGGGAGGGGCTGGCTGGGCCCCCAACAGCCCAATAACTCTTTCCTGACTCATATGGGGTTCGTGTACCGTCACCGAACCGAAACAAGGTCAACCTAGTAGTCTGTCCCCCCACTAAAGATTTCTGGTTTTAGTATTGGCTCAGTGTATAAGGATATTGTCTAAACTGTGTGTATTAATAAGGAATATATCCCACGTACACATCTGCATGCTGTATATGTTGGTAAGTAAAACCATATTCTTATGTAGCCTGGCCAACACACACATACGTATGCATGCATAAGTATACATATTTACCTATCATAAATGTGTGTCTGTATTTATACTAGAAATACAGAAAACATGGTTATGCAACAATGAAGTATATATTTAAAATTACAAGAAGACAAGAAATGCTAAATGTTAAGGCTTCAAAATTGAAGTGAACTCTGCTATATTACACATACTATTTCATGTATATTAATGCGGGATTGGATGTAAAATCTCTAGGAAGGTGACCTGACTAATGTAAACAACAAATCCTGCATCTTGGCAGGGGGTTAGACTAGGTGACCCATGCAGTCCCTATTAACCCTGGGAAGTGTTATGAACTTCAAAGGCCTACTGAAATAATGTGAACTTTTAAAGTGGAGTGGATTTCTTAGGAAATATTTGAGAAGAGGTGAATGCAAATTTACACTGCCAGCCCCACCCTTTGGAAGCTACACCCTGAGGAGACCTTTTGTCTATCAATTACCTATTCCCAGACCAAAGACCCAGGATCCATTGCTGAAATGGAAATGTTGTATAAAAGATGGGACTAAACTATTTTGGGGGGTGCTTGACCTGGAGCCAAGGCAGTTATGAACTTGTAGCCACAGGATAAAATCTCTGGGTGGGGTCTGAAGGACTGTTCACCTGCCACGGCTCTTGTTGGAGCTTGGTGATCACTGTATGCTTATTAGTGCTTGGGCAGGTTCTTTTATTGTTTTTAATACGTTTCCTCTGCAATGCTTTCACCTTAAAAAATGTGCTTTCTTGGAAAGGGCTGGTGGTAACTTAACTGAGGGCAATTACGCTGTTTATAGCTTCTCAGAACAGAGGGCAAAGACGCTCTGCTAAGGGAATCTGCCTTGCTGGGCATTTCACATTGTAGGCCAGGAGCTGTGCAGCTTGGAAATACCCTAGTCAGAAGGGAGAGATGTGGGTCTCCTCTCAAGAGAAGTGGTGGCTGGGGAGACAAAAGCCTATGGGTGGGTGCCCTTGTTGGACCACAGAGGGAGAACAAACATGTAGATGCCCTGAACTGTGATACCAGCTACTAGCCATTTTCTGGTAGACCTGACAGACCAGGCCAATAGTAGCTCACTCCATTTTGCATGAGAAGGTGGGATTTGCTGTCTACATTTCATAGCTCATCAGCTGAGCTTATTCCACACACCAGGGGCGCCTTGCATTCCTCCATTCTACCCCACCATGCGTGCCACCACCCTTTCCTCCCCTCCATTTCAGGGAGACCCTGCAATTCTCCCCCCCCATTGCCTCCTCCTCTCATTAAAGCTCCCCCATTCTCCTCCCTATACCAGCAGCTCTGTGTGGATTTCAATTCTCCCCCCACCCATGGCAGGGTCTCTGTCTGCCCTCATTACTCCAATTCCCACCTTCTCTGCATACTAGATGCTCCATGTCCCACCCCATCTCTGACATCAGCTGGCAGGGCTTCGTGTCCCCCCCATTTGGTTTTCTAATTTTCCACAAAGTCAGCAGGGCCCTGATAATTTATGCCTAGAATTTTCTCCAAAATTTAGGAATTGGATACCTTTTTCCAAAGTTATCTTTTAGACAGCCAGACAGGGAAGTGACATCGCATTGAGTGTAAGGTTTTTACAAGCTCAGCCAATAATAATTTCAAACTATTCTGCTCATATATGTGACCTAACCCAAGGCTCAGTCTCAATATAGCCAACTACCACGGCTCTGGTATCTTCCCCAAGTATGATGTTCGTACACTTCCAGATCTGTCTGGTCCTGAATATTAATACATCACATCTCTTTTCTCAGACTCTCAGGGAAGGCGGATTGGGATAAAGCCTAGATCTTTTAAAGAAAGCAGGAGGTATAAACATTCTTTATTTTGGTTAGTTTTACCCAAGGGGTAAAATTTTGTTATTTGATTATCAAATTTGTTAGGTTTGCCTACAGCTGACATAAGGGCCTTTTTATGTGTTATAGATAGAGTAAAAGCGTAAAATAAAAGCAATCCGTGCCTACCACACTCACCAGAAATCTGGCTATTTGAATGCAGGCACATCTCTAAACTATTTAGACTTTTAGGCCCATTAGTAAGACCTTGATAAACAGAGTATCAGTACATCACAATACTTCTATAGCCTTTTGCAAAATCAACTTTGGCTTTTTAAGAAAAATGTTCTCTCTTGATAATGTTAGTCTCACAGTTCAAGTACTATATAAAATTAAAATGTTAGGGTTCACTTTTACAGCATTCAACTATTATGGGTATTTAAAATGAAAACCTTTACTGACTTTAAGTTAATGTTTCATATCCAATAAAGAACCTAAATATCTATCGTTCTGATAGATTACCACAAATGAAACATCAGAAAAGCTTTTAAACACCCTGTTTAATATCTTCATTACATGAAATTAATCCTGAACAGGCAATCTAACATAATTTAGCTGAATTCTGCCAAGTACCCTGTTGGATAGCTGGTTGGTAATTCTGCATGTGTCCTTTCTAAATGAGATGCTAGGGACAGGGTATCCCGGAAGGAATATCTTTAGAGTGGCTCTAGTAACTCATTAGTGTTATATACACATATATACACCCACTCATATTCATTATATATACACGCGCGCACACACACACACACACACACACACACTTCAATGTTAGAGCAGGGATGGGGTGAGCAGGAGGCAGATTTAAATTTTAAACCATGAAACATTTTGGCCATCTCTCACTTCCACCAAAGATTTCTCTCCTGAGAATACTTTTATAAGAGGGAAACCAAGGTCAGAGGTAAGCCCTACTCTATCATTACGATCATCACCACTAGCTTTTTCATTTGGTATGCAGACTAAAGACCAGATACTGCCTTCTGATAGTTGCATGCAATTCCCATTTACCTGTGAAAACTGCATGCATCTGACAGTAAAATGCACCTCAGAAGCAGTACAATATTTTTTCATGCATCTTCTGTTCCAGTTTCTTAAGCTTTATTATTTTATCTGCATCCTAAACATATTTTGATCACTAGTTCATGAAAACGGAGTATTTTCATGCTGGCTTCTTTTTATCTAATAGTTACCTACCGAAATCTCCCCTTAATCCCAGCAGTGAGACTAGAAATAATGATAAGCATATTACTGAAAAGTTAACTCATAGGCAGCATACATTAATATATTCAGTTTTAATAATAAATGTATAATTCAGGATGAATCAGGTGCTGATTCAGCAAGGCAAAAAATATTCAGCGAAGTATGTATGTGCCCAAGTTTAAGCACGTGAGTAGCCCCACTGACTTCAGTGGGACTGGTCATATGATTCTATATGCTTAAAAGTTAAGCACATGCTAAATCAAGTCTAAAGTGCAAGGATCCCAGAGCTCTTCAAAACATTAATTACACGCCTTCCTCACCCTTTTAAAATATGATACATGAGGAAGTACGGAAGTTCAGCAAGTCAACACAAGACACTGGCAGAGTTACAACAGATAACAAAAGGGAAAGAATGGACTGCACTTAATATGTTCTCTAAAACAAATTTCAGAGCCAAAAATATATTGTTTATGGGTTTTTTTCAGGGCAAAGTAACCAGAGAAATCTCATGCTAATCAGATCCATAGCGTTCAGCAATCCTGAAATAGTACCAATTCTTAAGGTTGTAATTAACGGACTACAAGAGCTGAGAGTCTCAAAGCCAACTAGAGAATATAGTCACCACATAACTCCATTTAAAACTAAAAGGACTTGTGCTGTTAAAATCTTCTAGTTGACTTTGAGAATCTCAGTCTAGAACTTTTTCGACTCCTTACAAAGAATGATGAGTACATAACATTAAATGAATCAAAGCATGTGTTTATATACACACTGTTCTGCCAATTACCTTGCTGAGCTATATTTGCTTCAGTATAACGACATTCACATACATGTCAATAAAGGAGATGGGCTTCAAGATCCTAGGTGAAAAATAAAGCATCTAATCACATTTCTAAATCATTCTTTTCATGGGAATTACGTATTCAGTTGCTTAATATGCAGTGGCAGTTATTCCAGAACACATTTTTATATGGGCTTCATCGACAAATTGTTAAAAACAGCAATACATTGAACCACTGAAAGGAAGGAATATGTCATGCAAAGGTTGCCCCAATAAATCCACAATCAATTAAGCTGCTGAGGATCCAACAATTTCAGCTCACACACCCATCCACACCGTTAGACATCATCCAGGCATAGTAGTTGTGAATTGCCTTCCTTTAAGAAATGTAAACATTGGGGTCTAAATAGTTGACAATGTCCTTTTAACCATTGTATTCGATATTTCAAGTGAACAGTCTCTGCAGGAAGACAATATAAAGTACATTTCTCAGACGCTTAGATATCTAATCAATAAAATTATTTAAAAAATGTGAAAAAAGCCGCCTTTGTGTTGGCTTTATCTCCAAGTCTTGCTCAATCAGTTCTTATACCGTAGGGTTTAGTGAGAGGGAGGGCATGAGCCATTTATCTCATCCAGATGCACTTTTTTAGAAACAAAGATTTACAGTTGAAAACTGGCGGCTGAAGCTCTCTTGCCTAAACCCTTCTGAAATAGCTGCTTTGTAATAAATATATTTCACAGACCACTTCTTCATATAGACAAGTCCTTTACCAGGTTATTAGGGACATATGGGGTTTGCTCAATAATCTTAGGAGCATCCGCTTCTAAAGTAAATCCTGAACCGGGAAAACAGAAAGCAGTAACTAGAAAGACAGTATAGCCATATACAGAATGTACAATGCTTCCTAGCCTGTAAGTGACACTGAATGTCCCTCTCCCCACACCTTCCCTTGATTATTTATTGATGGGGAGATTTTCAAAGGCACAAAGGCTAGGCACCTAACTCCCATCTGTGCCTCTGAAAATCAAATCTTCCCCTCTTTTCCCTCACCCCTCAATTTATTAAAACTTGTACTATTAGCCTGATTGCAGGAAGTGCTGAGCCTCCACTGAAATCAATGGGAGCATCTTCACAAAACCCAGCCACGTATGACTATGAAATGTCTGAATACAAAAGACATTACATAAAATGTGCATGAAATCAAAGCAGAAAGTTGATTGACTTACAGAACAACATATCCCATGGAGCAAATACAGTACACACAAGATACTCCAAGACTTAAGGTAAAGGTGTCTCTTGTTTTTGAACAATGAAACATGTATCTACTACATCAATGTATGAGCAATTTTTAAACACACACCTGAGTTTTGTTCAAGTCATAAGCTTCACAGATTTAGTTAAATGATATTGTCTGAACCTAATTCCTCTGCTAACCGTATTTCTTTTGCACCTCATAAAATCTTATTTGTTCAACTTTTGAATACAACATGCACAGTGATAATGGTAAAAACAATTATACCTCATTATTAGAACAATATGTAAAGATTTTTGTCATTTTCCACATTTTTATGGAAACTGTGACACTGAGGTCACAACTAAGATACTACATAATAATTTCAATATAGCTAATACCCCCAGAATCCCACCAATTTACTCTTCACTGACAATGTTAAAAGCAAATGATTTATGCAGATCAATCACCTGGCTCATCAAGTCATACACTGACAGCCAGCCTTCATCATTGCTATTTAAAAGGCACTGCTGACAGAAAAGACCGACTCTTTGATTAAGGGCTCTGTCTGGCTAACCTTTTATTTGAAGAATGATTGCTGCTGAGTGACAAATACTTTTCCATTCATTTCAAGGCAAAGATATTGACATTCAAATTCTTGATGTCTACACTGAGCAGATGCCACTGTTGGCAAGTGGCTGGATAGCAACAGCAGGTACACTACTACTCTGGGGGGCAAAAAACTGTACCACTGGCTCGAGTTAAAGGCTCTCAACAAGTGAAAGCTACAGATCTCTCAGCCAAATTTTCTCTCTTCAACAGTTATCATCAAAGAACATCTGTTTGTTGTTTCTCTCTAGTCCCCTTCTTGAAAGTGTCATAGCCTCACCTTGACCCCACTTTCAGTTGTACTGGATGTTACTACTAAAAATAAAGAGAATTCAGGAGTGAAGCGACCCCTTGCATGAGAAGGGCATTCTCCCTTACACAACATCCCCGAACAAAAAGTGAGTGGGAAATCCCAAAGCAAAAACTGCTGCTTCCACACCAATGTGATTTCTGTTGACAGTAGTGTAAAACTGAAGTTACATTTGCAATATCATATACAAAATCAAAGCCAATATATTTGTTGCTTTACGCTGATCCTGATGTCACTTTCTACTTATTGCTTTATAAAGGAAAAAAAGGGGATTAACACATGGGGGGGTGGGGAAGAGGGAGGAAGAAAGGTTGACCAAAGAAAATATCACAACAAGCTCCCTAATGCACTGAAGCTAATAGTGACTTGTTTCATGTATTGATGGACATTTACTTAATAATTTATAGATGTACTCATTGAAAGCACAGTTTTAATTTTTTTCAAAAGTAAAAATGTTTAAAATATCAAGGAATTGAGTCTTATTTTCCATAATCATGGGTATCAAAATTAATTCTTTTCAGAAATGAAAATATCAACACTAAGCCAGTAATTTATCTATATATATATTTTTTAAGATTTTGCTTAGATACTTAGCACTAACACAGCATGATTCGCAAAACAATTATTGGAGTTCCCTCACTTTTATACGAAAAGACAATGTTACAGACATTGAAGTTACAGACAGAAAACCATCTACAGTAACTCCTCACTTAACGTTGTAATTATGTTCCTGAAAAATGCAACTTTAATCAAAACGAGGTTAAGCAAATCCAATTTCCCCATAAGAATTTATGTAAAATGGAGGGGGTTGAGTTCCAGGGAAATTTTTTTCACCAGACAAAAGACTATATTATACAGTATAAGTTTTAAACAAACAATTTAATACTGTACACAGCGATGATGATTGTGAAGCTTAGTTGAGGTGGTGAAGTCAAAGGGTGGAAGAGGGTGGGATATTTCCCAGGGAATGCCTTACTGCTAAATGATGAACCAGCACTGAGCTGAGCCCTCAAGGGTTAACCCATTGGTGTTAACGTAGCCTCACACTCTACAAGGCAGCATGAATGGAGGGAGGGGAGACAGCATGGCAGACAGAGACAGACACACACACCTTGTGTGAGAGAGAGAGAGAGATGCGCATTTTTCCTTTAAGTACAGTGATCTCACACTAAGTACACTGCCTTTTTAAGTAAATCAGCAAGTTGAGACAGAAGCTGCTGCCAGCATGCTCCCTCTGTCCTGAGCCCTGTCATGTCCCCCCGCTCTATGGAGATGGGGTAAGCAGGGTGCAGGAGGACACCCTGACATTAGCCCCCCACCCACCCCCACCCAGCAAGCAGGAGGCTCCCGGGAGCAGCTCCAAGGCAGAAAGCAGCAGCAGCACATGGCAGTGGAGGAAGGGACAGCTGAACTGCCTGGCAATTGGTAGCCTGCTGGGTGGCTGCCGCACATGGAACTTAGGGGAGCGAGGAGCTGATAGGGGGATGCCAATACACACTGGTTCCAAGCCCCCACCAGCTAGCTCCAACAGGCTGCTCTTCCTGCAAGCAGTGGACAAAGCAAGTGGCTGCCAAACGATCTTATAAGGGAGCATTGTGCAACTTTAAATGAGCATGTTCTCTAATTGATCAGCAACATAACAATGAAACAACGACAACCGGGACACCTTTAAGTGAGGAGTTACTGTAGTTCAGTAATGTAATCAATTCCCTGTGCCACTGCAGCACTGTTCCTTAAAATGATATGTCCAGTCTAGTCAAGCCTCAGGAAATGGTGTAGCCACTGATTCCTTTGAAAAAAGACTTGAATACAATTCTCCATTTTTCTAATAGTCAGCCTAAATTTAGTTCTCTCTTTTTCGTTACTCCAAAACTTCTATTTATACCCTCTTGTCCCACTTGAACACTTTCTACCCTTTCCCACAATGTTTAGCACACGCTCCTCAAACCATTAATTATATTAAAACAATCATGTAAAACAGTTTAAAAATTAACACTGAATAACAACATTCTAACCCCTTCTGAAATTAGCGAATCCTCAAGTAGATACCACCTAGTGTCTAATTTCCTAAAGGACTGGGATCCAATTAGGTGATGGAAGAAAATGCTGGGGAGAGAGGAAGTTCTGACCACGAAGGATAAGGCAAATCCAGGACTGGAGTGAGTCATGACCAACCACGCCTCTCTTTGCCTTTTGTCCAAATATAACCCACTTCCCAACACCCTCCTCCATTTCTGGATCCATAAACGGGAGGCACATCACATCAAGAGCTGAAGCCATTCTTGGGGGAAGAACAGACACAAAGCACAGAGCAGATTCCTGCAAAGAGTCTGGGCTTGTGTGCAAAGAGTAAAAGGATTTCTGCCCTCTTGGCAGGGCAGGCAAAGAATGAGAGAAAATAACGTTATTAATAGTAATAATATTTAAATCCTTGAGCATCCAAGTAGACAAAAGATGCAATGAACAAATAGTTGAATGGTAGCCCATTGATTACCCCTGTCAATAATTTGCTGGTCATCTTCTCTGAAACTTTTATAAGAAAGACTATATATCTCCTTTCAGGATGACTTCACAAGCAAAATACAAAAAGAAACCACGAACAGGCAACAGCCAGCCTAGCAAAGAACCCTGAAAAGTGCCTTGCAATTCTGAACAGCAGCAACAAGGTACAGTAGCCAGAACTGCCTTAATTCACTTGCCCCAGCAGGAAAAAACAGGGCTTGTCTAATGCAGCATTCCATTAACCTTAACACCTTTAAATGTGCAATCAGTTATGAAATGTTTTGCTTTGGTGCATGCAACAAATAAAGAAGTGCAAGACTGGAAATCTTTGTGTTTGTTTACCATTATTTAATAAACTACTTGATCATTATTCTGCACTGGCACTTTTCCATTTTATATAAAGAGTAATTTGTGATTGAACTCTAGGGCTGTCATTGTAATCAAAAGGAAAAAGTGCTTTTAGGTTATTGTTGGCTCCCCGGCATGCTCTGGTAATACCATTCTTTTCCTTAAGCATCTTTGAATGAACTGTTTGAATATGTTTACTCTTTCATCTTTACTGCTTTGAAAACCTCAGACTTCCTATCTGATCTACAACAAAGCAACAAGGATTGCAAAGGCTGACAGCATGGACATAATTAAAGACTACTATCAATAAACTGCCATGTTGAACAATACTGTCTTATTATGCACTCCAAAATCAACTGTTTACATTTCAAACTATTTCACTGAACAGTTTGAACAGGTGCAGTTTGAATGGTTTTCATAAAAGATTTGCAAAACATATGAACTTTCTTATAATTCAGGGTGTAACATTATATTTTATATATATGTGTGTGTGTGTACGTACACACACACACACACACACACACACACACACTCCTTTACCAATAGATTCCTATCAATTTACACATGGGAAATGCAATATGTAGTATATGATAGGGTTGTGAACATTTTTAATGATATTTTATTAACATTATACCAAAATAGGAAGTCACATAAGGACAAACAAATCAGTAAATTGTGTTAAGAATTGGTCAGTTTGATTCTATTGTACTGTACATCATGAAACCAACACTGACATCAAAAAGAGTCGTTATATGTGTTCTAATTTTCAGTTATTAGGGCAATGTTAAGATTAAGACTAACTGCAAAAAATTCGAGATTAACAAATTTATGATTAACAAACTTAACCCTCTTTTTTTACACGCAAGAATAAAATAGGGTCTTTCACTAGATGACCTCATGCACTGTGAAATATTATTCAGCAAATGGCATTTATGTCCAGTATAGCAGAAAAGAATTGAATTTTAATCACAACACAAGCAATGCTTTTGCAGGAAAAGGCTACTCAGGAGTGCTTAACCTTAATCAATGTCCAAGCTCTGTTAGAGGATATATGAGAGAGAAGCTTGCTACACAAAATCTAGAAAAGGACTCCAAGCATGAGAATGGTTAGGACCAGATGAACATTTTTCTCCCTCTCAGATTTCAGTGTATAGTGCATAAACTGATAGTTCAAGTTCTGAATTGTACTCAAAACCTGCAAGACTTATTTGTACTGTCTTCCAACTGTGTGTGTTTAACTCCTACTTGCCTTAGTGTGCAAGCAGTAAAAAGATTAGCTTTAAGGACTATTTGCACTAGTTAGTAAATACTATTCTAGTGAGTGGGATTGAATACAGAATATTTCCTGACATAGTTGTGGATAATACAAGTAATAAGAAAGTGCATATTATCAAGAAATACAGATCAAATAAAGTAATATACATACTTATTGTTCTATGTCTTTAGAAAATTTTCTTCCAAAACATTAATGCACTGCCTTTTTGATTTGGGCCAAGGCTTTAAAAAAAAATAGTGATTTTAGGTGCCTTAGATTTTGAGTGTTCAGCTGGACAAACCTTGAAATGGCCTGATTTTCCAGTTTGTAGATGTCTTAGGGATCTGAAAAACATGCCCCTCTAAAGTGTGTCCAAGCTGGATTCTCTGAACTACATTTAGCCAATTATTAGAATCCATTTCATATAACTATGCTCTGAGATATATTTAATTTTTTGACTAATTTTACACTATTAATATGTTTGCCTATTGCAGATACTTGGCAACCATTCAAAGCTAGTACTTCTTTAAGAAATGTTAAAATCAGAAGACTGTGTGCATGAATGGTAATTCACTCAGTATACAAACATTTTTAACCAAAAATGGAGCCGCTTCTCTTTAGAGGGTCAAATTAGCAGCAGATTTCCAAGTTTTAACCAACTAAAGTCCTTGCTACTCAGATTCTTCCACATTAGAATTTGAAGCTGATATAAAATATCAGTAGTAGAAAGTAAACATTGTTGCTTATACATTGTTTTTAATCATGTTTGGACTTGAGCAGTACCAAATTAGAAGAGATAATGGATTTTTTTTTCTAATTTTAAAAGAAATTAGAAAAAAATATATGAAGTTTTTACTTTTTCCACTGTGTTCTTCAACCAGCTACAAACCAGGTTGAAATTTTTCACCTTTTGAATTTTTAACTTTCATTGTTTTGAGAAAAAAGTGGGATGGAGCATTTGTTTTTGTTTTGTTTAGTTTCACTAACTCTTCCCGCAATCCAACTCCACTAATTAAGCACTGGGAAGGATTCCTAATATTACACTAACAAGAGCAAAGCTTCAGATTCTTAGCAGGAGGTAATTAAAACTGTTGGATGGCACAAATTTATAAAGTGCTTTCTTTGAACCAGTAAAAGTTTTGCTTGAAAAATCTGCTAAGATTGCACTTTTGAGAATTTTATTTCTTAGCACTTACTTGTCATTTTCTTTGTCTGGTCGTCTTACTATTTTCCGACTGACAGCAGCAAATAAACAATGGGATAGAAAGATATAGAAATGTTGATCGCTGGTTTACTTTTTGAATTATGAACGATACAGAATGCATATCATTTACATTACAATGTGTCATATGCTTGCAATATTCCTTTGCTTACTCTATAACGTACTCTACTCTTCATCTTTCTCAAATAGGCCTATGTAGTGTAATTTGAAACATGTAATAATCACTAGTTTCCTGGCAGTTATTTCTAAAGTAAATAACATTTTATTTGCTTTTTGAATGAAGTGAGCTGTAATAATGCAATAAATAAATAAATAACATGATATTAGTTCACCAACAGTTTAGAACATTATGCATTGTACACACAAAGAAAATATACTAACCTGACCAACACTATTCATTTAATTTAAAAATTATGCCTTTCAGTTTCAGAAGAAAATAAAAGGAGCATAGACAGGAAAATAACTTTTCAATATGCCATTAAAAGTAAGTGAAAAATTATGGTTCAGGGTTTGGGAAAACTATAATAATTATTGCTTATAAAAATCTATTTAAAAACTTTAAATTGCGTTAAGAGAAATACAAAGTTAGGTTTAATCTTGAAGTTACAAAGGTAAGGGTCGATTATTGAAAAAGTGTTTTATTTTTGTTTATTTTTAAACAGAGAGTTGGAAAACTTGGTAATGATATAATTGATGCACTAGGGTCCCAATTCATCTCCTAGTAAAGTCAATGGAAAGATTTCAATGGGATTTGGAAAAGACCCTAGAGTTCTAGCCCAAGAACCTATAGTAATCAATAGCATAAAGAAGAGAGATTCAATCCTGCTCTATTTCCTAAGGTCTTACTCATTTTCAACCAAAATTTCAGATATTGGGGCTTTGCATATCTCCAAATATGGTTGGACATTGTATAGGTGGGGTTCAAAATGGTTTGAATTAGAAACTTGACAGCGTTTAAAATTTTCAGGTGGTAAATTCTCTTTTCTTTCTTTACAACCTCTGTGAGCACTGAACAGACTGAAAGGTTTTGCCATATTGTTTTAAGAATCAAAGCACCCAACTCTAAGTCTAATTCCACGTTGCAGAACTTGAATTGACGTCCAGTACTCCCTATTTTAAAGGTACTATGTAAAAATTATCACTGAATTATCTAAGGGGTGACACATCCCAGTCCTCACACAGATAGCATAAGGGATTCAATCAAGATTCCTGTTCTGTTATGGAAACTGATTAACACTGTGATTCTATGAGCAGTAAGATCTCTACAGAGCATGCCCTAAGATTCCTGTGATGTCATGTGACAAAGAGTGGTGGGCTTTTCCAGTTGTAAACTCAATGGGAAAAAAATCATTACATTCTCTCTACTGCTGTGGAAGACAAGTCTGAGACATGCAAAGCATAGCACAAGGATGAGGAGATTAATTAATATAAATAAAATCTATTCCCAGATGTCCAGATCCAAGTAGCAGGACATTCATATTACATGATTTTACAAATCACCCTTTGCATTTATTCACAAATAAAGCAACAACAAGAACGAGACTGCAGTAGTTGGCATTTCTACGATACAAACAAAAACATGCCAAGTGAAACATGCAGACTTTTAAACTGGAAGAATATTTTGTATATTTTTGTCCTCCGCATACATAGGAGCCTTCTGTCTTGTTATGCCAAAGTAAGATGATCTACAGAGTGTAGAAAACAGACTTTTTGACGCTCTGATATTAGGACCATTTGGGAGTAAAATAAGTTTGCTGAAAGGTAGGGTAGTCCTATTTGAATTTAGGCATCCGCTCAAACTAGTCTCCATTTTTTGGGTAATAATATCTTGTGCTGGATAGCTTGTAAAAGTAATTGTCCCTAGCCTGGGCAAGTTTTATGTTGACTGGAGAAGCTAGAGATGCTGAACCTTTGAGACACTGCGTAAGAACTAATATTTTAGACCTTAAAAATTAATCTGATGACATTAAATGAGGTGATATTCCATATTCTGAATCTTAAAGCAACCTAATAATGTGTACTAACAGAAAGTCCCCATCCAGCATACCCTGGGAGACAATATTCAGCCTAGAAGTATCTCCTCACTGCCCCAAGGAAAACTTTCACTACATTTAGCAATTTGCCTTCCTGAATGCCATGCTGCCTCCTTTGGATTAACAATACCTATGTTAATGCTAATCTTTGTCTAGTCCCTAAATTTTTTTGTGCGTGCCCATGCTGTGCCTACAATATCTTTTTGCAACATCTACCTATCTTATCTGTCATAGCACAGATTAGACAAAGGAAGAAATAACTAATTGAAGCCTTCTTCTGTTGAGCCGTATAGTCATTTTATTAATAATTAGTTTCACCATCCTGGGTAACACAAGAAAGTAGCAGAGAACAACAAATTTGATGGAAAAGACTTACTAGTTATTCCCTTCATTCTCCAGCCATTGCAGTATTGCTCTATAAATTATATTTGCTAGTGATTTGTCCAGTTTAGCTGTAAATATCTAAATTAATGAGGCTTCCATTTTCCATTGGAAGATTAGCCCACAGTCTCACAGATCTTTTCTCCCTTTTGATTATTCATCCTAAATTCACTCTGTTTTATTTTCGTCTTATTACTCTTTGTTTCGAGCATGGGAGCCACCCTGAAAATTTCTTCATTCTGGGGTTCTTACAACCTTGTGCTTACACTTGTAAACAGCACGTAAAGAGAGTGTGCCAGTCACAAAAAGAAAGAAAAGCAGGCAACCATGTTCCAACTGAAACTTTCCTCAACGAAGATTATTCACATTTCACCTTTTCAAGATATACCTTACTCAGTTATGTACCTTTCTAAGCAAACATGTACCAGTTAAATAAGAAAAAAAAAATGGAGAAAGAAAATGAGCTAGCTATAAAGAGTAATTTACAAGGGAAATTTAAGTATCATTTTAAAATTCTAATAGAATGTTACTTAATCTTTTGGAGAAAATATTCTGACACAATATCCTGTATTTTTTTTTTTAAAGCATTAACCTCGTTCATACTCATAATAATGCTAGGACAAAATAAATACGAATATCCGCATATACAAGTATAGAGAACAGACATTTTAACAGAACAGAATGATGGCCATCACAGCAGTTTGTGGATAAATTATTAGGTTTATTACTGCAAAAGTAGTTTGAATAGAAGTGTTCCAGCTGTTATATCTGATCACCAGAACACTGCCAATTTTGTCCGCCAGATAGTCCTTTTGTGCATTGGGAACTTGTTGCAATTATGGGATTTGCTCACTTCTTTATAATTCTGTGATTTACAATGTTTTCTTATAAGTAACAGCCCAATTGGGTGTATCACATTCAGCTCCTTTATTCAATTTTGCAACATACTGCACCTCAAGGAGCTAGCAAATACTTTTTGCACTAGAACCTTAATTTTGAGTCTTTCCCATTGTGCTGGATGCATTTCAAATACTAAACCACTATGTTTGAGAGAAAGTAATGGCTAGAGCAAACTGTAATAAGTTTTTAGCAGAATTCAGTTTAATGGGACATTTGTGCTACAGCAATTCCTCAATACTTTCAGGAACATATTTAAAATTACAGCCTATGTAAATGATTCATTGAACTAGAATTATCAGGTTTTGAATTACCTGCATTTTCAGTTGAACTGAATAAATTACTAACTAAACGAGATACCTAAAAACATAAAACAATATTTGCAATCAAATAGAAAAGAATTAAACATGTAATGTAATAAAAGTCACTCTAGCCATTAAAATAACACACACAATTATATAAATGTATTCTAATTACTTTACACTTAATCAGCTCCTTTTACTCCAGAGGATCCCAAAGTTCTTTACATATTTCAAAAATGAAAGTAGAATTATTTGACTAAAACACAGCCATGTTTCATCTGTAATATGACAGCCATTTTATACTGCACAACATCACTCTACAAGTATATAGGACTGGAAGTAAAGAATATATCTAACACTGTACAGAAGGAATTTCAGTAGGTATAAGGTACTTGCCTGAAGTGTACTTGGCTAGGCCACTTCGTCTAACTCATCTGGTTTTACAATAACTCTCTTTGAATATTTCTGGTTAGTACAAATAATTAGTATCTCAGCTTTACATCTAGACTGTATATCAAACAGCACAGCACACCAACACCACCATGTGGGGGTAAATTGACTCAGATGGAAGGCCTCAGCTATGTAACCACTAAATACCACATCCAGCAGAACCTTTGATTTTCCTTTGCAGTGTCTTCAAAGTGCTAACCAAGCTTAATCCTGTTTAACTTGTGATATCTGACAGGATCGCAGCACAAGGTGCTATGGCAGACAAATTTATAGCCAATTTACAGTAACTATGAGCTTTCGCATTCCAATGTAGCAGACAAGGGAACATCCCTCATAAGAAAAGACAAGTGATTTGGCACCATAGAGCCAAAATTGTCATTTGGAAGAATAGACCCACTGACTATAATACACTGCACTCTCCTACAGTCATGCCCCTCATCCTTCTACAATCCTGTGGATACAGAATTTATTATGGACTATAGAATTTTAAAATATATACACACAAAATATAGCTAATCAGTATAAATGCAGCAAGTATTTAAGTAACACTGTCTGCATGTACAGTCAAGTAAAATGTGTAACACTTCTGCATCTATTTAATCTACAATATTACATAAAGTCACAAGCTATGATGGCACTGGGAAAAGCCAACAGCAGTGTCAAGAACAAGTCTTGCACACAGCACACAGAAACTATCAGGACTAATATAAACTATGCCCAGTAATCTAGCAATATTGTAGAAATCTTTAACGAACAGCTATTCTCCAACCATAATGGTACTGTAAAGTACCTCTTTTCTGCACACTGCAAACCTCTATATGTATACATGACAGTTAACAAATGAACAGATCACAGACACAAACACTGGATGTGGAAAAGCATCCTCCATTTTGATATATCAGCGTAATCTCAAATTGTCAGAATTATTCATATGAAATGAGTATATCAATTCATGGCAACTGTACCTGCATCTCCCCTTCACATTCCCTCGAGGACACCCACACTAGGCTCCCAGCTCCTCGGCCATTGACTCTCTTGAGCAGATACTCACGTCTCTCCCTCCTGACCGGGGCTTTTTTAGGCTGCACAGTTCCCTGCCTACATTGTGATATCCCCAACTAACTTGACTGCCTGAACACTCCAGCATCTGAGCTTTGTTTTCTCTCTCTCTCTGGAGGTTATGCCCAGTGTATTGCCCACCGTTACAAGTTATCACCAAGCTCTTTATAACCAAACACATTTATTCTTAAGGTGAAAGCACCACAGAGAAGACATTTTAATACAATGAAAGAACCCACATGCATGCTAAAAAGCTTACTAGAGGCCACTCCAGCTCCAATCTCTGTCTTTGGTAGGTAGAGTGACCAGATGTCCTGATTTTATAGGGACAGTCCCGATTTTGGGGTCTTTTTCTTATATAGGCTCCTATTACCCCCCACCCAGTATCCCGATTTTTCACACTTGCTGTCTCATCACCCTATTGGTAAGTGTCAGTCCTTCAAAACTCAAGAATTGGGTTTTCCATGTGGTCACAAGTTCATAACTGTCTCATATTCAGAACCAGAACACCCATGACCAGTCCAGCCTTTTTTTTAAAAAATAAAAAAACAGCTTGGGCATTTGATATTAGCTTTACATAACAAGTGATCAGCACACAATGGTCTGTTTCCTCCAGGCACAGTTCAAAGGCCGGGTATTTGCATAACCTAAGGTGGGGAATTTGCATTCACCGCCCCCTAGATAGTCACATGGCACACTTTTTGTTCCAAACGTCCATTCCTGTCTAGCCCATTGTTCAATATAGTCCTTTCAACACCCAGGCCTCACATCTACCCCCTCCACAAGGTTACATACAATCCCATTCCACAATAATATAAAGCATTCATTTAATACAACAGATCCCAAAGATACATACACTTAAATTCAATAAACACCTCCCAAGGATATTGCTGGAAATTGCCATATCTGTCACAACAGGTATCACATACTGGGTAAAAAAACTGCAGCTGAAGGCTTTGGAGTTTTAGCCATTACTGTGTTAACATGGAGCAGCTGCCAATTATTCTACTAAAATGTGCTCTTCCCCAACTGTTACCCCTGTGCTTTAAACGGCTATTATAAAATCCTCTGCTCTGAATGGCTGTTGTGTTAAGAACGCCTCATCTGTATACTCAAAACAAAAGATGGCCAATCTCAGTTTATGAGTAGAAACAGTTCTATTGCCATGGAGTTTTTGTTGAGATTCACATGTACCAAAGCTTAGGAGGGTTTCACTCAGGATTCCAATTCTAGGCTTCCACTTTTAAAAAACAATTGAATTTAAAGAAGTGGAGAATGAAGCAGTAGAGACAGAGACTCAGCTCCCCTTAAGATGCAAGCAGCAGCAAGGGAGATGAGAACAATAATCCCATGAAAAGAGTGTGTAAATCCTCACACAGTTTAGCTAAGGACCGTTACTAATTATAGTCTAAAACTCAACATACGGTACACCCCTAAGAAACACCCGAATTGCCATTATGCAAACTAGGCACATAAACAGCAGCTTTACTGAGAAAGTAAGCATAGTTATAGGTCAGTGATTTTTCAACATCAATGTTGTCTAACAAAAGAGCATCTTGGCATCACTGTCATTAAAAAAAAAGATAACTATATATTTGTGTGGGATAGGAACAAGTTGGGTCTGTAAAAAGGGAGAGCAGACAGACAATATTAAACTGTTTGTAAATTCCTTTATAAAGCACCTTGAGAGAACACAACACAATCATGATCATCTGCTTGCCCTGGGTAACTGTTGTTAACCAATCATTTGTACTTCCGCTGAGGATCTGAACATGTCTTAAGCATCAGGATTCACAACAGCCCTGAATATCAGGTATTACACTTCCTTTTCTTTTTTTTAAACAGATTTGAAACAACACACAGGTGAAGTGATTTGCCTAAAGTGAAGTGATTTGTCACACAGCCCACCATTGGGACATCAAGGAACAAAACCAAGAATTCCTGACTTCCATGAAAGTGCTTTCTCTGCGATTTTCCATATTTCTGTACTGTGGCTTGCTTCCACAAAATCCTCTCTCCAGGCTCTTCTGCTATAGTTGTTCTAGCTGATGGTGCCTGATTTTACCTGTGTCTGATATAGACTCCACCTGACATACGTGGGAGATGCAACAAATTTTCCATTTTCGGCTTTTGGTGCAATGAGAATAGAAAGAGAGAAACCTTGCAGCAGTAAGTATGACATTCCCTCTTTTCTTAAAGGTACTGATAAATACACACACACACACACACACACTTTTATACTCTCTAGATTGAACGAAAGACAGTGTGCCCCATATAATATACTTCAATAGGTGTCTGTCCCAAAACGTGCATAGAATGAATATGTAAAATTGTATAGATTATAGTGATCTCCATGGAGAAGGAATAATGAATATCTAGAGGGCCTTGGTATCTGTACTGCAGCATTGCAAAAAATTTCATGCAGACATTGTCCCTGAAGTGCAACAGAGTTTCAGGAGTCCATTTATTAGGACATCTACAGAGGCTTCAAAGCTTCCACCTGCACAAACATCAAGTATAATCATAAGCTTAAGCAATAAAGAACATGTAATGGACCTCAAGAATTATGCCTAGAAAATACTAAACTGATAACATCTTCTGATTTTTGGTATCCATTCTCAAGTGGAGGCTTCTTGTTACTTGCAGATAATCACCACACTATCTTGGGTTACTGGGTTTACTAGTTCAAATGGAGTAGTCTTTGCGGGCTTAGCAGACTTTACTGTCCAGACTGGTAGACCTTATATTTTACCTACAGGATTTGTTTCATCTATTGTTCCGCAAAGACGGTCTCTTATTTTGGTTACTGTTCTGGGACCATTGTCAGAGACATTCATCTAAGGGCTGGTCTACACTGGGGTGGGGTAGGGAATCGATCTAAGATATGCACCTTCAGCTACGCTATTCACGTAGCTGAAGTCCAAGTATCTTAATTTGACTTTCCTGGCCGTCCTCACAGCAGCAAGTCGACTATTGCCCTGTATCAGCTCAGACTGGCTAACAAGTTCGGTGCACAAAGTTTGCTAAAGTTGTGCTTTCCATCTGAAAATATGAGATCTTATCGTAAGTTCCTAGTTTGTTTTTTTGTTTTTTTGTTTTTTTTAAGAGAACAGAAAAATTTCTTCAACTCAATTATTTAATTTCACATTATAGTGGGTAGGTAACATCAGGGTCTGCTGGCACTGACAGTGTCCCTGTCAAAACTGCACAAAAGGTTTTCAAAACTGAATTCAGAAAGGTAATTTGTCAATACTTGCATTGCAAACTCTGGGGCAGGAACCATCATCTTGTTCTATGTTTGCACAGAGCCTAGGACAGTGAGGTCCTGGTTTATGACTTGGACTCCTAAGTGCTACCACAATACAAACAGATAACAATCTTGCCATCTAGAAAATGTACTCAATGCAAAGACTGTCATTAGAAATCTTACTGCTATATAATAAAGAAAAGCAGTATTAGAAAACAAATGATAATCTACCAATAGTTTTTTGGGAGCCCCCACCCACTGTTTTAGTAACAGTTTCAAGTTGTTGTTTTTTCCCTGCATATTTCAGTTAGCAACCTAAAGGAGATGTGCACATACAGCTCTAACTGGGAGCAAGCAACCATCACTTTTTGTGCAGAATTCTAAATTTTCCCCTCAAAAGAAATGAAACACACTGAAGGAGATTTTTTGAGAGGGGTAAATTTCTAGTACCTTTTTGAAATTCAAGTACATTCCAAATTGTGGTAAATGGATTAATCTCTGAAAATACATGACTCACTTGAAAATGAAATGTGATCTACATGAATATGGAAAAGAATACTAATAGTTACTCAGAAATGACAAATTCATCAATCTGAAATGACAAAAACACCACAGGAGCAGAAAAAATGTAATTAGGCAAAACCAAGTGTAGTATTCAGAAGATACTGTTCAGCTGAATGCTGAATGCAAATCAACATTTAAATGCTTTAAATCTATGTATTCAGTGTTAGCTTGCCAGTTTAAGGTCCAGTTCATCACCAAAAAATGTATATAGCTGGTTGTCTAAGGCCTATACAGCTTAAGGTAAACTGCAGCTTAAGGCTTGATATTAGCGGAAGCCCTGGCCCCACTGAAGTCAGTGGGAGTTCTGCCATCGACTTTAGCTAGGATTTCATCTACTGAAAAGTACTGAGGACACATTTATGTGATCCAGAATTGCCAAACACTAACCCCATGTGGGGATTTTCTGTTTTCCCTTTCTCAAATAAAAGTCTGATTTATGGGGTCCAGACCTTGACAAGAAAAAAGTGACCATTATCCTGGCACGTATTAATTCACTATAATCCTTGCATCCTTTGAAAAAGAAATAATTCAAGAATTTTAGGATATCAGATCTTCAGTCTCCCCCCAAGTGAGAACCTAATTTTGCCCACCTTAAGCATGGCTCAAGACACACAGATACAATTTATTGCTTAAGGCAATAGAATGGTTCTTAGGAGATCTAAACTCCATTTCAACCTCAACCCAGAGGTCCTAACCTTGGGCAAGTCACTTAATTTTTCTATATCTCAGATGCAATGTTCTGCTTTTATTTTGTATCTCTATCTCTCACTACCGGTCTAGTTACCCTATAAGCTTTTAGATAAGGGACTGTCTGTTACTTTGTGTATATACAGTGCCTAGCATAATGGGGTCCTGATGTTCATTGTATTATGGTAGCACCCAGAGGCCTCAAACAATAAAAATATGATTCTGTAATTTATGACACATCTATCAACTCCTGAGGAGGTGGTGGTGGGAGCAATAGATAGAAGAATTTCTGAGAGATGATGCAGGGTTGTCTCTTCTCTGTACTGCCAACTTTTTTTTTTTTTTTTTTTAAATTTTGAGCTTGTAACTGGCGTTTATCTTAAAGCCCGCACTCCTGGGATAATGTGAATCTCGGCTTCCTTTTATATATACATTTTCAACCTTCAGGGCTGTGAAGAAAACCCTGAAAATGGGAGCAGAGTGCACTCTACAGGCTCAGAAATCAGAAGCCAAATAAAAATAACCAAAAGGTTTTTTTTATTTATTTTAAACAACACATGATTTTTAAGCCAATCTCATATTTGGGGGCCTGATTTAAAAAATCAAAGTCAAACACTTGGGGTTGGCAATACCGTTAAGATTTTTTGTTCCATGTGAATGAGTGATGCCAGGAGTTGCAGATAAACAACAGCTCCCTTACTCCAGCCACGCCCCTTTTCCCATTCATATTTAAAATTACTTACTCTGTAAAATAATGCAACTCAACAATACATAGTATTTGATGAGCTTTAAGCACGTGCAGGTGAACCAATAATAATTCCTATTCTTTCATTATAGAATATAATCTGCTCACATGGCTTATAACTGATCTATTTGTGTATTTACTTAAATTGGAAAAGTCCAATAAAATATTTGAAATATTTCAATCTTGCTTGTATTATCTGAAATATCTTGTTTTCGGAACATACAAGGATCAGCCAAAATGTTGGTTTTGGACTGTTAACTTGCTAAACTAAACTAGTTAAACATGTAGGTTTATTTTATTGTATTTTAAAATTACCTGCTTTTAAAAAACAACACCATCAAGATTGCCAGAGCACAAGGGAAAAAGCTGACTACACAATCAAAAGCCCAAAGGACCCAATTTCTTCGTAAAGTACCTGATGGACAATGTGACAACCTGATTACCTTCCACCACCAATTTTTAGAACATGTGAAAAATACTGTATGCTGCTTGCTCGTATGTGGTCCAAGATGACTCATAAATCTTCTTTTATCTCCTTGTGGTGTTAGCAGAAAAGAATGAGTTGCTTTTTTCCATCTCATTCACATGTCTATCTGTCTGTTACCTGTGCCCTTGAGCAAAGATTACTGATGCCCTGCCTTTGATATATGACACATCACATGCAGCAGCTTTTCATCAAGTGAATTAACCTGGAAAAATGCTAACCTGCCTGGCAGTTGCTTCCAAACTTTCCACAATTCCTTTGTGTACTTCCTCTCTGACAAACAGCATGCAAGGCATGCCAGAACAAGATTACCAAAACACAGCAAATTACAGTATCTATGCAACAGCATTATGCAATAATTGGCTGAAGTATGCCACAGAATATTTACTGTCATAAAATGATTCAAATTCTAAAATACCCCGCTAACCTTTTTCACAATCTGAAATGCTTATATGCTTAAAACAGAGGATGCAACATCATGCTTCAGTGTCCCCAGATTATTTGCTCAGAGCCACATATGAAGACTACAATTGGTGTAATGTATTTAGATATGGTTATAGAAACAATTTTGCAATGCTAATTAATATGACATGATTAGTCATAATACTGTATATTCTACCTGGGTTTTTCCTTATAACTTACAATACAGAAATATGTTCCAAAAGCTTTAACAAGTATTAAACCTTATTGCAATGACTGCATTACTGGCTGAGGTCTTTTTAAAAAAAAATTATCTATATGAAATTGAAGCAATTACACAGTTTCGTTTTCCTCACTGCTTTTTTTTTTTTAAATAAAAGACCTGACAAAATAAATGCACGTGTAGTGTGTTATGCCTCCTCTCTGTGCTTTCAATCTTGCATTTCCAAGATGTCAATTAGATAACTATTACATTACTAATTAGCAAGACTCTCACAAGTAAACACTAACCTCTTTGACAGTGCTATTCTTTTGCTTAAGTATATTTTGGTTTGTATGTTAATTGGCTCAAAGTCCTGATTACTAGTATGCTCCAAAAGAAGAGTCAGAACTTTATTTCTAGAGTGCCTCACAACTTTCACATGCAGTGAGAAATTCCTAATGGGTTTCAGTTGAAGGGAACAAACAGTTACAATACACATGCACCTTTCTAGAAAGAAAAATAGATAACTCTCTTATTTCTTTCTTACATTAATTTTTCAACTTATTATGTCTTTTAATGAAAGCAGTGACTTTCATTAAAACACTGATATACAATTCCCAATGAATTGGCCTAAGAGTAACTTGTACAAACAGAATTAATGGTACAAAGCATGTACTATATAAAAATTGCCTGTAGAAAAAAGCATTAAGCAATTACAACTTTAGCACTGAAGGCTCTAATATTATAGGGTAATATTTCCTTAATGTTAGACTTCATTAACCCTAAGATAATCTCTCATAAATTTTGCTGATTTTTTAAGGAGAAAAAAATAAATTATGTTTATTAAACTACTGAATATGTTTATGAAAACAAGACATAATCTAGTGCCATAAACTTCTTGTCTTTATCTGAATAATCAAGAAGCTCATAAATAAAATATCACATAACAAAGTGAGTGTTAAAATTCATTACCGTAATAGCCCTGTTCATGATCTATTTCATTAACACTCCTCCTCTCCTTGAATAAATGGGTTCTTTTGTCTAGCAGAGCAAGGCCATTTACAAGACAAAATACTGAGCTGCTTTTTCTCATTTTCCCTTATCTGTTCTATTCCTAACTTTCTAAATTAATTCTTCCCTTAAATCTTATTGTTCCTTCCAGTGTAACTCTCAGCACATTAGAGAGACTTGAAAGAAATATAAGCAAAGAAATGGGTCTACAGAGTATAAGTTCATTAGGGGTCTAAGTGACTAGTGATGAGATTTGATGGCATGTAGTTCTGGAGTGAATTTAAGAAGCTTAGCTTCATTTAAAAGGTTTGAAAATAAAATAGAAATACACCTCTACCCAGATATAACGCGACCCAATAGAACACAGGTTCGCATACAAAGTGGTAAAGCAGCATTCCAGCGGATCAGCACGTCAGCTCCCAACTATGGCGGTCTGCTTCCCGCTGCCAGTGAGTATGGGAAAGTTGGAGAAAGAATGCCCCCGTACTCTCCTGCAGCAGGAAGCAGAGCGCCGTGGCTGGGGCCGGCTGCTCCGCTTTCCGCCGCTGACAGTAAGTGCCTGTCAGGGGGTAAGGGGGCGTGGATAGGGGTCAGACAGTCAGGGGACAGGGAGCAGGGGGGTTGGGTAGTGGGTGAGGTCCTGATGGTGATTAGGGATGGTGGTCTCCGGAGGGAACTGTCAGGGGACAAGTAGCAAAGGGGCCAAAGAAAACTCAATATAACATGGTCTCACCTATAGTGCGGTAAGAGTTTTTGGCTTCGGAGGACCAGGTTATATGGGGTAGAAGCGTAATAGAAATTCAAAGATGATATGTATAAATCTAAGATAGCCTGTTAGAAGTCACAATACATGGCTGCACAGCGATTATATCCCACAACAATGCTTATTCCCAAACAAAAATCTTTGTTGGCTAATGGTCACATTTGGGAAATGCCATTCTAAACATGTACAATTAAAAAATAAATATTAGTAACCATAAATATTCATCTGTTAAGGTTAAGTATAAAATTGGGACAACAAACTTAACATACTACTCATTAACATCTCATTCTGTGTGCACAACAACAAAACACCCTTAACAGGCCATTGTGGTGATGCCAATCTCCACTTTTTCCTTCGTTAGAGTGTGATCCCTGAAACTCCTACTCAGGCAACTGGAGGTTCTCAAGATCAGATCCCTAATATAGTAAGCTCTCTTCAGATTGAGGTGAAGAGCTTTTTGTCAAGGCTCTAAGAATGTTAGCGATTACGGTTCTTGTGGTGAATTTTGTTTAAATGCCAATACCGTAAGCATGCCACCAACCTCCTCCTATCTTCCCATCGTAATACACGTCCCAAGGGGTTGAAAGAGTCTACAGAGTACATAAACTTACATCTTCAATTTGTAGAGTGATATAGTCCTAGGAGCATTACATACTTAGCTCCACCCCCTCAATATTTATTGATATTTGCATAACTCTGGTCTCATCCATTGTATCAGTACTTCAATACCACTGTGACATTGTGCAGATTAATCTGCACAGAGTCTCAATGAACAACTGGGGATGATGGTCTTTGGGGATGATGGTCTTTTCTACGCTGTTGTTCCTGTTAAGAATTTGGAATACTTATTTTTCTGCAGCCAGTGTATGGCTGTAAAGCAGAAAAAAGAGTTTGCTCAAGCATTACATGATTAAGAACAACAGTGGTTGCGGTCAGAAATGAGAGACAAGAGTTTGTTACAAATGAATATGGTTCTTTCAGAGTCTCTCTTACCTACCTCCAAAGCATCAGTACTGTGGCAAGCGGGGGAAAAGGGGGGGGGTGTTTTTTGTTCCTATACAGCTAAATTTGTAGTCTACATACATTCTTTGCACTAACATTTCTCAACATCAGTTACTAGCTAACAATTCTATAGTTTTGTAATAATAAATAACTTCTAACCTATCTTACTGTTACTAAAAAAAAAATTGACAAAGAAGCAGCCAAAGGGTATGTAAGAGCCATGAAGTACAATATATAAACCCTGTGCAACATCCCCCAACCTCATTGCTCTCAGTCTCACACTGACCCCAATGTCATCTCCTGCTTGTCATGACCATGCGTTCCTCTGCACCATATAGGTTTTCAACATTTAAATATGTGAACATGGATTTCCCCCCAAAAAATATCCCAATACAAATGTGTGAAGGTGCAGGGCACAGAGGGGATAGAAGACTAAGTGGATGGTAGCCTATATCTGGGAAGGCATTGTGGTGAAGTCACTCAAAGTAGCCACTAATCAAAGTAAAATAAATATCTCAAAGTTTGTAAACCTAGTTTTCAAATAGCATAAAGCAGTAACAGACAACTCTAGGAATTCTTGAGAAATACAAATGCTGAAATCAAGTTGGAATTGTAGTGAGGATGTGGGAGGAGGTTTGGATTTTAAAAGCATGCACATCACTATTTTTAGTCACATTTCATTATGGTTAAATATTGATATAGTTAATATTGAGTTGATAAATTTGTAATAGATGCTATAAGCACTTTACAGATATGACTACCATGTGTGTTATAGATAGTTGCCACCTACTGATCTCTGGAACTAAATCAATAACAATTTGTTAATCATATATTAAAATATTTATTAATCAGTGATTTACTTCTTGTAAACTGCCTATGTACCCTTAATATAAAGTGAGAATATTTTTCCTCTATTTTTAATCCTGACTGTTAATTACATAACTCTTCAATAGCTACAAAAAAATTTCAGGATCAGGTAGTCCATTTCCCTTGGCTGTTCTCTCTCTCTCTCTCTCTCTCTCTCAATCATGTCCAAGAGCTATTTGAATCACACACTGCTCTGTTGTTACTGAACAGTAACTCCTCTGACACACAGATAGGAAGTACATATGAAGTGAGAAGCAGCCTGGGGCAGACTTTACTGAAAGAAACAAATATTTCATTTTTCTACCACATTCTGTGAAAGTATTCATATTTTACATTATTTAAAAGGTTTGGAACCATCCCATTGGACAGAAAGGTCCCGTCCCATCATGCCATGCTGCCACAGTTGTAAATCGTCAGAAGCACCTAAGCTGGATCCCTCCTTGTTTTGAGAGAGATTGGGGTGACAGTAAAAGAACCTCTGTGAGGGTTCTCAGCTGTGCATCCCAACACTAATACTCACCTGCACACAGAACCAGCATGGAAGGTGGAAGTCTGAATATTTTGAGCAAGGGAGAAGATAGGTGCTAGAGAAGAGGCATTGCCATGGACTGTGGCACTGATCCTGTACTGAGAAACACACCTGCACAATGAGCTGCAGAATAGAGACCTATGACTTTAACACAGTATTCCAGCACATGACCCGCCCTGTGATGAATATGAGCTTATCTTCAAGCTCATCAAAAAAGTTCTGGGATGAAGGAAAGGTAAAAGGACAGAGTAACAATCACAATCAAACCCTCACTGATGAATTATTTAAGGGACCGAAACTAATAGACCAAATCTGCGGGATTTACTATGTGGAAGTAAATGGGTTGATGTGTATTGCAGCAAGAGCTAGGGCGAAGGGTGAAAACATGCATTTTTAAAATGTAGACTTTAAAAAGCTTGTGGATAGCACCTGACATCTAGTAAGTCAGCTGTCTCTCTTAATATAAGAAAGTCATTATTTACAAGTAATGAATACCAGCAACTGTGACAAGTAAAAACAAAAAGCCCATAAAAATATAAAAAGGCTGTTCTGTGTGGTCAGACTGAAAGAGAATGTATTCAGTGTTTTGGACTAAAAACAGTTTGCATTACATGTTAGGAAATGAAAAAATTTAAAAACTCAACCTCATCTTCAACTTTTACTGAGAAAATGGAGACTACATTACTGTTTTTAAAAGGACAAACTCAAGTCATGACTATTTGTTGCATATTTTGGATTGGTGCCAATGACTGCCATAATTGCTACGTGAAATAAATGTGCTATTTCTCCTACCCCTGAGTGTCTTTCCAACAAATCAGCAGACACTCCAATTCCAAGATATCCTAAAGTGATATAACATTGCCAAAAGCATATCACTTTTTTAATCCTTTATATGCTATATTCCCAAATACAGGTGCAGAACACACTATCCTTGTCTGACATTCGGTGATGTGAAAGTATTTCAATCTGTTTAAGCAGGTGCAAACAACAGTCTACATATATCATCTTATTATTGACAACAAGAGCAGTGATAACTACTTCCCCTCACTATTTCTCAGTCTAGATAACCCTCTAGACTTTACACCAGTGAGAAAACAGTTATAAAGTCATGTCAAACACACACCAAATCTCAAAGTTACCAATACTTTCATTTCAATGCATTAAACAGTTCTAGCGCTGCATAATAGTACTGAGACTGATTAATAAAATCCATATTCAAAACCGAAAATTTTAAAAAGTGTTTCAAATGATTTATTTATTTGCAGATTTAATTAACACACACTGCTTTGAGTTTGATTTTTTAAAATATTTTACATCAGTGGCTTTCAATGTGTGGGCCATGGACCTCTGGGGGTCCACAGACTCTGGCTAAGATTTCCAATGGGGTCTGCACCTCCATTTGAAAAATTTTAGGGGTCTACAAATGAAAAAAGGTTGAAAACCACTGCTTTACATGTTCTTAGCTAGATGAGGTGGTGAGGTAATGTCTTTTATTGGGCCAACTTCTGTTGGTGAGAGAGACAAGTGTTTGAGTTATACAGAGCAATACTTCAGGTAAGAATTGCAACGTGTAGCTCAAAAGCTTGACTTTCTCACCAGCAGAAATTGGCCCAATAAAAGATTTCGCCTTACCCACCTTGTCTCTCTATTATCCTGGGACTGAAACAGCTACAACACTGCTTATATTTTCTTGGCTTTTGAAAAAACAGACCTTGGCTGCTGGCATATACTTTAGCCTCTCAGAAATGGAAGAACACAAGTACTCTTTAAATGCTAGATGGAAGGTTCCCAATACATCAGGCAACAATAGCAATGTGTTTTGCTTGGTAAACCAAGTACAGTGAGCTGCAGAAGAGTGGTTAACTTTAATTACAGTTGAACTTTCAAGGCAATGACTGTTGGAAGAACCCATGAATACTAATGCTAGAATTGGGTAAACACTGCACGCAATTGTTCACAAATGCTGAGTTGCCTTTTTAAATAAACTCACTTAAACTGGATTTGGTCCTGCTTCTTTTAATCTTTGGTTTCCTATATAAAGACTTTAGCCAAAGAGTTTAAAGGCAGGAATTTATTTATTCTGGAAACAAGAAGATCTAAATATATTGGAGATAATTCACAAGTCGCTGATTTTAAGAATCATAAAATTGAAACCTTCCCATGGAAACTCGAGTTATACTCATCCAATAAGTCATGCTATGTGACTTAAGTAGCCAATCAAAATTAAGCCACACTTCTCTATTTTAAAATATAAACTCCACACAGCCACAGGCTCTCAAACAAAGAGTAAATCAAGAAATAGTGAAAATTACAATTCAATAAAAAATAAGAAATCATGTTATTACTTGACAAATCACAAACAAGGAAAGAGTTGATATCTGTTGTATACAAAGTTACAGTTATTCACCAGCTATACCCAAACTACCAAAACCACTACAGCATTTGCTACAAGTCTTGGTGCCAAATTTTAGGACATACTGAAAGATTTTCTCCTTAGAAGCATTTCCATAATTTCCATGATCTTAAATGGGAAATGCAGCATAGGAGACCTAGGATGTGTCTACACCAGGGGTCAGCAACCTTTCAGAAGTGGCAGGCCGAGTCTTCATGTATTCACTCTAATTTAAGGATTCACATGCCAGTAATATATTTTAACATTTTTAGAAGGTCTCTTTCTATAAGTCTATAATATATAACTAAATTATTGTTGTATGTAAAGTAAATAAGATTTTTTAAAAGTTAAAGAAGTTTCATTTAAAATTAAATTAAAATGCAGAGACTCCCAGACTGGTGGCCAGGACCCGGACACTGAGTGCCACTGAAAATCAGCTCGCGTGCCATCTTCAGCACATGGGCCATAGGTTGCCTACCCCTGGTCTACACTTATGGTGGATTGACGCTATGCCAATCAATCCACTGGGATCGATTTAGTGGATCTAGTGAAGACCTGCTAAATCAACTGCAGATCACTCTCCCATCAACTCTGGTACTCCACCAGAATGAGAAGCATGAGGTAAGTTGACAGGAGAGTTTCTCCCATCACCCCATCACAATGCAGACACTGCAGTAAGTCAGACTAGGCTACATCAACCTCAGCTACATTATTCTGGAGTTGCATAACTTAGGTCGACTTAACCCCGTAGTATAGATCTGCCTCTACAGTTGCCAATTCTGGTTGGACGTATTCCTGTAGGTTTCATGACATGACCATTTTTAATTAAAGATGAATCTTCAGTTCCTGGAAGCTTCAGGACAACCCTGGAGGGTTGGCAACCCTAATGAGATGCATTCATAGAGCTGTTACTCAGGCAAACCCTCCATTATATACGATTGAAGAACTTGAGAATGCTGCTTTAGAATGGACAGAGGATCATTCAAAGAGCAAGATGCTACTACTGAAAAAAATCTAAAATGTTGCATTTTGTATTTACCTACCTACATGAGAACTTTACAGCTCTAAATGAAGAATGTAAGAAAGCCATACCACATGTTTTTGTACCACTCCTTCCTATGGTTAAAGTGTTTGTTGAGTCTGAAAGAGTTCACAGGACAGAGAATGTACACGTATTGTTCTAAGAATGGTGACTTTTTCCCCCTGTCTAAAACATGCAAAGTTTACTTGACTAATACCATAATTAAATCTCTAAGACTATTTTATTTTAGAAAACAGGAAACATTTTACTGAACTGTCATTTTTATCTTAACAGTGATTTTAGTCTCTTAATCTAATTATTTTTCCCAAAACCATTTAACTGCTAATAAATGAAAGACATGAAAAATTAAATTACATAATAAAGCATGAAGGGCACATAGTTATAAGATATACAGTGCCCCTGAGAGAAGTGAGCTCTGCCTAATGCTCAGTGAAATATTTAAAAACAATACATACAAAAATTAAGATAATATCCTTGATATAGTTGACAGAACCATAAGTCATAAAAAAGCTGTTTAAAGTACTCTTGCCTTTAGGGAACCGAGACAGCTTTAAAACTTATCTGAAGCATAAGTAATCTTGTTGCTCATTTATATTTATTTAAAATACATTTTTGTGGTATTTAGAACTTGTAACAAAAAGTTACATAATTATACAAACCAATCACTGAAAAACAAAATTTTGGAGCCTGCTAGCGCCCCCTCGTTACCATATTCTGTGTAACGATCACTAATTACTATCACTGATTTTTTAAAGTACTTTAAAACTTTATGGCAGAATACAAACCACCTTCCCTGAAGGTGCTGGCCCACTCAGTCTTCATCTGGAAGTGCAGTCTCCATTCCAAGTAAAAATTAATCCCATCTCCATTCTTGCTCTGCCTTAGGCACTTTATGAACAGAGATGTCAGAATGGATCATATTTCACCAATTATGCACAATTAAATGCAACTGTGAGCTGAGACCACCAAACTCGTTTTTAAATGGACATTAGGTTTTATTAACACTCAGAAGCTGAAACTAATGACAACAACCAGGTGCAGAACTTTTACCCAGCACAAGCAGATCTGTCACAAGCCTGAAGCAATCTTGTGAGTTCCTGCTAAATCACTAGCAAAATGAGAGAATGCCCATTCCATTCAACAGAATGGGGCTTTGAAGGCACTGGCAGAGGAACAGAGTTCTTGATGGCAGTATGGCAGAAGCCCTATTTCAACTGTAGTTCTCATACCATCAGAGAATGGTGATACGCTTACTTTGGAAATGGTAAAAATACATAAGACAGTATATAAACAGGCTCTCTCAAACTTTTCCATAGTTGGTCTACATCTTGATAGAGAGATTTCGTGGACTCATCCCCTTCTATGAGTGATCAAACAACAATCATATGACAGCTATAGCAGTTGCTCAGCAGGGAGAAGTACTATGAGTAAAGTATTTAATGTATTTTAGTTGCCTTTACTTAGGGCAGGTCTACACTAGAAGTGCTACATGGGCGCAGCTGTACCGCTGCAGCACATCGAGTGAAGACCCACTATGTTCATGGGAGAGTGTTCTCCCATTGGCACATTTACTCCACCACCACCAGAGGCAGAAGCTATGTTGGCAGGAGAGTGTCTCCTGCCGACATAGCTACAGTGTGGAAAGCACTTACGTCGCTGTCACTTGTGTCGCTCGGGGGTGTTTTTTCACACCCCTGAACAATGCAAGTTAGATCAACTAAAGCAGTAGTGTAGACCGGCCCTTCAATTTAGCAACTGCAGAGAAGCCGGACAGATAGTGCCATGCAATCAGTTGGTTCTCCATATAGCAGCACATGATTTGGGACAATATTTTGGGATCCACTGGTCCATACATTACACAATACTGGAATTCAGTCTTTCATGTAAATAGGAACATTTGCAACTCTCAGATGTGAATACATTTATCTTGTTGCAAATTTCAACCTCTCCCCCCACCCCCATGTCTGCCAGACTATTTGTGATGAACAATGGTTTCCTATAGCTCATCTTATTTTATTCTGCCTTATAAAGTCAAGGCACAACGTAAACACTGAGGTGGCAAACTGATGTTTAAGTAGGATTAGGCAAGAGCACAAGCTGAGGCCTTCAGAACTAAGCTGTATTGAAACAAAAATTGATAAAAGCAAGAGGAATAGATCAGAAAATACATGTGAAGTCCATTTCTTTTTGCACAAATCTTATCTTTTGAAAGTTGGCGTCCATGTGAAACATTTTCTTTCAAAAATTAAGCAGAAGCAAGTGGAACTCCATCTTCCTTCTAGAACCAATGAGGCAAGAGACTAATGGATATATGAGTATGTAGTGCTATTAACAGTCATTTTGGCTCAAGAATTGGGATAAACAATTGCCAATTAAGTAAATGATGCAGAAAAACACCCTTGCTCTCTCTCAAACCTGAATGCCCAAATACCCGAACACCTCCGCACTTTGTTGTGGGCATTATGCTCCAGGAAGGTACTTTTTGACTGTGGCATAAAAAGCCAAGTTCTGGTCACTAAAAATCTCATGACATGTTCTTGATGATCTGGAGAGCAAATCCTGTAATTGCAGCTAATTCTAACATAGCTGTTAGTTTTGTCTACTTTTATTCTCCCAGAGATTTGAAATAGATATAGTAATCTTCACTTCCTGACCTAACATTGTGCTGTAGGGTTGCTTTGGACTGTTGACACATTCTACCCCAGAGGTGGCAGCATCTCTACGATAAATGACAGCTTGCCTACATGATATATTATTTTGCAGGAGCAGAAATAAATTCTAGTCTGCACCAGTGTGTTGCTCACTAAACGGTCCACATGGACCCGGTGGTGCACACTAAAAGTTCCCTAGTGTGTATTAACGTAGCTCTGTTTGAAATGTGAGTATGTTAACATACACTAGTTAGCACACCACGTGCTGCTACAGACTAGATGCTGCTACACACCACTGATGCAGGCAATGGGCAGACGAGCCCTAAGTTGTTTTGGACAGCTAACTATTTTTCTTTGTATGGGCATACAGATACATACATGTCCATATGAGAGTCATGAGACCATTTAAACAGGGTAAGCACTTTCCTGGTAGGACGAATAGGACTTGAGAACTATAGAAGCAAAAACAGCTGGGGAAAAAAATAAAAAATAAAAAAAGATTGTTCATTTTTATACAAAAGAGTATTTTTTTTTATGATGTGTGTCTAAAATTCTGTTAAATATTTAAACAATACAGTACCAGAAAGTAAACCCTTTAAATCAAATATCCCTCTCTATTGCGTACTATGAACAGATGTGATCTTATTATGGCTATATTGTAACTCAACAATAATTTGTCATATTTGATGCATTATTAAATTATGTGCACCTGCCAGAACTATAGTAGCAATTGCAAACTAAATCTATTGCTTTTTTACTTGAAATACCTAAACAATTTAGATAGATGTGGAGACAATGTATAGAAAAATTGCAATTTCCTAAATGTCATCACCAAACAACACCTAATGTCTCAATTTCTTTTTATGAACATTTATTATAGTGCCCAACTGTTTCAATGTTCTAGTGGCTGGACTTTAATGTGGTTCAAGCAGCCTCCAGTAGTATCACCAAATGTTCAACATCTGTGAAAGTTGCTCCAACAAATATCTTATATTTTTAAGAGGTCATGCTGGCCAGCTTTCATTGCCAGTTACTTTAAACTTCAGTTTTCTTTACAGCTTTTCTAACGAAGGAAGGTCACTTTATGTAAAACGTCAAGCTTATTCCAAACTCTAATGATATGTACATCCTTAGCAATGTCTACAAGTGAAAAAGATTTATTTTTCCATTAAAAAAAATTTTTGCATCAAAATTGCATCACCCATTGTTTAAATTAAATGGAACAGCCCATTAAGTTCAGTGCTAAGAACACAGTATACTTCTAGAGCAGCATCTGATCTTCCCAGAACTTTTATTTTCATTAGCTTATTCTCCAAGATTTTTAAAGTATACCATTCATACCTAATTTTTCATTAATTTCCAAAATTTCACAGAGTTAATACTTGTATTTTTATTTAATTAGCATAGTATGCAGAAAACTGTGAAACGTTTTATAAATTGCATTTAAAGTCTCCTAGTAGATGAAGGTAATAAAAATGCCATTGAAGCAATGGGAGTTTTGGCTCAATGGTTTATTCTGTGATCTATAATTTTATAATTATACCACCTCTTCTTGAAAAACTTGTTCACAACTTGTGTTTTTTATCACATTTTTATTCATAATTTCTCATTCTTAATAACTGGTGGTGGATTTGGAGTTTCTTTGTTTTTAATTTAAAACATATGCAACCTACAGTTGCCGATACAGAGCTGGATCCCACAGTGGAAACTTATCACAGACCCTTGCAGAACTCAGTGGCTAGAATGCAGGAATCCACACTAGTCCTCTGGTGACAGCCTAACTTATGAGGAACTGGGTTAAAGGAACAAGGTTATCTATTCTGAATGTTACAAATTAGTGCAATTTTGAAAATGATGGAGAATGGGTAAGAGATGACCTTGGAAAACTTTTCTTATGTATCAACTCTGGCCCACTCTAATTATCCTCAAAACAATCCAAACATTCACACCCTTGGACACTATATGAACCCTCATGTGACCGATATTTGCGCTATTCAAAGTTACTAGTTCAGCTTGTTGTTGAAACACAGAAAGAGAGGTGACCCACAAGGCATACACTCCCCTCCATACACACCTGTACTGATAGGGCTTAAGATGTTTTCTGCCTCCTTTCCCTTCAACTTTTTAAAATTATTTTTAATTTGTTCTATTTCTAAATATTCCACTGTACATAATTTTATTTGTATCAGGCCAATAACCCCAGCTGACAATACGACAAAACAAAGGATGTCCAAAGACTCAAAGACTAGAGTAACAAACTTGCTAACGCATGCCTCCGATGAAGTGGGTATTCATCCACAAAAGCTCATGCGCCAATACATCTGTTAGTCTATAAGGTGCCACAGGACTCTTTGCTGCTTTTACAGATCCAGACTAACATGGCTACCCCTCTGACACTTGAAACTTGCTAATTGCTGCTTCTGAAAATCATTCTCCTGTGGTAATGAGCTCTCCCTTTGCTTATCCAATCTGGATAAAATTCATGTCCAAATGCAAAACCATAGTAATAGGGCTTTGCATGGGGTATCTACACTGAGGTTCATCCTCTCATCCCTAAACCTGGAGGCAGTGCATAGCATTCCACTTATACAGCCACTCCACTGCTGCTCCTTGGGTCCAGGCTCAAACAACAGCTGCATTTCTACTACTACTACTGCATTTTTGTACAGAACCTCTAGCTTGTTTGCCTACAATACCTCCACTACCACCCTCGCCTCTTCCCAAACTTTTGTGGAGAATGCTAAACTTGAGCAACTACTCTTGTGCTCATGCAGTGAAGAGCCCTCCCTGTGATTCTCCAGGACACTGAGCACTTCTACAACATATTGGGCCTTGTGCAGCCAGATGGGGGCCAAGATTTCACCTGCAGTCTTGTTAGTGACTGCTTTAATGCTTTTCCTTTTATTATTTATAAAGAGAATTGGTGCAAATGCATTGGAAAGGAAAGGCGCTATAAGCCCATTCTAAGAACATAAATTTATTTCATTTTATTTTAGAAATGTATGCATTATGTATGGGGTTCATAAAGGTTTTTATGGAGTCTCAAATGATTTACCATAAGGTACACATTGATTATAATCTCTGCTTATTTAAAAGGAGACTTGTTTACCCCACAGCGTTTAATACATTGAGACATGTTTCAACTTAACAGTGACACCGGTAAACAAAAGTTACTGATCTACCTAGTGAGTTATAAAACTAGTAACACACTGTAAAAAGCTCTGTCATTTTATTTAGCATATTGCACTGTGTGAGCTGCTTTATTTACCTAGTGGTAAATCTTTATGCATCAAAAAATGCTACAGAAGGCACAACAAATAAATTACCAGCAGACATTAACATCTGACTAGTTAATCAAACAAATAGGACATGTAACAAAGAGAAAAGCTATAAATATTGACAACAAGCTGCTTCAGTCACAAAAACATTCAATACTTCAGTTCTCAAGTGTGAGTTTTATATCAGTCCCCTGGAAACAGTTTGTATCCTCCAATAAATTTTTACAGTTGATTCACCTGCCTGATACCTTTCAGCCATTTCCTTCAGAAGCTGTCAAACCCACCAACTATAATATATGGCCCAACCAACAAGAACAGCTGTAGCCATTCTCTCTGCTGGTTCCCGCACCCTGTTCTGCATAAAATAATACATCAAGATTAATTGATTTCCCGTCAGTCTCTCAGAACAGAAAATTAATTTTCATGTAGCTATTTTCCTCAGCATATGAATTTTGTACATGGCAAGTAATTTAAGTTTTTAATTATTCATAAGCAAAAAAAACCACAGCACATGATGAAGTGAGCTACTGAAAGCCCGAAGGCCATGGCCTGGGCCTTGATTTGTGCTGAGACAACAATAGCTTTCACTAATGCCTATATAAATAATATATGTATTAACATATATCTTAGTACAACACCAATTTCTCTCACTGTGACCCAAGACTACCAGGTCATACAGCAGCAGTTTGTCAAAATCTCTCCATTAGGTTACATGTGACAATACTAAAGGAAAAACATATAACATGTCAGCCATATTGAATTGACCTCAGATTGCCACTATAGCATGCATACATCCACAGCATGATAGGAAGGTAATTTAACGGTCAGCATTTGAGCAGGACAGAAGTAAAAGTTGCTCACCAGCAAGATGCCATCTCAGTAAGTCCTCTGTCTGCAGGTGACATTGACATGTGTAAGGAAAATGTTACTGGAAAATAGAATAGAAATATTTGACTTGTTCCAGTTTAATCCTTCCTTTCCAGACAGCTGCTGAAGTCTAACAAATGATGCAGGTCATTCAAAAAGAAGCAAACATAGTAATGAGATAAATTTTCAAAAAACTCCCATTTAATACAACTCAAAATTTCATTGGTTTGCCTCATAAATCGCAGAATCTAATGTATTCAGAACTGTCCAAAACCTGAGATATATATATAAAAATTTACTCTAATTGTAAATTGTTACAATAAGTAGTGTGTGTGTACCTCAAAGCAGCATCCTCGAACCCCCATATTCACTACTATCATATGAATATGATGAATTTTGTACAATACATGCCTTGTGAGGTATCATTTTAAAAGTCTTGATCAGTTGAACCTTAATATCCTGTTGGATTTTATGTACTACCATTGTATGTGAAGTTATGAATTATTACGATGTGTTACTGAAATATGATGGGAGGCGCCCACAGCTGGCCTTTCAGTCGGGACAAAGGAGCAGCTATCGCTGGCCAGACAGGTGTAAATGGCCTATCAAGAAGAATCCACTATCCCAAGGACTTCTTAGAGACGGCACATATGAATGAGGACTGCCTAATCCCATGTCAGAGAAAGGATCTTTTTAGCAGCTGGAAGTAAGTATAAAAGAGGGATAGTGACATCATCACTTGGCCTCCCACCCCACCTGCCATCTCAAGACCTTGAAGACCATCTGTAAGACAAAAGTCTTTGAATTAGGGAGATTGGTCCCAGGTTGGAAGGGAGTCCAGTCTGTGTTTTGAGGAACTGAACTGCCTGTAATGTTGTCATAAACAGATAAGAAAAGTTAATAGCACTGAAGTACTTTATATCTCTTTGACTATAAAGGGTTAACAAGTTCAGTAAGCCTGGCTGTCACCTGACCAAAGGACCAATCAGGAGACAGGATGCTTTCAAATCTTGAGGGAGGGAAGTTTGTGTGTGTGTTGTTAGAATTTGGTTGTTGTTCCCTCTGGGGGCTCAGAGGGATCAGATGTGCAACTAGGATTCTCTCCAATCTCCCTGATACCGGTTCTTATAAGTTCAGACTAGTGAGCACTAGGTAGATAAAGTGAGTTAGGCTTATGGTTATTTTCTTTATTTGCAAATGTGTATTTGGTAGGAAGAAGTTCAAATGTGTATTTGGCTGAAAGGAGTTCAAATTGGTATTTTGCTGAAAAGATTTTAATTTGTACTTGTATACTTAGGCTGGAAGGGTGTTCCCAGTGTCCATAGCTAAAAAAACCTGTACCTATTCCATCTTAAATTTACAAGATCATTTTTACTGTTTTTCTCTCTTTAATTAAAAGCTTTTCTTGTTTAAGAACCTAATTGTTTTTTTTATTCTGGTGAGACCCTAGGGGACTGGGTCTGGATTCACCAGGGAATTGGGGGGGAGAAAGGAGGGAAGGGGGAGAGAAAGGCTAATTTCTCTTTGTATCAGGATTACTTTCTCTCTCAGGAAGAGTCTGGGAGGGGGAAAGAGAAGGAGGGAGGAAGGTGAATTGTCCTCTCTGTTTAAAGATTCAAGGAGTTTTGAATCACAGTGATCTTCCAGGGTAACCCAGGGAGGGGAAACCTGGGAGAGGCAACGGTGGGGGAGGGGGTTTTCTTTCCTTGTGTTAAGATCCAGAGGGTCTGGGTCTTGGGGGTCTCCAGGCAAGGTTTTGTGGGGACCAGAGTGTACCAGGCACTGGAATTCCTGCTTGGTGGCAGCGCTACAGATTCTAAGCTGGTAATTGAGCTTAGAGGAATTCATGCTGGTACCCCATCTTTTGGACGCTAAAGTTCAGAGTGGGGAATTATACCATGACAAATGTCTGTTAGGATGAGACTGCTTGATTCAAATCTTGCTTAGTCTGTTAAAGTTGGAATTTAAACTGCCTTTCTATTTTTCTTTCTTAGCTAACCAAATTTTCTCTCTATGCCTGCTACTTATAATTACTTAAAATGTATCTTTCGATAGTTAATATACCTGTTTTATATGTTACCAAAACCAGTGTGGTTTTGGTTGAAGTGCATGGGGAATCTCAGCTCAGATTACAAAGGCTGGTGCATGTCCACTTTCCTTTGAAGTGGCGGCAAACTTATTAATGAGCTTGTACTGTCCAAGGGAGTCTTGAGCAGTGTAAGATGGTATATTTCTGGGGTGCAAGGCTAGTGCCTCTCTCTGTATGATTCATGAGTGGCTTGGGGAGCATTCATGGAATTTAGCCGGGTGTGTAGCTCCACATGTTGGTTGCTGAGTGATCACAACACCTGGAGGCGTTTTGCTGCTTATCACTGGCATAGCATAGTGTGAGGTAGCCCAGGATAGAGAGTTAAGGGAGCACAGCAGTCCCACAGTTCCAGGCTGTACCTGGGGATCCTGTCACAGTGATAACTATTGCTTACTTATTGACTATCAAAAGCAGTAAGATTGTGTGTAAAATTAGGACATTTCTATAAAAATTCATCTTCCTACCAGTAAGTGCTTATATATCATTACACAAGGAAAAATCCCAACTCATACAATGAAAACATAGCCTTAAGGTGATCATGCTTGTATGAATGCTAAAGGCTTCTAACATTTTTAAGCAAAGGGGGTGTTTTTTTAGAGCCAATTCTGAATTTAAAATGTTATCAGAAATTTAAATTAAGTTTACTAGCTACCTCCCCGCCACCCAAAATTATTGTTTGATATGTGCCATAAAGTGCCTCAACAGGAAAGCTTCCCACCATTACCAGTGGGTGTCAGATAAATTTCAACGGCTAAAACAGAAAGGACTTACATGCGAATATGAAAGTGAGAAACATGGTGATCACTTCTAGTTTTGTATTATGGTGAAATGCACATTAAGGAGCAGAAGCACATTCAATAGATTCAAAACTCGCAATAAAAATGTTCAGTATAACTAGAGTCTACATACGGGGCAGTCAACTGCTAATGTTATTACGCCACCAGTGGCGCATGTTAGCAGTACTATACTTAACATTCTGCCAGTGGTATCCATTATAAAATCTGGTTTCCATACATCTATAACTTTTCTGTAAAAAAATAAATTGCATCATACGGAAACTTGGCACAAGTCTAAAAGTTTTTAAAGCAATTTCAAAGTGGGATTCTAGATTCTATTTTTATTACCATAATGGCTGCATACATCACAATAATCCAAATCCAGTATCTCCTTATTAATATTGCCATACTAGTTTAATTTGTTTGGAAATTTCTTCCCTCTCTCTCTCTCCCCCTTTTTTTTTTAATAAAGGTGTGATGTTAGCTTATTGCTGTTACTTTTTGTATTTATAGCCTTATTAAGGAAACAGAAGAATTTAAACTTAAACAACAAACTTAAATGCAAACACTAATGTTCTGCTGCCAAACATGCCACGTCACTTATCGCCACAGAATGCCTACCGAAATAGACTAATTTTATGTACAAATGATGGAAGGGTTAAACACTAAAAAGCCCACGATTCAGAGTTAAGACTCACCTTTATTCTGAACTATCAAAAACACTTGATACAGTATGCAAAAAGGCCCTGATTCAGCAAAGCACTAAAGCACGAGAACTTTAAACACAACCAGTCCTATTGACTTCAATATGAATATTCATGTGCTTAAAGTTAAGCATGCACGTAAGTGCTTTCCTGAATTAGGATTTAAGATTTACAAAGACTCAGCAATAACATATGGTAAAAGGAGTATGAGGTGTGAGCCTTAACTGTGTTTCTTTACGTCTGTTAGTGAACAGCAAAAAGGCATGTTTTATTGTATTTAGTAACAATAATCATGGAATAACCATCAGTTCCTCCTCTCTTCGCAACAGTTTCTTTCACATCAGGTTTATCTGTGGTTGTCCCGCCTAATATTTACTTGGATTTCTCTCTCCCTCTCTCTCAGCCATGAACTGAAAGAATAATCCTACTGAGCACATAATGAATTCATTATGCACACAATAAAAAAATACGTTTGAGATTCTGTAACTAAAATATAAAAAACTTTTAAGAAGTTGATACTGCTGCTACACAACTGCTCCTGACATAGCTTAAAGGTCTTTGTTTCTATAAATTCAATTGAGTGTTTCTATTTCTAAGTCTAGCAAAAGGTTCTAATTATTGTTAGAAGCCTAATTAGCATTTAGTATTACATTACAACAACTGCAGCAAAATTGTACCCACTCTCCAATAAACAGTATTCACAGTGTGCAATCAAGCTGCTGTACGATGCAATGAGAATTAATAGCACTGCACGACAATGGTAAATCCTACAACTCCCGCTGTGTGTGTTTAATAATTTTTCACTCTTTCCAGATTGTTCCCATCAAGCACAATTCCCAAGATCCTAATCAGCTTCTCTCCCCATCAATACTACACAGAGATCTGAGCACTGAAAATTATCTGCAATTTCAAAAAGTGCTTTGTTGCATTATTAGGCCACTGACCTAAGAGGTAATGGGTAAATAGTTTCTGAAAAATGTCCAATGCACAACATAAATTAAAGCTTATAGTCTTGCCTGCTGTTCTTACCAGAGCTATAACTATAAACTGTTATGGTTTTTACACAAAAACCTTAACCACAGTGTTCTTTTTCCACAAAGATTAGTGCAAAACTAATAGTATTCAATATTGAAACAATTTCATTTACCATATTTAAAATAATCTTATAGATACCTTTTAAAATTATTACATATAGAAGAAGCTATAATCAAAAGATACAGATTGTTTTGTTCACGAGTACACCGGCATAGAACATGGAATTTCCCGTTGCTGAAGAATGATATAGACTCACACATGCATACATTCTTGGGATAAGCTTGTATAGCATCTTTCAAAATTTGTTTTAACTAAAATAAAGTAAAAACTATAAATGCCAGTGAGAACATTATGATGAGAAAGTCACGTAAGCGGAAGGGTAACAAATTTGCATTTGCTTAAAGATGAAATATTTGTTTAATTTATACTTGCATTTCTTTGGTAACTGATGAAGAGAATCTTAAGAGCAGAAAGGTCTGAGCTCCCACTGCCACGGTAGGTTTCCCTTGATCCCATGCAGATGGACCCACTTCTTGTGTGAAATCAGAGGTCATTGCTCATGGAGGAACCAGAAAGGGGACTAATACATCCATATGTTGATCACTCTGAATTAGCAGACATTTAGATATTAGGCAAGAAGTTGTAGGTTATGGCAAAGCATTAAGTGCTTTTTTGACAGTGACTTGTTCCCATTACTGGCATTTCAGCCTTTCCCTTGTTAAGGAAACCTTTCATCTGCAAAATAAACAAACAATCTGTACACCAGATCTCTACCTAGCCTTCAGAGTTCGGCAGTGGCAACACGGTTAGCTTTACCTAGTAATCATTGGGTAGTTCATAGTTTCGCTTGGTTACCAGGAGATACTATATTGTAGTATTAATTCTAGTTATCGAGCAGGCTTATACCTCAAGCAGTATGTGGCATCCCTATTTATCTTCAAACAACAGGAGAAGTCTCTGTAGGATTCAACATTTGTGAAGTTGAGAGAGATTTTCTTTACATTATTTTTCTGCTTGCTTGGTTCAAGATTTGTATGTTGAATTTTTGGCCATTTAAAAGAACATTATTCCTGTCCATCAGTATTTTAACTGAGGGAACTACCAGGTGCTTATGACATACCCACGTTTCTTACTGCTACTGGGAATAGGAAAAAGTGAGTAGTAGTTGGAGCAACCCGTGAATTTTGGGAGTAATTACAGTGTTTCGTAACTTCTGACCCTTCAGATTACCTCCTACCCTGCATTCAATTTGAGCACTGTTACCTAGGTATCGGATGCACTTTTAAAAATCTGTTTACAAATTGCATATTAGCAACTATATTGGCTATAGTCAACAGGAGTTTACACTCAATTCACTGGTAGGGACAAAACTGTGGACTGCAGCCAGTTTACCTAAGTTTGGTGATCCTTCTTGCACAACTACTTCTTACAGGACAGTGTATCTGTGGGGTTTAGTTTTGGTTTGTCGTCGTCGTCGTCATTTTGTGAAGGGGTTGGGTGTAAGGAGAACATGGGATAGGAAATTATTCAATAGACTTATTACTGGATTAAGAAACTGGTGGCTCTAAATAGAACATAGTAGTCCCTCATGCATAATTTGCTTTATGCCATGTGCACAAGAGAAGGGAGACATCAATTATCAACAAGGGAGGGATTTCTTGGTGAGGGAGAGAGGTAAATACACTACGAACATCAAGATTTTCTGTCCTATATGTAACCTCAATGAAGACAGCACGTGCGCGCGCGCGCGCGCACACACACACACACACACACACACACACTCCTACCTATGGAGGCAGCCAGGGTCAGCATCAGGGCAGAGCAAACTGGGGCCCTTGCCCAGGACACTGTAGCTAGGGGGACTCACCTCACTGCTTGCAGGGTGAGGCCCAGTGCGGCAGGAACACACGCTTCCCTGCTCCTGAGAGCAGAGGCCCTCTGCTCACTGCTCCACCCGGTGTCCCTCCCAGTCCTACCTCCACACTCAGCAACTGCAAACTGGCTCTTCTCCTTCCCCTCGCCCCCAACTGTCCCAGACCTGCCATTTTCATGGACGGCCTGAATGAAAGCCATACTGCCCAATGGAAGGCGAGCATGGCATCTCGGCCAGCCTCTTCCATGACCAGGTTGGGAGTGGTAAGGGAAGGGACTGGGAACTAAAACTGCAGGGCAAAGAAGAGACCAGTAAGTCTTATGGGGTACTGACCCCATGCCCCCAAGCTCCCAGGGCCCCTCTCCCTCACTGCTCTCAGAAGGCCCCTCCCTCTGTCCCATAGGTCTCCGTTCTCTGACCCCCCCCAGTTCTTTGAGGTTCCCCCTCCTCTATGCCACACTGACCCCAGAGTTCCCCATGCTCCCCATCTCTCAGGGGCTCCCCCCCTTTTTTTTTTAAATACTCATTCCCAAAGGGAGCTGTTAGTGCAGGAGGTTGGGGATATTTTGGGAGCGAACCTTCCACCATCACCACCCACCTGTAACGCGGTGCGGCCGCGGTTGGTCCCGCAGCGGGGCTGTGGGATATCCCACAGCCTCGCTGTCAGTAGCCTTAAGCCCGGGCCCTGGTCAGGGTGGGGCAACAACCACTGTGAGTCACTACGCTCGGGTCCTTAGACAGGGAGGGTCAGCAAACACAGCAGTCAATAGACTCAGGCCCTTAGGCAGGGCTGAGCAGTAAGTTTTAGGCCTGGCCCTTAGGTCAGGGCAGGGCAGCAAACACAGCAAGTCACTAGGTGGCTTCCAGCATCCTCAGAATAGGGGAAAAAGGGGGAGCCTACCACCCACAAGTTGGGTGTCAGGGGGGACACAGGCCCTCCCACTCCACTGCGTCCCGGCCTGGGTCCCTAGCAGTGGCGTGGAGTCACTGCTGTCAGCGGGGATCCAAGTTGCAACACACTGACATTGGTTCTGGCAGTGTTGCAGCCAGACTGGGGTCGGCTACCCCTGGGCCACTTCCACTCTCCCTCTCATCCAGTACCTGAGTCGTCGTTGTGTCAGCAGAGGGGTCAACCACCATCGGCTCCTCGAGGTAAGTGTTCATGGGTGGGCTCAGCGGCTCCTCAGGGTAGCTGGAGCGGGGTGGTCCCGGCCAGTCCTCCTCGGGGTCGCTGGTGTGGGGCAGACTCGGCTCTTCCTCCGGGTAGCTGGAGCAGCGTGGTCCTGGCCAGTCCTCCTCGGGGTCGCTGGCGCGGGGCAGACTCGGCTCTTCCTCCGGGTAGCTGGAGTGGGGTGGTCCTGGCCAGGCCTCCTTGGGGTCGCTGGCATGGGGCAGGCTCAGCCAGTCCTCAGGGTAGCGAGCACGAGGCAGGCTCAGCCAGTCCTCCTCGAGGTAGCTGGTGCGGGGCAGGCTCAGCTGGCCGGGCGTGAGCATCGGCGAGCAGGGGCCGCAGGCGTCTGGCCGCTGCGGGAGCTGGGGGACCACTGAGTTCTGCGGGTCAGCTTTTGTATTTCCGGGTCTGCGCTGTGACCTCTGAGGGGCGGGCGCAGGCCCCCAGCGGCCCTGCCCACAGTGGGATTGGGTAAGGTTTGTCCCACAGCAGGGCTGTGGGATATCCCACGGCCTCACTATACCACCCTAGCTACTTTCAGTGTGCTGGAGCATTTTAATGTCCCCCACCCCCAATAATCCACCTACCCTGGGAATGAGGACAGGCACTTGAATATTGGGGTTGCTCAGTATTGGGGTGGGGAGAGATCTCCCCTTCTGGAGCACCCATGCCACCACCCTCCTCCCCCCGGTGTCCCCACACCAATGTGATTCTATCTATATACCTCTGGTTCCCTCTCCCCTTTCTGGCGCTCTCAGGTCACCATGCACCTCTGCCACCACAACCCTCTGGTGCCCTCCTGTCAATGCACCGCCCCCTGGCTGCTGACCCTCTGGGGCTCTGGCAGAGGAGCTGGATGCCATGCTGAGTGGGGGAGGTGCAGGAGAGGTACGACTTTGCCCCAGTGCCTGCTCACCCTGTCAGATTGCAGCAGACTGCTTGCTACAGTTCCCTGTAGCACTGGCTGGGGGAGTCCAAGTGACTGCTGCTGGGTTTCCTATATGATGCCGATCACCGTGACATCCAGATATGAGTCACTGCAGGGCAAGACTGGCCCTATGGGTGGGTGATGTGGTCAGAGGGGTGTTGTGGTTACGAGACAAGAACTAGGGTGGGCCTGGAATGTGAGGTCATGGATGGGAGGGGACAGGCAGCGGGAGCTGGGGTGACTGGGATGGCTGCTGGGTCCAGGGACACCAAAATACAAGTTTGCCCAGGGTGCTATTTTCCCTAAGGCTGGCCCTGGAGGCAGCTTGGTTTTCTCCTTAGATCAGAGGTGGGAAAACTACAGCCTGTGGGCCACATCTGGCCCATGGGGCCCTCCTGCCCGGCCCCTGAGCTCCCAGACAGATAGGCTAGCTCCTGGCCCCTCCTCTACTGTCCCACCTCCCCTGCAGCTTCAGTTTGCTCCACCATTGGTGCAATGCTTTGGACGGCAGGGCTGCGAGCTCCTGGGGCAGTGCAGCTGCAGAGCCCAGCCTGACCCAGTGCTCTGTGCTGCGCGGTGGCATGGCTGGCTCCAGCCAGGCACCTGTCCTGGTGCTCTGGGCAGAATGGCTCTAGCGCCGCCAGCCACCGGTGCTCTAGGCAGCATGGTAAGGGGGCGGGGAACAGGGGGGTGGATAGAGGGCAGGGGAGTTCGGTGTGATGGTCAGGGGGCAGGGGTGTGGATAGGGGTCGGGGTGGTCAGAGGGCTGGAAACGGGGGGATGAATGGGGGCAGGGGTCCCGGGGGCATGAATGGGGGCAGGGGCCCCCGGGGGGGGCGGTCAGGGGCAGGGACAAGAAGCCTCCCCAATCGGCCCTCCATACAATGTCCAAAACCCGATGCAGCCCTCAGGCCAAAAAGTTTGCCCACCCCTGCCTTAGATCCACTTCAGAAATCTGAACCATGGAGTACAGTTTTCTTCAACCACTTCCAAGAGCAAGCCAGCTTTCCTAAACTGGATGAAGTGAGCCTACAGGGAAGCCTATCTTTTCCAAACATAACTTCCAAATACAGAGTTCACTTTATGGTACACAATACTCAGTGATTTTCATTTTGACTCAAACAGTACACTCTACTCCACTAATACAATCATTGGAATTAAAATATTACATTTGTGTTATATATAGTACAACAGTTGCAACTACTTACCTCAACCATTTGCAATCCATCTTTCTGTTGTCTTGTGCAAAAATTGCACACAGATCAAATTTAAATTAATTCTTCATACAAAACAACATCAAAACAACCCCATACTAACTTTATGAGTATTTACTGTTAGTCCTACCAAGACTACAGCAGCCAGACAATATATGTACAATTTTCGTTCTGCACTGACACTTGCCTCCACGGAAAGTATAATATGCTGTTGTACTAGTAACTCTGAACTTATTTCTGGGCCTTCAGTATGGTTGACTGTTGATGAGCTCAAGGCATCTTTGTCCATTATGTTTTATGGGTTTCTTTCCTCTCCTGTTCAAAATCTGCCTGTCATTCTGTGTTAACTCTTTTCTTTTCTCTTCCCCTTTTTGTTTTTAAGTTAGTGTATCATACCTAGTTCGGCCTGTTTCATTTAATTTAAAAATATGAACCCAATAGGCTTAATCCAGAATCTCTAGCTCCGAACTGGGTTACCATATGTTGTATTTGATTTGTATTTCTATCAGCATCAACCCAAGCATCCCTATACATACACACCAGCTATGTACATGATTTATAGGAAGTCAGTCAAGGCAAAGCCTATAGCTTCCCTTTCACAATTTGACGTTATCAGATTACTTCAGAAGCTGGCAGCAGCTACCATAAGTAACAAGCTGTCACTGTAAATAAATCACTCCCTGAGAAATAACAGTTAAAAATATAGATTAGTATGAGCAGAAGTCAGTTTTAGTCCTTTTTATTTCCCTCTCAGCCAAGTCACAAACCAGTATTACATGTATTTTTCTGACCAAAAGAAAAAACAAAAAACATTTTTCACTAGCACAAAAGAACCAAATTAGAATGAACTGACATTGAATCTTTCAGTGGCCCAAGTGCTAACTGTTTGCCCCCATGGTGACATGATCTTCATTAAAGAAACAGCCAACTTCGACAAGCATCAGCCACTGAATTAATCAAAATTAAACATGTGATTGTGACTAACCTCTCTACACAAATTTCAAAATACTCTAAATAAATCAGTAGGTCACCTTGATATTACATTTTGGAATTGGCTGGCTGTAACGCTCTGCACCTCAGAAGAATACTCTACATCTCCCATGTTCACCTTTATAAAATGATTGTATGGTATCCAATGCAAAGTTTGTCATGTTGGGTGTCTTCAAAAGGCTCATGATGCACTGAGCATGGTTGTTACAGTAATTGTTACAGTAATGTTATAGGTTATAGTTATGAGGCTGAAAATGTATCCTCATGGCTTAAAGCAAGCCCAGGCAAAAACTCCAAGAACAGAGAGGCAGTTCCCACCTCATCAGGGCATGTATGGGACAAACCCAGCCCAGCCTCACAGGAACAAAGGACGCTGGCCTAGGTAACAACAAAATGATCTGTTAGACTCTGAGTCATCTCCCTTCCTTTGGTCAATTTGGGACTACAATGAGGTAATGCTCACCTGACTCTGAAGTGGGGGAGCAAAGCCAAGAGGGGAGAAAGGACATGATACAAGAGGGAGACATTTGCGATACTGTTCCTCTCTCCTCTACCTACATCTACAGACACCACACCAAGCAACAGAAGCACTGACCAAAGGGAAGAGCCTGGCTGAAGAGCAACTAGAGCCTGGCTGAAGAGCAACTTCTGTGGCAAGAAGCATCTAAGTTTGTAAGGGCATTGAAAGCATTAAGATCAGCTTGGAATGCATTTTTTTGCTTTTATTTTATTTGACCAAATCTGACTTGTTATGCTTTGACTTATAATCACTTAAAAATATATCTTTGTAGTTAATAAATGTGTTTGTTTATTCTACCTGAAGCAGTGCATTTGGTTTGAAGCATCTCAGAGACTCCCTTTGGTATAACAAGCCTAGTGCATATAAATTTCTTTGTTAAATTGATGAACTCATATAAGCTTGCAGTGGGCATAATGGGACACTGCAAGACAGAGGTTCTTAGGGTTGTGTCTGAGACCGGAGATATTGGCTAGTGTCATTTGGTTACATGTAGCTGGGAGCAACTTACATGCCAGAGGCTGTGCATAAACAGCCCAGGAGTGGGGGTTCTCATAGCAGAGCAGGGTAAGGCTGGCTCTCAGAGTCAAGGATTGGAGTGACCTAGCAGATCACCGGTCCAGATAATACCAGAGGGGAACATCACATTGGCCTTACTTCCATTTTCCATACAATTGCTCCAACGTTAAAGAATCCCTTGTCCATTCCTGCCATACATCAGCTCCCCAAATCCATTGGCCATAGACAACACAAGCTTTCCACTCAACACCTCTCAGATCCCACAGTCGCTTTATAGGCTAGCGATAGCTACATTCTAGCCCTGGCACCCTCCTATTATCTTCCTGAAGCGTCCAACCGCTGACACACAGTATTCACCCCTCTGCTACTTCCAAAGAAACCTTTATGAGAATTAAGTTAAAGTAAAAAAAACCACAATGACAAACATTACAATTCACATATTTATCTATTGATGTAAAATGTATATTGTACTGGATTACTGAGAGAAAGATGGTGTAATTGAAGATTATTGTAACGTGTACACAAATGGATAAAGTAAAGGATGCATACATAAATGTTAACCTTGGTGGTTCCTGGCTTTTGAGGGCTTAACTCAAAATCCTCTCAGCTTTTTTTATATAGAATATAGGTAAACGATGGTATTGTACCAGAGCCTAGTAGTTTAACCACCAGTTCTAGCAATTTTTTTATTCCATCAAGTTATACACCATTGTACCATGCCTTCAAAGGTTAGTTTAATAGCCACCTCTCAAATGCAATTTTTGGATCTGTGGCATGTAGGCATTCAGATACTATCATGATGAGTACTGTATACATACACCTAAAATGACAAATTGAGAACTTGTAGACTTGGTAAACAAATTTGTCTGTAAACATATTCACAAGTTATTTTCATAATGTAGCACTTGACTGGTTAAAAGAAAATATTAGCTTTCTGAAGTAAAATTAAATTAGATAGCTTTATACCACCAGTCTGAGCATCCCTTTTCAAGTCTATGAAGTACAAACATGAAAGAAATGAACTGGGAAAAGTATAAACACCCACAGCTTACCAGTCTTTGTTATGTAAATAAATCACTACAATCTTCCTTTATATGAGTTTTGCATTGTCGTTGCATTTTTACTCTAAAATAATGTACTATAATTTATAAGTGTGTGTATGTATGTATTCATAAACCTTATAAAGCATTTTCACAGACAGCATATTGGTAGAAAATGTGAAGTGAATACTTCCTATACACTGACATGTATGACTGAAGCCTGATACCTTTGAAAGATGAATGAATTGACTTTTATAAATGTATGTGTGCACATGTGTATATATTTGCACATTTTTATATATACGTGTGTATGCATAATTTATACATTATGCACATACACACAAACTAATCTCTGAAAATTGGTGAACAGCTGAAAAAAATAAAATAAAAGATCAACATAAGACTGAGCTTTCTAGCTTTGTCCTTTAGTCTACACTGTATCTCCCAGGGATTTGTACCAAACAGAAACCAATTTGTTTTGCCCTTTTGGACTCACTGTGTATTTCAATTAATTGGGGTTCTATTTTACTATGAAATGCACATAGTTACCAGATATATTAAAAAAAGTCAAATGTATATCCAAGATAATTACCACTTCACCCAATTTGAACTCAAATGCTAACGAATATATTTGTATAATAATTCAAGGAGTCAAACTGACTGAAGCAAATTGGTTAGTTTTGCATTGTGTCCTATTACCTTTATCATAAAAAGGTCAAAGGTAGAGTCTCATGGATGGGTGGGGTTTCCTGGGTAGGTTATAAATAAGAACTTTAAAAAGGGGGATGGGGAGAGAGAAGCTTTGTAATCAGTTCCATGATACTCTGCAATGAAATCAAAATACTTTTGCATCACTCTATATGGGATTCACTTGCTCAATTTCAAGAAAATTTTAGTTCAATCTCTGACATACTTTCTAAGAAAAACACGATAGAAATCACGCGACTGCCAGAATCACAATGGTTATGCCAGTTCTCCTAGGACACATCCACAACTTTGTACACTGTGTCAATTTCCTTACTCTCAGCAGTGCTGTACATTTCCAAGGGATGATTAAGTTGTTTGATTTGGCACAAAGTTTTTCAGAAATCTCTTTTATCCTCTATTTTCCCTACCACATGAAAGTTCCCCTCTCAGTGGGGGCTTTAGTCATGAGAAATGAGTGTTACCTTGTGCCCATAAGAAATCTTAAGGCCTGGTGTTAAAGCTACTCAGGCATAACAAGTTATATCCCAGCATGCTCACTGATTAGCTGGCTTCCATAACCATAAAGTCAACAATAATCTACCTACATGCCCTTTCTGCAGGTGGTTGACCTATAAATGTTAAGTAAGTCAGTAGCAGTTCAGCCTAAATTACTTTGGAAAGCATTATGAGTAAACATTAATGCTGCACCATGTCCTTAACTATGCAACTGGGACTCTGTAGTCTGCAAAATAATCTGTTACCTGATATGATTCTATTTTTTCCTGTACAATTATTTTCATCTGCATTTTCCAATTGTAAAAGAATCCAATGTGTCTCACATCAGGTTTACTACTTTTCCCTCTGCCATCACTCTTACAATGTAAACAGCAATTTCCTCTAATTAATTGTGGGGTGTAGGGGCATAAGACGGCAAATCGCCCCTTACCCCAACCTAGTGTTCAACCATATTGAGTCTACGGCCTCTGGATAGGAATACTCCACAACTCTAAAATAAAAACAAGAATAGATGAACAACTTTCAAATGCTGGCATTTGCCTCCTAGTAAACTCCTTGAAATTTGTTTACCTAAGAACTTTAAAACAAATTTACTAGAAGGCCACGTGATAAAACACCATGCATTTGTAAAAATTGTTGTTTCCTTTAGAGAATGTAAAACTGATCGTTTTTTGCCCAGTTTCTCTGTGTGTGTCACAGCAGTCATCTGTAACCAAGAGATTTTTGCCTTGAGCAAGAGGCAAAGAAAATTTTCTTTCAGTTCTAGTTAGTTCTGTCTGTGATAGAGTTTCCAAGCAGACCCCTATCTAGAGTATGTAAGCATTTCCACTGAGTACCTGAAGAAACTTATCAGTGACCTAGCTAAAAGGAATATTTATGTATTTGAAATAGTAGTGGCCTTGTGTAAGTGGAACAGCATCATTCAATTTGGCCTGTCCGGCAGGCAAAAGATCCCCCAAATGTCGTATTTTCAGTAAAATGAGGCTTACACATGCTTTCATATTGAGTTGAGTAAGTATTGCTCGTGTCCTCCCATTCACAAGCTATATTAAAATATGATATAGCAAGAAATGGGAGCCTAATTTTAAGATCCTAAATCTTTATTAGCAAGCCTAAACAAGTGACCAGACTCTCACAAGTTCTGATCTCTCACCACTTCCCCTTGACTCCAAATGAAAACTCTTGGTGCTGAATTTCAAAAGTACAGAGACGATAACATTTAAGCTCCTAAATACTGATTAAAAACCAAAAAAAACAACATTCTTGGTCCACAGCAACAAAGAAAGTATTATAATGTATGCTAAAGGTGTACCACCCTCCTAGTGAAATAGTGTTTCCTGATATCCAACCTAGACCTCCCCGACCGCAACTTGAGACCATTGCTCCTTATTCTGTTATCTGCAACCACTTAGAACAAACTTGGAAGGATGCTATCAGATTCCCCCCCTCACTTCTCTCCTGTGGAATAAATAAGCCCAGTTCCCTCAGCCTCTCCTCATAAGTCATTTGCCCCTAATCATTTGTTGCCCTCCATGGACTCTCTCCAATTTGTCCACATCCTTTCTGTAGTGGGAGGCCCAAAACTGGACGCAATACTCCAGATGTGACCTCACCAGTGCCAAATAGAGGGGAATAATCAGTTGTCTTGATCTGCTGGCAATGGTCCTACTAATGCAGCCCAATACGTTGTTAGCCTTCTTGGCAACCAGGGCACACTGTTAACTCATATCCAGCTTCTTGTCCACTGTAATCCCACCCCAGGTCCTTTTCTGCTAAACTGCCTCTTAGCCAGTCAGTCCCCAGCCTGTAGCAGTGCATGGGATTCTTCTGTTCCAAGTGCAGGACACCGCTCTTGTCCTTGTTGAACTTCATCAAATTTCTTTTGGCCCAATCTTCCCTTTTGACTAGGTCACTCTGGACCCTATCCCTAACCTCCAGCATACCTACCTCTCCCCCCAGCTTAGTGTCATCCACAAACTTACTGAGGGTGCAATCATCCCATCATCCAGATCATTAATGAAGATGCTGAAAAAAACCAGGCCAAGGACCGACATCTGGGGCACTCTGCTTGATATCGGCTGACAACTAGACACTGAGCTGTTGATCACTACCTGTTGATCCCGAAGATCTAGCCAGCTTTCTATCCACCTTATAGTCCATTCATCTAATCCATACTTTTTTAACTTGCTGGCAAGAATACTGTGAGACAGTATCAAAAGCTTTCCTAAAGTCAAGATATAGCACGTCCACCACTTTCCCCATATCCACAAAGCCAGTTATCTCATCATAGAAGGCAATCAGGTTGGCCAGGCATGACTTGCCCTTGGTGAGTCCATATTGACTGTTCCTGATCACCTCTCTCTCCTCCAAGTGCTTCAAAATGGATTCCTTGAGGACCGCTCCTTGATTTTTCCAGGGACTGAGGTGAGGCTGACCGGTCTGTTGTTCTCTGGATTCTCCTTCTTTTTAAAAGATGGCCACTAGATTTGCCTTTTTCTAAGGAGACTGTGCATATCACTTTATGCATGGATTTAAATCAAAAATATAAAGGGTATCATCCTGCCCTCATTGAAATCAATAGCTAAACTCTCTCACCATCTTAACTGGGAGAAGGCCCAAAATTAATAATCTTCAAAATGCAGCTAGATAAGCTTCCAGAATTGTTTTCAACTGGTGAATGTGACCATATCTATATGACAACAGTCATATTTTAGACAGAAAAAACCCTCAGGGTCTTTATTGTATAGTATATTACTCCAGAACAGCTGACTGACCAACTTCAAGTACTTGTGTAGTATCCTGAAATGAAGGTAGTACAGCAAATACTTCTACTGCTGCTGAAGCACAGTGACCACTACAATGTAACTATCTTGACTCTCAAAATAAAATCACTTATTTTTATGTACGCTATTACAACAAAATAGTGATTTTTTTTGACCAGATGATTGGTTAAAAGAAGTTCAAGATGCTTTTAAGTCATTAAAATGGCTATGATTAAGGAAATGACTAGAAGATGAGGAGACAACTGCTCTAGGTGAAGAGTTTTGCACAGATTCGACGGTTTTGTAAAAACTTTATTTTAACATAGTTTTAAGATACCTGTGGTTAGATATTTTATAAAAATAGTCAGGAAATGCATGATTGTGAAGTATAAAAGTTTTTATCAGCAAGAGTTACAAATGGCCACTTTACGCATCGGTGAAGCAGCCAAAAAATAGTTGTACAATTCATCTGAAACAAGTGCTATTAAAAAGTGTATATCGCAGTCATCATGCAAGCTATACATTTCAAATGTGTTACAAACTTACTTTTTTAAAAAAGTGACAAAGTTCCTCCTCTACCTTGGTGGGTCCTGCGGTTATTGGTAGATTCGCTCACCTCAGTGATCTTCCCCACAGTCTGGGTTAACTCCTCCTGTGTCTGATCAGGAGTTGGGAGGTTTGGGGGGAACCCAGGCCCGGCTTCTACTCCAGGTTCCAGTCCAGGGGCCTGTGGATTGCAGCTGTCTATAGTACCTCCTGTAACAGCTGCATGACAACTACAACTCCCTGGGCTACTTCCCCATGGCCTCCTCCAAACATCATCTTTATCCTCACCACAGGATCTTCCTCCTGGTGTCTGATAACGCTTGTACTCCTTATCCTCCAGCAGCACACCCTCTCACTCTCAGCTCCTTGTACCTCTTGCTCTCAGCAACTCACATGCACTTCCTCTCCTCTGGCTCCCCCCTCCCTGACTGGAATGAGCTACTTTTTAAACTCAGGTGCCCTGACTAGCCTGTCTTGATTGGCTGCAGGTGATCTAATCAGCTTGTCTGCCTGAATTGGTTCTAGCAGGTTCCTGATTAGTGCAGCTGCTGCTCTGGTCACTCAGGGAACAGAGAACTACTCAGCCAGTGACCAGTATATTTGCCCTCTATCAGACTTCTGTACCCCACTGGCCTGGGTCTGTCACAGTACATTTTTTGTAGCCCTCCTTTTCCAAAGACAGGTGTTTTGGCCTTAAAGAGCAAAATGTTGTAATTAACAAACAGATGGTTATACAAAGCCACCTAAAATATTTTTTCCATACAAGGCCACTTTGTGAGTTTAAGCTCTTGTATCTCAATAGCTAGCAGGCCTATGTGTGTTGTCCATTCTACTGCAAAGCTGATAGCCTACTTTTTCCAATGAAATAAAATACATATTGATAGCCCCCATAGATTACAAGATATTGGACCTAAAACCTGTCTTTGGTCTAGGCTCAAATATTTATTATATTGTCAATGCCTCAAGATGAGAATTTTATTTCTCTGTATTGAAATAGCACCTAGGCCCAAATCAGCATCAATGGAAAATTAGGAAACATGACTGGTTTAAAAAAAAAATCCTCATATTTGATGCTCCTCTGGAAGAATGGGGAACTGTTTCAAGTGCAAGTGAGGCAATCAAAGGCTATGCAATTTACTGCACTGAAATCACTCCTATATGACAGACAGACCGATGTGCGTGAGAGTGACAGAATGTCCAAATATAACTACAGCGGGCAGAGGGGGGAATAACTTTACAGTATTTCTAGACTAAAATGTATCTAGTGCCTCAAAATATCCAAGCACTAGTGTGCCATACTTTTTCCTCAGTTTGGAGTCCTTTATGTTAATTCTCTCCACATTAGCTAGATGTTGCTGTTCAAATGTAAAAACAAATATTTCTGAGAAAGTACCCTTCATAAAATTAATGTCTTCCAATATCCCTGGCACATTTAAAAACCCAACACTAAACAGCAAACTATACACTACTATTATCCTGTACATATTTATTGTATTCCAAAGCTTGAAAACAGTTAGGAAAATGGAAAAAAGTTACTTTTTTCCTCTACACAAATTTGTTAATGGGTAGCATAATGGTGAGCCATGTTTGCTGGCATTCTGTGAAACATCTACAAATTGCTTCTGCTAAGCATTACAGGTTGTCAGACTAATGTAGTTGAAGATAATTTGGCCTTTCAGTGAATTGAACCTCACAGCACGATTATACTCCAGCACCAACTAGAGTGTCACAATTATTCTTTCATGCTGAATTACCATATAATGTCATAAGCCTACCTGTCATAAGTCCTGCAGCCTAGCTTGAATTTTTTCTAAATCTATGGTTCATGGCAAAAAAAAAAAAATGATTTTTTTGCTTCTAATGGAAATCTGATTGTTTTTATCAACAATAAATTTCATAGCAAATCAAAGGATATGCTTGGACAAACAATCCGATACTCAAGGTTAAAAAACACACAAATAATAAATTGCTGGTATGTCATGTTCAATTTTTACTACTGCATTACACTGCAATAACCATAACAGGATCTAAATTGTTGTCAGAACATTAAACAAACCCTCATACTTCACAAAGGCATCCTGCCTGAGTAATTCACACAACGGAAACAACTATCAGATTTTCCACTGCCCCACCACCATACCATATATCAGTGCAGTTTATTTATTTGGACAATTTTTTGAATAAATTACTTCCATCCTGCTGCTGTTGCCACTTCTGTTAAGAGTCATATCAGTTTTAATTGTCTTTTTGTCTATACTGAGCCACTGTTTTTCTGGCTCCTTCCTGCCTTTACATCCTGAGCACCAAAATAAACTGTGACCATACAAAATTGCTTAATGCTAGGTAGGCAAGTCTCTTAAAAAAATGTATCTCCTTTTATTTTCTATTATTCTTAGCCTTCTTCCCTGGTGTGTTTAGGTTTAGTTTGAGAGTTTTGTTTGTTTTTTTTGGGGGGGGGTGTTTGTTTAGTATTAAACATTTTTACAGTTATTTAAGAGGCAAGTTGGCTTGACCCTTCTCAGACCCATCTAGATCTTTGATGGCCTAAGCTATATTCTGTTCATATTCAATGCACAGAGTTTGTTTAAAACAATGGAATTGATGCAAAGTACTAAACTTGGCATATTCAATGGATTTAGCCCAGATTAAGCATCGTATTTTATCTGGTATAAAGCCCCAAAGAAAAATCAAAATAACAGACTTCCATATATTTGAGAGCTTTGGTTTCCATCGTGCCAGTTAGGTACAACAAATGTACCTTTCCTTAGCTGTTCTTTTTCTAACATGAATACGAGATTATAAATAGAGATGCACATACCTCTTTTCTATTTATAGACATTTATATCTTAATTCTTGTTTACTCACTTCCTACAAACACAAAAATGAAGCTTAATGTACAGTTGTAGAGCAAGAGAAACAGTCATCGGCCCAAATAAACTGAGGCTATAAGATATAGAGTTCATAACTTCCTATCACTTTTTACACAACCTTCATTAGTGAACTAAATTGACACAAACTGACAGAAGTCAGATGAATTTGATCCAACTCTCTTTCTAAATAAGAACCCCTTCTCATTCCCTGAAGCAGAGTGCAACTGTTTATACCACAAGCGATTATGAGCCGGGGGACTTCTGATGTCATGTCTGACCAATGAAATACTATTGGCCAGAGTAGAAAATATTAGTCCTTCTGGTGGCAATTTAAAATGCAGGAACTCCAATTCTCCATCTATTATTATTGGGGGTACAAATAATAAAACTAAATTTAAAAAAATAAAGTGGGAATAATATGGAAGCAACATATGCCCAAAATGTCAATATTGGATTTATTTCCACATATTAAGTAAAGCCTTGTTGGTTGGTACCATTTATTTATAACCTCAAAAGAAATAATCAACACAGAACTATGATTTACTTTGAGCCTTTCTATTATTAAAACACTTGGTCTTATTGTTATATTGATTTACAATCTGTCCTACTTACTTTTTTAGCATCTGAAAACAATCAAGGCACAAAGCTGCAAAATGTTTAGACATTAATTGTTAAGAGACAGCATTTTATTCCAGGCTAGGGGGAGTTGAGTCCTCAACTGCTAAGCATTCTGGTACAGAAATGATTTATGGGCTTGTAGCAATAACGATGCAGCAGAGCCATTAACATATTGGCAGACCCCAGGATGGATTATCGACATTGATTATTTCATGGACCACTGATACCCATTTGTTAAGAGGAGCTCGAAGATGGCCTCTCTCTGACTGAAATCTTTTATGAGCAGACAGCATTTTAAGTATTAGGAACCTGGGACTTGGGCCATTTCTTTAAAACAATCTCCTTCTGCATCCTCTAAGTCTCTAACAAAAAGTGACAAAAATTAAAGTTAATTCTTTATCATGGCTTTAATTTCTCAACTCGTCATAACCATGTCTGTCTTTAAAAATTAATGATTGCCAGCATTTAGCCACTGGTTGTTGCTATGAAGATCTATGCAAAAAGCAAGGATCCCTATAGAGTGCATGATATATGGAATTCTCTTTATTACTACAATAAAACTTACTGACATTTCAATACTTCTGCAAATAGCATTATAGTATCAATCTTCTGAATTAGGTTGAAAATTAAGTTGTAAATTAAAAGAAAGTGTACTTTGGAATACAACATGATATGTCACCTAGAAAAAGACCTTTGTGCATAACAGAGCTGAGCAGAAAAACTGAAAGATAAGCCCAGCTGCCTCTAAAAGTACCTATTTCATCATAAAGGATCTGGGTTACATTCTACAAGAAGAATACAGCCTGAAAGCTCTGATATTTCACCTCTGGAGAACAGATTCTGAATCTTTTTAAAAAGATGAATTTGACAGTGTCAGTCCATTAGTTCATATGCCAAAAAAACCTTTATAATTTTCTTTCAGTTATTTTACACCCCAACATTTCTTTTTACATTCAAGTACTGAAATAAAAAAAATATATGTTATCCTCTCTTCTTTAAAGACAAATATTAGCTTGAGTTATCAGAAAGAAACAAAAGATTTAAAAAAATTAGATTGTGCTAAAAATATAGAAAATGCTAGTTTTCAGCCCAACGGTAATTTACCAGTACCTTCGGTTCTGGACCTCTTTTAAAGAGTAAAATGCAGATAAATGGCTGAAAAATACATTGTTTCCCCAAGACAAGTCTCCTAATATTTTCTGAAACAGGAGTTGTTAAAGTAGAGTAGCATAAGAATGCACCTAAGTCAACTAAAACAAAAAAAAATTATGCTGCTCAGCATAGGCATATAAACACAGTGCAAGAAGCTGACTTTTGCACAGCAAAAGCACATAAATTAATGTATTAACTTCTGAATGAGGAAATAGTTATATGCAAAATAAAGTCTCCAGACAAGAAATTTTCATTAATTTTTTTAGTATATTCACAATTATAGTGGAAATTGATCCCACATATAACATGTTTTGTTATAGGACTAAAGACAATATATTAACTCTTGCTGAAACAGGCACTTATAACAGAGTAATCAAGCTAATGAGTTTACAATATTCCATCTTAAAATATATTTTTTTGAATATGCGACCAAGACATGTCAGAAACATTCTGAACCTCAATGACCCCAAATCTGCAAGTCAGGTACAATAGTAACTATTTACTGTCACAGTTTGAGGATAAGTCTGTATCAAGTAATGAATTCTATTTTCTATTATGAAGGCCATTTATGATTGTAGCCTTCACTGTGGACAACAGCACCCACTTTGAAGTAGGGATTTGACACCAAGTGGACAGACTATATCTGAGAAGCTGTGACAGAGCAATCAAGAACCAACATCATTAAATGACTCTACCCTAGTGGAACAAAGTGTTTGTTGCTGGCAGGGCCGTTGACTTTGAATGACTGCATTTAGGGCAGAGCCTGGAAATTCCCCAGCAAAAGTGCATGGGCAAGAAAGGTGAGACTGTTTTAAAAGGGGGCAGCTTTTCTAAGCAGGAGGCCATTCCACTACCAAATGCAGAAAATCAGGCCAAACAGGAAGAGCTGCATGGCTTAAGACATCAGGCCAAATACAGGACTCTCAGAAGTGGCAAGGTCAGACAGGGTGACTGAGTTCAGGAGATTGTGGTTTTCCATAGATCAGTAACCTTCCTTGGCTTTTTAAGAGTAAAGTGTTTGTGAATGAGAAATTCCTTTGCTAAGCTTGTGCGCGCCTTGCTGTACTGCCATGCTGTCTCTGAAGGGTATAACTAGAAAAGATGAGCTCTGACAGCTAGGTGGACTTGCAGGGGGGGGAAGACCATGACTACTCAGTTGGGGGGGTTGGAAGAACTGTAATGCTGGTTAGAGTTTTAGCAGCCAAATATATGGATTTTAAGGCAAGAAGGTACCATTGTGATCATCTAATCTGACCTCCTATATAGCACTGGCCATAGAATCCCCCAAAATAATTCATAGAACATATGCTTTATCAAAACATCCAATATTGATTTAAGAATGGTCAGTGATTGAGAATCCACCATGAACCCGAGTAAGTTGTTTCAGTGGTTAATTACGCTGTTAAAAATTACGCCTTATTTCCAGAGTGAATTGGTATAGCTTTTCAACTTCTAGCCACTGGATTGTGTTATACCTTTTTCTGCTAGACTGAAGAACCTATTAAATATTTCTTCCTCATGTAGGTACTTACAGGTGGTAATAAAGTCACCCCTTAACTTTTTCTTTGTCAAGCTAAATAGATTTGCTTCCTTGAGTCTACCATCAAAGAATTGTATTAGCACTTTTGGCCACTGGGAATTCATTTTAATCTGATTATGCACCATGACCTTCATATTTTTAAAAATCACTGCTTCCAGGGGTGGCTCCAGGCCCCAGCACGCCAAGGCCCCAGCATGGCAGGCAGCCTGCCTGCCATGCTTGGGGCAGCAAAATCCCTAGAGCCGCCTCTGACTGCTTCCCAGGATAGAGAGACACATCTTCAAACTATGGGCTAGATATAGTCTTTGTTCCTAGATGTATACATTTATATTTTGCCATATTACTAAAACCCCAATTGAGTAGTCACATTGTTTGTTCCCAGCTCCCCAAGTGATCCCTCTTTATCAGTGACCCATTCTCTTCACTATTTACCACTTCCCTAATTTTTGTGTCATCTGCAAAATTTATCAGCGATGATCTTATGATTTCTTCCAGGTCACTAACAAAAATGTTAAATAGTACAGTGCCAAGAACCAATTCCTGCAGAACTCCACTAGAAACACACCCATTGGATGATTTTCCATTTACAATTCCATTTTGAATCCTTTCAGTTATTCAGATTTTAATCCATTAAGTGAGTGTCAGGTTTATTTTATTCTGGAGAAAAGCTCTGTGTAAGATCAAAAGCTTCTCACTTTTCCCAACAGAAATTGGCCCAATTAAAAATATTACCTTACTCACTTTCTCTCTCTACTATCCTTGGACTAACATGGCTACACCAACCTCACAAACAACATTACATCAACACTACTACCTTTATCAACCCAACTTGTCATTGCATCAAAAAAAATACCCAGTTTTTTTGACAATCTATTTTCCATAAATCCATTATGATTGGCATTAACTTTATTACCTTCTTTAATTCTTTATTGATCAAGTCCAGTATCAGCCATTCTAGGGGTTCTGTGTCATCCCATTTACCCTTTTTAAAGTTTGGCACAACAATAGCTTACTTCCTGCCTTCTAGATTTTCACTTGTTAATCATACAAGTCATACAATCATGTGTGTCCATATTTAAGAGTCAACCATATAAAAAAAATAGGGTAGGATTTTCAAGAGTGCTCAGCATTAGTCTAACTTTATGTCTATCAAGGCCAAACACAAGTTTCACAATTGACTTAAATGAAAGCAGATAGAGGCCCGCACTAAGCGATTTTGAAATCTTGCCCGATTTCTATTAAAAGGCTGCACTGATTAAATCAGGGGTTCTCCAAGTGGGGGCTAGAACCCCTCAGGGGGTCGCAAGGTTATTACATGGGGGGTTGCAAGCTGCCAGTCTCCACCCCAAAACCCGCTTTGCCGCCAGCATTTACAATGGTGTTAAATATATAAAGAAGTGTTTTTAGTTTATGGGGGGTGGGGTGGTCACACTCAGAGGCTTGCTATGTAAAAGGGGTCACCAGTAAAAAAGTTTAAGAGCCACTGGATTAAATAGTTGCAGAGATTATTGTTCACATTCTCAAACACGCAAGATATCAAATGTTTCATGCTGTGTTTTAAATGAGCCTCTATATGCTTTATTTAGATGAAAACACTAGAAGAGCATGTCTCTTCCACCTCACTTATCAACAAAGTACTCTTAATCAGACAGATTTTCAAAGAAGCCTAAGGGAGAGTTGGGGACTTTGAAAACTGAATTTTTACACAATTTTTTCCAGAGAGTGTAAACACAAACAGGCTTGTTCCTTAAATACTTGGCACATTTATCTAGTTCAACCTTTGTTTTAGAGGGGACCTACTTATGTGCAATTAAGAAAAAATAATCTTACTCATCAAATGTCTCTCCTCTCACTGGACATTTTCCAAAGCAGTAATGCACTACCCGAACTTAGAGACTCCAGAGTCAAGGAGCAATTGACAGTAAACACTTTCTAAAAAGCAGTTCCATCCCTTAAGTCTCAAGACCAGTAATTTTTCAGCTATCATAAACGACAACAGCATAAGAAGACTATCAAATTAGATCTCCATATACATATGATTTTAATCTCACAAGTTCCTGGTTATAAAGATTTCTTTAGCTTTCTTTTCTTTTATGCTTATTTGTAATGAAATATGCCATTTCATTTGGGTTTTTGATTAGTAAAAATTTAAGTAGTCAGTGGGCAAAATAAGTCACAATGGATGACTGGTTCAAGAAATTGTAATGGGATCTAGTAAACTCACGATAGGCTGACCCAGAAAGTATGCCTGTCTGCATTATAACAGCTCACATTTGCATTCAACTGAAAATTGGGGGAAGCTCTGCAATGGCTAAATGGACATGGTATCGGGGGGCAGGGGGGCCCACGAAACTGCTTTAGTACACAATGCATTGAGAGAGTCTGCACACATTGATTAACACTGGTAAAGTTGACAGTCAGTTTTAAGATGAGTACAATTCCTTTATGGACATAAAGGGACCCTATATTTGCAATCTTGAGTCTGGTACTTGGAAAGAATCATGGTCAACCACACCTGGTCACATTTCAAACACACTGTAGCCTGTACAAAGAGAACTGAGCGAGTGGAAGGAAGAAAAGTGGGAAAAGGTCTGAATACAAATTACATGTGCCTCTGAGTTGTGTTGCAACTGAAGTCTAGGTTGGTTAAGTCACACATTAAAAAGCTATCTTAAAACATGGATCAGTTCTGGGTCTGGTTCTGTTCAATATCTTCATCAGTGATTTAGGTAATGGCACAGAGAGTACATTTATAAAGTTTGCAGACAACACCAAGCCTGGAGGGGCTACAAGTGCTTTGGAGGATAGGATTAAAATTCAAAATGATCTGGACAAACTGGAGAAATGGTCTGAAGTAAACAGGATGAAAATCAAAAAGGATAAATGCATAATTCTCCACTTAGGAAGTAACAATCAGTCCCATTCAATCACATACAAAATGGGAAATGACTGCCTAGGAAGGAGTACTGTGAAGAAGGATTTGGAGGCCATAGTGGATCACAAGCTAAATATGAGTCAATAATGTAACACTGATGCAAAAAAAGAAAAGTAAACATTCTGGAATGTATTAGCAGGAGCACTGTAAGGAAGACAAGAAGTAATTTGTCCGCTCTACTCTGTGCTGATTAGGCCTCAACTAGAATACTGTGTCCAGATCTGGGTGCCGCATTTCAGGAAAGATGTGGACAAATTGGAGAAAGTCCAGAGAAAAGCAACAAAAATGATTCAAGGTCTAGAAAACATGACCTGTGTGGGAATACTGAAAAAATTGGGTTTGGTATGGAGAAAAGAAGACAGAGGGGACACACTAGCAGTTTTGAAGTACATAAAAGGTTGTTACAAGGAGGAGGGAGGTAAATTGTTCTTGTTAACCTCTGAGAATAGGACAAGAAGCAATTGGCTTAATTTGTAGTTTAGGTTGGACATTAGGAAAAACTTTCTAACTGTCAGGGTAGTTAAGCACGGAAATAAATTGCACAGCGAGGTTGTGGAATCTCTGTCATTGGAGATTTTTAAGAACAGGTTAGACTAACACCTGTCAGGGATGATCTAGAAAACAGTCCTTCCATGAGCACAGAAGACGACTGGATTAGATGACCTCTCGAGGTTTATGATCATATGATTCTATGATCTGTAAAAAAGCAAACTTGGAGGTTTGCACATGCAATCCAGGGCTGCCCAGAGGATTCAGGAGGCCTAGGGTCTTCGGTGGCTGGGGGCCTCAGTTCGGTGGTAATTTGGCGGCGGGGGATCCTTCTGCTCCAGGACCCGCTGCCGAAGTGCACCGAAGACCCGTGGCAGGGGGGCCCTGCAGCGGAATTGCTGCCGAAGACCCGGCACTTCGGCAGCAGGTCCCGGCATGGAAGGACTCCCCTGCCGCCGAATTGTCGCTGAAGACCCAGAGCAGAAGCAGCTCCGGGGGCCCAGACCCCACGAGAGTTTTCCATGGCCCCCAGAGCGAGTGAAGGACCCCGCTCCAAGGGCCCTGAAAAACTCTTGTGGGGTCTGGGCAAATTGCTCCTCTGGCCAGCCCTGATGCAATCTCAGTACTTCATAGCAAAATTGTTTTAGTGGCCTTGTGTTTTTACAGTGTTTGACATGGCAAAATAATCTAACAAAGACCTCAACAATGAGTCACTGAATCTTAAAATTATAATTACAGATTTACAGTACCACGTTGAAATCACTATCTCATATTCATGTCTCTAAATGTGGCACAGTGACTTCTATTAAAGTCACTAAAGCTTAGCTATAGATCCAAACAAACAAATGGACTGCAATTTTGTGTAGTGAACCCTCGCACTCACTGCACTTCATAACATTATTCTATTCACCTAAAACTATTAAACCGCAACTAGTATTAAAATATTGTATCTGTTCTGTTAGGTAACTCCTAAATGACCAATATATGTGGAAAAGAACTACCTTTGGGAGAGGGGGAAAAAAGAAGAAAAGTGACTCGAGTTATGTTTGTGAGATTTTCACAGCTAATCACACACAAGACTGATTCACTGCTCACCTCGCTCTGTTCACTCATTTTTCATATCATACTTTTCACTACCCCATCAGCCAGCTCCACCAAGGTCAAATGAAGGAAATGATAGCACACATACCACAGCAAGATTTATTATAAACAGATTTGCTTTCTTTTTATGTGCAGTACATATAGTTCTGAAATTTCCATTTACAAAAATCAAGATAAGTCACAGCAGTGTATCTATGTTATTCATTTTATATATAATATACATATATAATTGCATATATATAATTCTTGGCAGAGGTCTTGCTTAGCTGTAATTGTGTTTTGTTGTATAAAACAATCTTTGTCTCTAAAGACAATTTCATTTTTAAATGAAAATAATCCAACTGCTACAAACCAATGAGATGTTAAAATAAGCACAGAAACAGAAGCATATGATATACCCTTTTTAAAACACTGCTTTAAGTTCTCATTTAAATATTGGAATATAGGTGTTTTTGCTAGGCCACTACAGCCAGCATAAAACAAATTAAGTCTTAATATATTTATGAATTTAATTGTTACTAGGGATTGTACATCCAGCACACCAATCCAATAGTGCACACCAGAAAGAAAAGCCATTAACTAAAAAGGTGCATGGCTGTACGTTGACTAATGAAGCTAAGTGATTTGACCATTAATAAGTTGCTCATTAGAAAGCAAATGAACTGAGTGCAAAATGGGAACGGTGTTTCACAATTTTGCATCAACAAGTAACATGGTGCTAGCCCACAAATCACCTGCAGAATGCTATGGAGGTTTTGTTAAATATGTCAGCAAAGACAGTGTTCATCAACAAAGCTGTCCATCCTTGCTGCTATCCATAGCTTGTCCTATTTCCTTGCCAGGTGGTGTAAATAAGAATTTCACAGCATAGTAAAGAGAAGAATAAGCATGTTATTTCATACCAGCCATGAACAATGAATTTGAGTACATTAATACACAGGTGTTCCTGGTTTATTGGATATCATCAACGAGCTGCCTTTAAAAAGTCTGCGCTATATATTAATAACCTAACCTAAAGCATTTCAGCACTTATTTCTAAGACACTCTGACATCCACATTTGCACTTTGACCTAGGTGGATGACAAAATTGGAACTTCTTCAGGGTGCCACCTTAGCTACAAGAGTCAAAACCTATCAGCATGTCATGTCATCGGCACAATGCTAAAAAAGTTGGTGCCTAAAAAGGATACTGAAGGAAAGAGTGATACTGAAGGATATGAGGTTGACAGTCAGTAAGTATCTCCCATAACAATTTGACTTTGTTCAAATTACTTATCTAAATAGATGCTGATATCATGGAGATGAATGGAAAGCAAGTTGACATGATGCCAGAGATTTATAGCACAACTAAGATATGTAAAGTAGACCTCTGTTCTATAAATTCAAAAGCTACTGACTAATCAAATAATACGAAAAACAGACACCATATCAGAATAAATCCAAATAAGAAAATCATTATAAGCATTCACAAATGCAACCTCAGTGATAAGACAAAGCCTGAAGCCTGGCTGTAACTTACACAAATGGTTTTTGGAGATATAGGATTGCCTTTTTTTTTTTTTTTTTTTTTTTTAAGTCACACCCTCATGAAAATGGTACCTAGTAAATGAACAATTCATTTTCCCTTACCTGAAGAGGCTATCTTTCACCAAGGAGCAACAGCTGCTCTCTCAAATTCACAATGGAATTTCCACAGAACATCAAGAGGCCTACTGACTATCTATACAGCTCTATTTTTGCCAAAGGCAGAACATGAGGCAATGGGGGTAGAACACCTTGAATGTTGTTACAGTCACCAATCCATAAAATTAAAATACAGTGACCTACAAGAAGATATGATGGATTTCTGGCAGCTGACATGAAAGATCAGGAGTCTCCAAGGGAAAAACTGCAGAACAGATCACTTTTTTCTTCTTACTTCTTCATTTAGGACACAGTATGGTGCATATGTTTATATTCTGACCTGACTTCTTTTTAATTTGCAAAATCCTAAAGTGATTACATACACCTATAATGTAGCCAATGTGCCATTTAAGATAGATTGCGCTAACACCAGAAACTAAACTACTTCTCCAAGCAAACATGAGATAGATTAGATTATGCATAATCTAAAACTCCATCTGCAATACCCAGGGAAACAACCTACTACTTTCACTAACAGCAGCACCCATATTTATGATCTATATCGTGCCAACACAACTTTGCACATCATACAACATTTTTTAAACACAACAAGGCCCAAACAATACCTTGAAACCCCATAAAAGGCAGATATTATCTCCGTTTATTATAAGAATTTGATAGTATACATTGAATGAGGATAGAGATTCCCAATACTTCATTCACACGTCTAGCTGATATAAAGATCTTCCAAAGAAAGAGAAAAGGGAAAACTACAAGATGACTGAAATAGTTGACATGAGCAAATCCCATGTTTTCCAGACATCTGCAGATACATCAGACACCTTCAAACTTCACTTTCTGAAGCCACTGCTGGTGATCACAGGTTTAAAAGATGGATTAGCACATATATCATGCACTGTGAACAGGAGCCATCTTACCCACATAAATAACATGTTTCTTCTCGAGCCCAAATAATTCCCAGGCAATGTTTGGAGAAACTATTAATAAGGGAAGTTTCCTAGTTTTCTTGTTTCATGAAAACTCTGGAAAATTCATCAGTAAAAACAGTACACTATTATTTTGAGTAAAAGCAACTTACAAAATGACATGCATACACATGCCTTTTAGGAGAACTGCAAAGCCTTTGTTAAAATTCAAGATCTTGTATCTGTATGCAGTCATTTCTAATATAGTGTTAAGACTAGTATTGGAAAATCAGTTCTCTCTCTACGTACTAGGATGAAAGTTTAGAATTCTGTTCTTCCCTGACCAACATTTAAGAGCATCACAGGGACTTCAAGGATATGCTGAACTGTCATGATCCATTTTAGCTACTTTGTAGTTTTTAAGACTATGGACCAAATCCTCCTCTCAATTACACCAGTATAATTCCACTAAAGTAAAGGACATTACTCCAGATTTACAAAGGAGTATGTAAGACCAGAATCTTGCCCACTATTATGGCCAGATATTACAGCTACATATTAGTTTCGATACCAATTTTTTCAACTTCGTGTGTCATTTTAAATTGAAAAATGGAAGTAAATCTGACACATATTAGCATCAAATTAATGTCCTGACAAAATGAGTCACATGCTTTAGTTTCAATGTCCTTCAGTGTTGTAATGCAACAAGCAAAAAATCATCTTTTAATAGTAAACAGCTATGGGCCTGCTTCTCTTTGTTAAAAAAATCACCAATATTTTTGCTATTTGGCAATGTATTGACTTTCCAAACACAGAAGGCAACTAATTTTTTTCTTCAAGACAAAAAAATATCATGGGCTTATTATTGTTATTATGCATCTGAATGAACTATCAATATATGTCTTCTAGCGGGAATATAGTTTAGAAAAGGAAGATAAATATTGTTATTTACTACAGCAAAAGCAACAATAACTGATCAAGGTAAATTTAGTGGAAACATTAAAATAATGGCTGTGGAAAGAAAATTTATTCTGTTGAAACATACTGTGTGAACTTATTGGAAATCATCAAGTGCTCAGTTTGAATTAACGGAGTGTAAGTGAATCTAAAAAACCCCTGACTATAAAACACTGGCTGGAATTTTCTAGCTGTGTTTGCTGCTTGGTCTCTTCATATATTTTTAGGAAAATCTGCAAAGATGCAAAGATCCTCGTGTCTTCGGTTAACAGTAAGCAAATTGCTGTGGGCTCCGAGTGCTGGAATACTTTAGCAGGCAATTCCTCTCTGTCTTTCATTCTGTTTGTCTGTGTTAAATTCCTCCTCTGCCCTCATCCATTCTCACATCCAGTTCCTGGCTTTGTCCATCCATCAATCCACACACTTTGTCAGTGCTGACTTCATCCTGGCTCTGACAATCACATCCAAGCAATACTGATGCCACTAGGGAGCTTTTCGCCTCCCATCTGCGTCTCCCTGATCTGCTGACTGAGGCCCTGACGCTTGTCGTTTTCTATTGCACAGGCAAGCAAAAACACTAATACTGAACCTGATTTCTATCGTGCAGCTTTTCACCTTTTCTATCGGGAAGAATAGAGAAAGAGACAGACAGAGAGAAAGAGAGAGATGTTTGCTGAATTTTCTAAAACAATTCCTATTCTAGTCAGGTTGAGGCTCAATTCGTCTTCCCTCTACAAAACATCAATAGAAATCACAGGGAGAAAATGTATCACTAATTAAGGGTTGATAAGCTCTACATCAAGTGCAATGGGGGGGGGGGGGGAGCTCACCAGCTTATACAGATTCTCTACCAACTGAAATCCATACACCACTTTCATGGCAACTTCAAGTTTTTGCTTTAATAAAATATGTTACCTTAAAGAAACATTCTAGGAAACCAACATGTTAAAAACAGACATGTTTTTATTAAAAGGGTAATTTACAAAGACTTAAATGGCAATGGGGGGGGTTATAATTAGAGACAGAATACTGTTACCTAGCAATCAAAAAATTTTAAAATATTTTTCATTTTGCACCTGCTCATATGTTCTTAATTCACAGCTGTGTGATTCCAAGCATATAATTTAAAAGAAGGAACACACAAGTAAACATTTATACATCTAATAAGAAATGTTATTGATTCTTGAAATCATCTAAGTATGGTCACAAGTTATTACAAAATACTTTAAATGATACATTTGTGTATTCCAAGGTACTGGACAAAGAAGGGTGTACTTTGATATACACCATTGCTCATCAACAAAGCATTTTATGTAAAATAATTTAATAAGTGTTTAAATCATCATACACTTTGCATCAGACTTTATCTGTAAGGGCAGTAATACGGTAACAAAACAATTCTTTGGGGTTTATTTTAAAAAAAGAAATATAATTTTATGGCTAAAGCACTGGACTGGGAACTAGCGGATTTGGGTTCTGTTCCTAGCTTTCTCACAGACTTCCTGTGTGACCTAACTTAAGGATGTCTAAATGTTTTATTTATCCCTACTTGTAAAATATTTTGAGATGTTGGCATGCTACATATTTATACTAATTGCATTGCAGTCATCAATGGGTTATTTAGATTAGAAAATCCTTGATGTCAGGTTCTATGTCTCCCCCTATGATTATACCATTCTGAGAACACTGTTCCTTAAGTTTTGAACATCATGGAACCACAACAAAATTAGGCCCCAGACTTCTTTCTCCTATACATCCTGGGTTTACATCAGATCATTTTTCTTAAAAAGAAAAATACATATCAGAATTTCATTCTGGCCACATATTTCACAAAAATATCCATTTATAGCAGCTGTTGCTTTCAAGTCAAAGCTTGAATTTTAAACCAAGACAAAACAATAATACACAGAGGAAAAACAAAAGAGACTTAACAAACCTTAGCCAATGAAAGCAACATGACCGTCTCCCAATACACTTATAACCCCCTTTCTGTTGCTCATTATGCAAGTTAGCCTTCCATTATGCCTATTTGTACAAGACAGAAGTACATAGTAACATCTCCCTTTTGTTTCCCAAAATCAGTTGTCTCAAATATGTTTTAGATATGACAGAATAGACTTAGGAGCAGCAGAAGAAAGTCTTCTCTGCTGTGCTACTATACACATCAGACATCTCTAATTAGACAGCAACAAAATTTTATTAATAGGCTGGACATTATGGAATGAGCGTGTTATAAATGGGCCCTGTCAAAGCCTTATTCAGCTACCAAATGAGTATTCTCAGTTCACTGCTCGCATCTGAAGCATCACCGCTGGTGCCGGATAACAAATGATTGCTATTAACCGTATTGTTAGTAATGATGGCTGAAAACAAACAAAAACCCATAAATAACAGTCTACAGAAAAATTAACCCATAAACTTGATAGATATCCAGCTGAGAAATAATAAATGACACTTTGGATCCTGCTGGGAGAAGCTAGTGGTTTTTGTTTTCTGCTCTGTCATTAACACATTTTCTGTGCTAAAAATTAGATTCTGATATATAATTATCAACGCTTCCAGATATTAATTTTGCTATCGCTCCCTCTGTTTTCTCTGCTGGCTGGATGTAATATTATTCACAGATTACTCTGCGAAAACGCATCAAACACTTAACAGAGCAGGTCAAAGTGACAAGCAGCTTTTGCTGACAACACCAACCTGCACAGTCTTTTTTTTTTACACCAGGGACACAAAACAAATTTCTCATATTAATTAACTCAGGTTTCATTGCAACCAAAACAAGTCTCTACCATGTATTGTGAGTTAAGCATATTCCCAGCTGTCCTAATGAAGGCTGTATTGAGAAGGAAGTACCGACAAATAATATCTTGCATGTATACATTCCAATCCACACATTTTAAAGAAATATCTGTTTTCACAGACAATCAAAACAAGTGCCCTCTTACCTAAATATAGCACGGATGGCTCCTCCAAATCCTCCTCTTAATCCTTGAAAGAAAAACTATAGTAGTTTTTATCACAGATTTCCAGTAGTGAAATATTCTCATTCTAAAACCATAAAGTAGCAGAGGTTTATTTAAAAAAGAAACAAGTTCTATGAGGAATTATTCAAGATGCTATTGAATATAAGAATAAATATAAGCTTTACCATCTTTGCACAATTAATTGACCTAAGCAAATCTTTAATAATCATGAATGACATGTAAGAAGAGGGAAAGATCATGAACTAGTCAGGGATTCCAATCCTGCAAACATATATGGACATGGGTGAGTTAAAAGTAATACTATGGAAATAAGTAAGTTATTTGTATGTCAGTAGTGCCCCAAAGCTCCAAACAGGAAGAGGGTCCCATTATATCAAGGGCTGTACAAATATATAGGTAGTCACTGACTCTTCCTGAAGACCTTACCATCTAACGTGTGTGCCAGTAAACTCAAAAGTACAGCTCATATGAGGAAAGTTACATGAGTGGGTTTGCAAAACTGTGTCCTTTGTTTCCCACAGATTATAATCCACAGATTATAGTTTGGCTATTTAAAAAAAAATTAACTCTCTTATATAAACATGACTAAACTTTGTGTCAATATCGATTCATGTTGGACTTATTTTGGATAATTACCATCTAAAATCTGTTGATTTGAGTGGTCAACATTTCATAAACAATATGTTGTGGATTATTTTAAAAAACGTAGACAAATGAAAATAAAGCAAGACACTACCATAGTTCACAGCTGTTTATAGAAGGAAATAAGTGCTGTATTAAAAGCAGTCAATTTGTTGGATAACATATTTACCTCAGGTACTATGAAGAAAAGCAGATGAAATGGAGCTATGTTTTTGTCAAGAACTTGGAAATCCCCTTAATTGCAATTATTCAAGAGAAATGACTTGCTTACTTATTTATGTTCTTTCCCAATTCAACAGATCTCCATTAAGATCATAATAGCACCCAAGGAAAGCAGCTTTGGAAAAAGTATTGGAATAATAAATGGAGTGGGGGGATGGAGTATTTCCTTCTCTGCATGTCTAGCTTTTAATTTCCACGTTGTGTCCCCATGGTCACATTTTGTTGATGACAGCCCTTAACTGCAAATCTCACACATTCCATACACTACATTTTCTCAGTATCTGGCATTGTGATATTAAATAACCATAAAACTGGAAAGCCAAAATAACTAAATCACCTGGCAGCCAATTTCTGAGAGTTAAACCACAAACCCGGAAAATGGTGGAGTGTGTTGAAATAATGTAAAGGAACCCCATAAATTCAAACTTTATGTTCTGTAAAGAACAAATATGAAAAAGGCATCAAAATAATGAAAGATTGTTTATGTATTCTGGCATGAAATGGGAATGTGTTATGAGAGAGCGCGCAATGGCAGAGACAGATCGACAGAGCTGACAGTGTGGTATTCATCCTGCATGGTACAGCAGACGCCCTGCTAGTGGCAGTCGACAGCGCAATAAATCAAGGGCTCTCGATGCTGTACCTACAGCTTATTACATCCAAGATGACAAATAAATAATAATCCCTGTCACAGCGGCCCTTTGCTCAAGGATTGAGCCTGAAACCTTTTGCTCATCACTCCTGGTCTTAAGTGAAAACACTAGAACAAGGGAATTGAAGGCCATGGTTTACTGAGCTCATGAAACACAAAGCAAGCTCGGCACAGGAACTAAAGCTGAGCATGAAAGGTCAAGCAGCAAGAAAAGATTATTTACATGTTTATCCTAACAAAAACGTGGCAACATTTAGCATCAATACAGGTACAAAGGGCCTGTGAAAAAATCCAAGCTTCTGCAGTCTCAGGAGAAGGCCACGGATTTGGTTGATTATCAGCAAAGCAGCAGCTAGATATTAATAGCACTGGGTTTAGGCCACTGGTATCTTGGATGCATACAATCAAATCCCTACTGCATGTTTCTTTGCCTTCTGTATTATGACCATCATTCATTAGCATCATCAGGGAGCTTGGGTTTGGACAAAACACCAAGGAAACAACACTGTCTGCCCGCAAAAGCTAACAAAATGCAAACTTTTATGAACAGAAAATGTCTCTCTTATGAACATGTGATTTCTTATTCCTAATCAGAATGCTGGGTCTCCCAAGCTCAGAATCTGCTTTACTAACACCAGATGCTTCTTCCACAGAATGTAGGGTAAAAGCCCCTAATCATGCAAGATATGCTGCACACTGGAGGAAATTCTTGCACTGCAGCAATCAGGCAGTGCCCTGGTGTATGAGATTTCTTTGCCCTTTGTAAAGCTGTAAGTGTTGTTCATCCAGACATTTTTCAATTCCAGTCACAGTATTTGACTAACCTCCTGCAACAGTGAATTCTGCCAGCTGACTAAATGCTTGGAGATTTTTTTTTTTTTTAATTATTCTGAATGTAAACTTGAAACACAAATTAACTTCTTGTTTGTAAGTAACAAAGGGTATCTATAGTTCAGATTCTGTGGTCACAACCCTGTGTGCCACCATAAATCGGTTACTCTGGGAAGTGCTGTGTTGTCCTCAAAAAAAAAAAAAAAGATTCAATATTCATCTAGGAAAGAAGGATCATTAGGTGTTTAAGGCAGGGAACCAGCAGCTAAGTTCTTTGAGCTCCTCGGACAACAGATGTTACAAAAGTGGAAAGGACCACATTCTGCTATCCCAAAGAGGACTCCTTATTTAATTATCCATTTGGAGGAACAACTAAGACAAACCTAAATTTATATTTCTTGATGTTGATGTCATCAGATGGTACTCACCTTTCATGCAACGTGCACATTTCTCTTTAGACAGATGATTTAATGTTAAAAATTCAGATTAAAAGATTCAGCTAATATATACCTAACTGTAAAAACAATGAACACAGTGTACCTTACCATGCAGCAGACTCATCTAAGAGTTTCATAATTTGATTTTTAAATAATTTAGCTGACATTGAATTAAGACTGGCCTGTAATTTCCAAATTCACCACCTTAGCCTTTTTTGAAAAGGCAAGTAACATTTGCTGCTTCCCCCGCCCTTTTGTACAGTTGCTGACTTTAATGAGAGTGCATATTTTTGTTGGCGGCTCCGCTTTTGCTCAGAACTTTTGCCAGCTCCCCTCCTGCCTAGTTTCCTTCTACAGTTTTAAAGAAACAGCACACTTATCCTCACAATCTTCAACGTAGGCTAATGTGTAAATTTGTTTGTTACAAATGTATCTACTGCTTTTGCAACACACACTGAACAGTAGGTTACACTATGCTTGGAACAGTGCCTATGTTATGCCCTCCACCTGTCAGTCATTCACTTGCATCTCAGAAATGTTCACTGCATGTTGTGCCACTCTCAGGGTGAAAGCAGCAGAAAAAATAGCACAAGCCCAGTTTGTGTTTACACGTGTCCTAGGTGTACTTTTACCTGCTACTCTAGGTTTACACTTATTTCACACATTACGGGTATAGATCTGAGTCCCAGGTTGCTGTACTATTATGGGGGGGGGGCAGGGGGAGAATCAAAAGGTTCAGCCAAATCCATCCTGATTCTATCCATGCAACTTGTGGCAATTCACGGGATTACACAGGTTCCAGAGAGCAGGATCGGATCCTTTAAACTAGGGAGTAGCAATCAGAGAACCTGATGCCGTGTAATTGTTTTTCATTTTAAAAAGGCTCCATGAGATCTCACCCTAGTAGGCAAATGGGTGCATTATGGTAGACTTGTTAAACTCCTCTCCTCATCTTTAATATCAGAATTTCATGCAGCAGCATCCCTAACAATGACACAATGCTGCTTCTTGTGATGTAACCTCTGAATTGTGAATCCCACACAACCACAGGGATAAGCTTCCTTGCCTTCCTTTCATTTTATCTTGAGGTTGACTCGCATCTTCATTACACCAGCCTTGATCGCCTGAGTGTCTGCTTCTCCAACAAGCACCTTCTTCTTTTGATGTCATGTATAAGTAGGAAGAGTTCCCAGTTTAAACTAGTAAAGCCACCACCCTGTCATCCCCCTCAATGCACTCCTCAAAACTCACCTCTTCCAAAACGCATACTGTGAACGGCAACCTAGTAACAGACAGGTAGTGAACTGCACTCACTGCCCAAGAGTGACTAAGTATTGTGCATATGCTATTATTTTTCCTACCCCCTATCTGTGTATCCCACCACTCATCTTGTCCCCTCCACCTCCTATGCCCTGCCTTTTAGATGATCAACCTTTGGGGGCAGACGCTCATTTTGTATGTTTGTACAGCGCCAAGCACAATGGGGCATTGCTTGGTTGGTCTCTAGTTGCTACTACAGAATAAATATGAACTTGTTATATAATAAATAAAATAATAATAATGAAGTTGTAAGGTGATGAAGGTTAGGCTTTGCCTTCTGATACCATATTTCAGACAGTTACAACTGTGGTCTTATGGACTTTAGTAATTTCTGAAGATACAGGCCGAAATACCTACCAATACATCACTTCCTTTACCTCGTTATTTGATTGAAAATGACTGCTTACCAGAGCTAATCTAAAGATTAAACAAGACCCCAGAAATGAGTGATTTCTCCACCTTTTCTGTTTGCACTTATTGATATCATATCATATTCAATCTCTTTTTTGACTCAATTGTCTTATCCAAGCAAAGTTTGTCAATCAGACACTGCTCTGGATTAAAAATCATGGTGACAGCTCCTTTGTTAGGCCCTTAATTTTTATTTATTTTAACATTTTAAAGTATTTTTTTCAGAACTTCAAGGTCCAGAATGCAGCAAAATGGCCACTCATATAATGAAAAGATAAACAGCTGTTGGGTCAAAGGCTAGTTTTGCCAGCAGCACATTTGAGGGGCATTGCCAAGCACATGTAAGCACCCATTAACACCCCTGACAGTTACATACTGACAGTGACACGAGAAGACGCTCCCATTCTTACCACATCGCAGTTTGTAAATCAGTATCACAAATAAACTCACAAGAAAGCTTATGGCCCCTAAGTTGGACTTTTACAATGTTGCAGCAACTAAATGAACTAAAGATATGCCAGTTTTTTTTATAGTCCCCTCAAGCATCCTTGGCATAATGTTTTGAACATAGGTCAGACCGGGTCAGATTTTTCAAACATTTCTGGGAAAGATCAATTCTAAAATTTTGCTGTTTGTCAAAAATATGCCTAAAAATCTTAAATAAATCTAAGGATGATTAGCCAAGAACCAAGTATACTGCACTTTAGATAATACAGTAATACGAACTTTCTAAATCTCAATAGGCAGAATATAGACAACAACATATGTATATATGAAAATGTTAGCTGGTTAAAAAGCTTGAAAAGTATCAACTTCATTACAGAGAATTGTTTTCTGTATACCAATATTCAGCAAATATTTCTATGTTGTAAGCCTATTGGGGCAGAGTACATGCTTTCTTCCAGTATTGTGTGCATTGTGAGCATGTCCAGAAGCAAATAAAAACATGAAGTCTGTAAGAAGTTCTTCAGTTGAAGATATTTTCTTAGAGGGATTCTGAGACTAACGCAAGACAGAAATGCACATTTCAGGTACACAGTATAAATGACAAATTATAGATGTACTTCATACTTAATTTCCTTTGTAATATATGTTGGGATATTTTGTCAAACTCTGTGGAGTCTGCGGTACATCTACAAAATATTACTTTGAAATGCAAGCCCTTTATTAATGTTTTTATTCAAATAACTTATTACCCAATACAGCAAGGGTAAACGTTTTATAGAACTAAAACTTGGATTTCTGTAATTTCTCCAACCCTTATGCCAGCCACTATTGGGAGCATTTAGTTATAAATTGTCTTTCAATAAAAGTAAAAGCTCCCAAAACAACAAAATGAAAAGACACAGCAGCTTAAATCAAGGAAGTCAATTTCCACATGCCGATCCTAAATATTTCATAGCCCTATTTTATTCTGACATTTGTAGATGACTAAAGTGTTACAAAGGAAATAAAATGCTGATTAAAGAGTTCACTGTCATAAAGGTTACTGAATTGTAAATGGCCCTTTCCATCTTCCTGTTAATAGGTACCCAGCTGTAAACATCATGAAGGATGTGACGGGAGGCCTGTGCTGCTCCTTTAGGAGTCGTATATACATTAATCACTGAATCACCAAGCCATGCTTAATTGCAAGTTGTATATCACACAAATCCATGGTAAGTAGAAGGAAACTCATTATTGCTGCTTCATAACTACTGGGTACTTCTCATTTTAACCTTCTCACACCTGGGACACTTGGTTGTTTTACAATGGGTTATGCAGAGAAGGCATTAAGCCACTAATTATAGGAGCACTGTATGTTAGCCTGCTGGTTTTGCATTCTGCAAGATAAAACTAAGTACTAAGGAAATCAGAAAAGGATGACTCTCTTCATTCTGCTTAAGTGAATTTTAGTGGATTTTTTGTTTCCTGGAGGACATGTTGAAATCCATTACTCCTTGATAGTTTACAGAACTGTTTAAATGATAAGGGAAAAAACTGCAGTATATTTTGTTTTGACATAATTATTGATTTAAATCCCATACAATAGGAGAGTACTATTTAAAGGTCACTGAAAAAGAAATGAGTTTACACTCAAACAGCGCAAGCTTATCTCTCATGAAAGTGTAATGATGTGTTTATACTCTCACCGGTGAGTATTTATTTTTTAAGAAGGTAAAGTCTATGTTCAGGTGAAATGGGCTTCTAAAGGAGAATTTTTAAAAATATTTACATTTGAGGTAGTTATAAAAAGATATCTGAAGCAGACACATCCATTTCAGAATTTAACAAAACACTGCTTACTTACAAACCTGTTCCCACTCCCTCATTCCCTAAAAAACATTACTGAACAATTTTAAAGTGATGAATTGAAAAACATATTCCATTTTTAGGTGCTTTTTTCAATCTCTCAAAACCAGCTTTTAAAAAAATGAAACTGGAAGGAGTCCATTATATAGATTATGTATCTTTAAACACATGTATAAAATAGCTCAAACATTTGAATAATGGATGTGGCACACACCAGCTTTTTATTATACACCTCTACAGATCAAGAATGTATTAAAGCAAACTGACAGACATCGTAAGTATTTCAAAATAGGCAACACAGCATGTCCATGTTAACATATGCTATCTACTTTAACACACTTAAGAACCTATTTCTTAATTATGAGGCTCTGTAAGAGCCAAATGGCTCTCTAAGAATGTGATAGGCTCCAGGAAGTCCACATCTTTTTTCTGGATATTATTTTGAACCTTTCTTGTTCTTAAATTTTGATTTTCCTTTACCCTGAGGGTTCAAACAGAAGTGGTCTAGCCAAACTTTCTATTCAAAAGTAGCCTGTTCTTGAAGCAACAAGCAACATCTAGTATTTCCTTAAAAACAAATTTTCCCAAAGTATCTATTTCCCACCAGCCCAAACTTGGGTGCCATTTTCATCCCTGTCTCCAAGAAGCAAGAATGGACCCCTCTTTCATATCGTTAAAGATGATGCAGGGTCTATCTTCCAAATATGGTTCAAGTAGATTTGAAAATCAATACCTGGGCCTGAATCTCTCTCTCTTTCTTCCAAACTATTAGCAGATGCAAATGTGATATTTTATCATGCATGCTGGAAACATCACGTTCTTCCATCTTATCTGGTATTAGTAGATAGCCACTTACATCCATAAGAAGAATGCTATGAATGTCGACACTGGGGTGTGTGCAGGCTATGTATGTAATGCATGCACTGCAAGCCCAACTGGTGGCCCCAAAAGTGCATGAAGAATACCATTTTGTAAAATAAAATATTGCATGCACAGTATAAGTGAGGTTGTGTTGCATGGAGGATGCCACTTTATGGAACATCACTAAAAAGGGATGCAAGTGTAGAATTAAATACACAAGGCTTTAACGGGGACTTGCTATTATGCAAGTAAAGAAGGGAACATCCCTTTGCATGACTCAATTATTCAGTAATTATGAATGAGACATTATGCCTATGTACATTTCTGGCAGATTAGATTATGTTCACTATAGATGTTTAACATAGCTCTGAGGTTTGTTTTCTGATACCATGAACCCACTAAAACGTCACATTTGCAGGTAAAATCAAGTAGATTATAGATATTTGGAAACACTGTTGAGTTCTTGAGGTGAGTTAATCTGGTACATTTCTGCATAGAGGACTAAAAAGGCAAGCAAATGCAGAACTGAATACACAAGGCATGCAAGTGTAGAATTGAATCGTCCATGACAGAACAGGGAAGTGGTGTGAACTCTGTCAGGATGGAAAGATTAGTGCAAAATGTGTGCATTAATTCATTTAGTGTAAGAGACTATTCATTTGGTTTATTAATCTGTGTGTATATTAGATAAAAATATTTTCCTATCATCTAAAAAGCTGTTGAATGCCTGAGTAAAAATATCACTGCATGCCACTGACACCACCCCACACTCACCTGGCTTACTTTTTAAATGCTACAACAGTATTTGGCTTTATAACTTTGAAAAGGGCAGCCTTGATCCACAAAAGGATGCTTTGCCTTAATTAAACAATCTCTTACTGATAAATATGCACATTTTCAACCTTCTAGTAACCATGCTTATGATTTTCATATCCAAGATAAAAATAAATGGAAGCCATTTTGCCACATACACCAAAAACACTTAAAACTGATACAGAAAGATTTATATTAATATAAAGTGTATTAGTCCTGTATTAGCAGGAGTACTGTAAACAAGACAAATAGTAATTATTCCGCTGTACTCCAGCCTCAACTGGAGTATTGTGTCCAGTTCTGGCTGCCACATTTCAGGAAAGATGTGGACAAACTGGAGAAAGTCGAGAGAAGAGCAACAAAAGTTATTAAAAGTCTAGAAAACATGACCTCTGAGGAAAGATTTTTAAAAAATGGGTTTGTTTAGTCTGGAGAAGAGAAAACCGACAGGGGACATAACAGTTTTCAAATACATAAAAGGTTGTTATGAGGAGGGGCAAAAATTGTTCTCTTTGACTTCTGAGGATAGGACAAGAAGCAATGGGCTTAAATTGCAGCAAAGACATTTAGGATGGACTTTAGGAAAAACTTCCTAACTGTCAGGGTGATTAAGCACTGGCATAAATTGCCTAGGGAGATTGTGGAATCTCTGTCACTGGAGATTTTAAAGAGCAGGTTAGATAAACACCTGTTAAGGATGGTCTAGAGCAGTGCTTCTCAAAGACTGTCTGCCGCTTGTTCAGGGAAAGCTCCTGGCGGTCCAGGCTGGTTTGTTTACTTGCCACATCCGCAGGTTTATCGTGGCTCCCACTGGCTGCAGTTCGCCGTCCCAGGCCAATGGGGGATGTGGGAAGTGGCGCAGGCCAAGGGATGTACTGGCCACCAGCACTGTTTTAGAGAATACTTAGTCCAATCCCCTGCAATCATGGCAGGACTATTCAACTTCTTGAGATCCCTTCCAGTCACAAGAAATATTATTGCATGTGCCCATTTAAGAGTTGGAAGTTCTATATTAGTAGGTCCCATTCATTATACATACGTTTTGCTGGTATTTGTACCCAAACTGCCTGAAATGAGCTCTTGAAGAACAAAGATCTATGGCTGTCATAAACAGAGTGTTAAGGGTTAATGTCTCTTATACCTGTAAAGGATTACAAGCAGGAAACTGGACACCTGACCAGAAGACCAATCAGAAGACAAGATACTTTTAAATTCGGGTAGAGGGAAGTTTGGGTGTGAGTTCTTTGTTCTTCGTTCTTCTCTCAGAGGGTCTGAGAGAGACCAGACATTACTACAGGCTCTCTAAGTCTCTTTTCAAGTAGTAAGTAAAAAAACAGACGGTTTAGGCTTTTTAATTGTTTTACACTATTTGCATTTGTGGATCTGGCTGGTTAACTTTTATGTGTGTAGTTGCTGGGAATATTTTGATTTGTATTGGTACTGGTGGGAAAGTCTCTTTCTGGTGTCTGTAAGATATAAGACCCTGTAATATTTACATCTTGAAGTTACAGAGATAATTCTTTACTTTTCCTTTCTTTTATTAAAAGATTTCTTTTTAGAGAACCTGATTGATTTTTTGTTTGTTTGTTTCCCTTGTTTTTATCCCAGGGGATTGGGATAACTCAACAGGACGGGTGGGGGAGATGGAAGGAGGGAGTGATAAAATCTGTTTTCCTTGAATCTGTTTGCCTCTTTGTGGAAGGGAAGGGAGATGCTTCTCTGTATGGTGATTTAAGAGGTTAGATCAGTATCTCAGGATAGCCCAGGGAGGGAAGTTCTGAGAGGGGGAAAGGTGGGGGAATAGTTTATTTCTCCTTGTTTTAAGAACCCAAAGGATCTGGGTTCTTGGGGTCCCCAAGGAAGGTTGGGGAGGTCAGAGTGCCCCAAAACACTATACTTTTGGGTGGTGGCAGCCTATCAGATCTAAGCTGGTAATTAAGCTTAGGGAAATTCATGCTAGTATCTCATTCCTGGACTCTAAGGTTCAGATTTGAGAAAGAATGCTAGGACAATGGCCTTCTATACCTCACTGTGAAGACTGTGATATCTAGTGGACTGAGCACTAGGACAGCTCTAAATAAAGCTCTACCTCATTCAAAATCCAACTAGACTGCAGTAAGAAGTGTTCCAACATCACCTCATCTATTACAGGTCTCCCTGGCATTAACACAGAAGCCTAGTTGACTCAGATCCCTTCTTCAGCCCTTTTCACTCTCAACTTGGCAAAAGATCTGTAGACATTTATGATTCATAAGAATAATGGAACTAAAAAAGATACTTTTGGGGGCACTACGCTGCCAATAGAGACTGAAAGTGACCGCCATCTGATGGATGTTTGGTGGCCTGCTATGTGAAATGAGTTTGTTGCAGATCTGTTTCAATAGATGAGTTCTGAACAACAAAAAGACAAGCAGAGCAACTAACTGGCAACTTTATTGACTTCCTGCAAGTGAATCCAAAGAGTGTATGAAAATGGAGAGCATCTTGAGAAAATCCTCTCTAAGAAAGGAATGAGGCACACCGATTTGACAGGATGGGGAAACTTGTATTAGAACTGCCAATACTGCACCTGCAATGGGGAAACGTAATCTAGTGTTCTTAGCCCAGAACCTAAATTGAACACCAGAAATAAAGGAAATCATGCAGTAGCTTTGTAAGTTTTTGGGTCAGCCGGATGGCTTCATGACAAAGTAGCATGCACAAAGAAAGGCTACAGTCTTTTTACATTTTCTCTGCAGAACACACAACTGCATCATGATTCATCAAATTTTAAGGGAGGAAGCACTATGTCCAAGATTTTCACAACTAGTGATCTTGAGCAGCTCAACTTTCGGGTGCACATCTTTGGGAGGCCAGATTTTTAGACAGGTCTGAGCACCTGCCCTCTGCAAATCAAGGCTCCTTTTAGTGTCATAAGCTGTATGCCTAGCAATGGAGACATTCCCAATCACTAGTCACTTCTGAAAACCTTGGACCTCAATCAGAAATGGTGGTAAAAGGCTCTGATATGTGCCAACTCCATCTTTTTTGTTTAGCAAGAACATGAAGAGAGAGAGAGTAGAAAGAGATTTTAGTATATTAAACACTTTCCCCACTTACAGCTCAAACAGAAAGAGAGTTTCCTTCATAAGCAACAAGAGTCACAACATGGAAACCTTTATTCAGTTATGTCTCAATTATCCCTTTTGAGTATTACAGGAAAGAGAGAGAGTAGAGAGATTAAATAATTTGGAAAAACAATATGGAGTTCTGACTGCAGTAAGGGTAAGTAAACAGTTTTCTGCTAACCAGAACTGCATGTTTCCTATTATAAAATAAAAGAAGTCAAGTTTGAAGATGTTCCCTTTCAAAATGCTAAAGAACATTTTTGCATAAAGTGAACATTTTTCATATCTGCCAATACAAATTAGACCTGCTTTGGGGACACAAACATCTAACTTTTCATGTGCAGTGAATGCTTGAAACTCTCTCTCTTCAGTAAACATTCATAGACTCTGAGGCCAGAAAGGACAATTGTGATCCTCTAGTCTGACTTCCTATATAGCACAGGCTATTGAACTTCCTCAAAATAATTCCTAGACCAGATCCCCATTATCTTGCCCAGAATTGATGTCAGGCTGAAAAGTACCTAACTTTGCAAGTAATCCCATTTATCCTTTAAAATAAATCAATCACACATTAGCTTTCTTCTAGTGTTCTGGAATTCCCACAGTGCTCCAAGATTTATTCAAATCAACATTAATGGTCCAACAACTTCCTCAGCATGCTCTTTTTAAACTCTTGGATTGAGGTTATCTGGCCTTAACTTTAGTAGCTTCTGTTTAACACCCTCCAGAGATATCAGTGGAAAGGAATGAGTGTTTATCACCACCATATGATGAGGCCATATCATCTGTTTTTCCTCTAATACAGAGAGAAATATTTAAACACGTGAGCCTTTTCTGCATTATTATTGATAATTCTACCATTTTAACTAGTAATGGACCAATACCACTGTGTGGATTCTTTTCGCACCTACAATATTTAAAAAAACTCCTCAGTTTCCTTAACTCTATTGGCAACATACTTCTCCATGTCCCCTTAAATCCCTTACCAATTTTCTACAATTTCTAACTTCTGATTTACATTCATTACCATCAACTTCTTATTTCTTCCATTTGTTTATATATAATAAACAAAATAAAATAAATCAAAATTATATAAATTTTTCACAGCTGCCTTCACTTCCCCTCTAAACTAGGTTGGTTTTTAACCAACACAGTCTTCTTCCTAAGTTGTGGGACTATGGTTTTGGGGTATCTAGTAAGGTGCTCTTAAATGACTCCCAATTATTATTCACATTTTTCTGATTAAATTCTTCCTCACAGCTGATTTGGCTCATAATTGTTTTCAACTTTGTGAAACTGCCTTATTAAAGCACAAAGTATCTTTATGACTGGCCTGGAGTTTATTCTGTTTGCACATTATAAATGTGATCAATTTTTGACCACTGCTCCCAATAACTTTTAGTTCTGTGATCAGTTCCTCTTTATCTGTTAGGACAAGGTCTAATATAACCCCTAAGTTGGCTGCAAGATTATTTGAGTTAGGAAATCATCATCTATAATGTTTAGAAATTCCAAGGATCTTTTAGCACTTGCAGCATTAGAACGCAAGCAGATGCCACTCAAATTGAAGTCCCCCATTATCAGATAGGTTTCTCCCCCCCTCCTTCCCCCACACACACTACAAACAAATGTGTAAGGAGGTGATCGTCCTGTTCCCTACTATGATTTGGTAGTCTGTAGCAGACACCAATTAATACCCTACTTTGTGCGTTATCTATTCGAACACTGATTGATAAACATTCAAGATTATTTTCCTGTGAGTTATCAGTGATTCAGAAACAGATGCCATTTTTTTTTTATGTAAAGTGCCACTTCCGCTTCCCTTTTCTCTATTTGATCCTTCTTAAATAGGTTATAACCATTGACTTTTACATTCCAAGAGTACAGCTCATTCCACAAGGTTTGAAGAGTGGTACTACATGTTAAAAAAAATATCAAGTCAAATCAGGTGAAAATCTTAAGTGACTGAAACTGTACCATAGCATTTCTAGAATAGACATTACATACCTATAAAATAAAAAAGTATAGCAGTAGAATATACTACCAACAACCTGACCAGGATAGTGTCAGTGACTGTGAAATGTCCAGAAAGATTAGAGAGACTACAAAAATAGAATACCCAATAATAATGGGGGATTTCAACTACCCCATATTGACTGGGTACATGTCCTCAGGACAAGATGCAGAGATAAAATGTCTAGATACCATTAATGACTGCTTCTTGGAGCAGCTAATTCTGGAACCCAAAAAGGGAGAGGCATTTTTCTGATTTAGTCCTATGTGGCACACAAGATCTGGTCCAAGAAGTCAATATAGCTGAACCGCTCGGTAATAGCAACCTTAAATCAATTTAACATCCTCATATTGGGGGCAGGTGGGAAATACCAAATAAACCCAACACAGTAGCATTTAACTTCAAAAAGGGGAACTGCATATGGTGACCAGGTTTTGGCTGGGACAGTCCCCTCTTTAAGCTCTGTCCTGGAGGTCACGATTGTTTTTGGCAAAACTGGACATTTATCCCATTTGCTCTTGCCATCTGAAGACCTGTCTGCTATTTAGAATAGTCTATTCTAAATAGACTACTCTCCTTGTAATAAAATAATTTTTATTATTCAGACCATCCGGGATACAGAAAAAAAAATATATACGTCGCAATTAAATAGGACACTGTACCAACCTAAGTTTTCATTTACTCGCAGCAAATCTGAGGCAATCAGTTGAAGAGGTGTGGCTTGTGTTGGACAAGTGTTCACTTATTACACTTATTGGGGATGCATTGAACAAAACGGAGCAACAACTATTTCCTGTTCTTTTACGTTATTTTCCTCCCACTGGATGGAGTTTGCACAAAAATTATCCAGTTTTCATCTCTACCCAGAGAAACATCTGATTTGTAGTGTGCATTCATCTAGCAAATGATTGAGAAGTATTCTCTTAGTTACAAGATTGTTGGAATTTGTGCAGACGACACCAATACTAATTTTGGTGGTGCCAGACTTTGTGGGTAAAACAATTGTTCCAAAAGCTCTAGCCCAACTTAGGAAAAGAGATCTATGGTATTGGGTGTGGTTCACATATTGTGCATAACTGTCTCCAAACTGCAGGCGACTGTCTTCCTTTAGAAATGGACAGATTCGCAGTAAAGTTTTAGAAATTCTTTCATAACTACACAGTGTGTGTTGAAGAGCCGAAAGACTTCTGTCGATTTGTTGAAATCCAGAGCCTGCTAGCACATGAATCCTCTCATTGCAATCAACAATATACACGATTTTGTTGATTTTTAATGGGGTTAAAGTATATTCTCTCTCTCAAAATAAATGCTCATCACTACTAAAAAAGCTCTTCAACGATCCAGCCACTCAACGGTGGCTTCTCTTTGCCAGCAAAAAAACTGCATGTTCTAAAAGGAAACAGAGGCATTAGGGTAAAAACAATTTGTCAGTGACAGAAGTTGCACTGAAAACGTGTTCCCTGCATGTTAAGTTATTGGAAAGGTTTGGAGAAAGAACCTTCTGAACACTCTTGTTGAATGCAAGCAAATGAAAGAAAAGGAGTTTTATAATGTAGTTGACAATTTTTACACAACATCCCTATCCTGTGCTTAGAGCACTGCCTTTGAATGCACCCAAAAGTTTGAATGAGCTCTGATGAGGAATATGTTGCAGTTCAAGCAAATGCAATACAACCTCGCTGCATGGTGCACCAGAATTTCCACCTTAAATATTCTGGATGAGAATTGTCTCTTTGACGCGTGGACCAGTGCAAAATCAATTGTCTCCAGTTGTCTTTCAGACTGGAACCATCAGAGAACACCCGTCACCAAAATGTGGCAGAAGATTTTTCGAGAGATGAACCGTAATGCAGTATAATACGCAAATTATGTGCTGTGTCTTCCTGGTACTACGGCACCTGTTGAATATGTCTTTTTACTTAGGAATAATGAATGGTCTCCTGAGGAAAAAAAAAATCACGTTTCAATGTCTCCATCCTAAAGGCTGTCTTTTACGTGCAAGTTAACTTTTCTCTGGTCTGTACTACATTTTATGACAAGTTGCTAACAGACACGCAAATCCTCAGAAAAAAATAGTATCAGAGAAATACAACTGCTATCAAGCAACTTCACACCCTGAAGAACAGCAGCAAGACAAGGATTATTGCCAGGAACTACTAAATTTTAAGTAAAATGTATGAAACTATAAAATATATAAGAATATGAAACTACCTTATCTTTTTTGTGTACCACCAGTAAACTCCCTTGAGCACTGACCATCTCTTACCCGGTGTCCTGTTTTCAGTTGAGGGAAAATATGGTCACCCTAAAACTGCACAAAAATGAGGAAACTAGTTAAAACAGAAATTAAAAGAAATAATCACAAGAGCAAAATGCCCACAAGCTGCATAAAAACTTTGTAAAACATAATAAGAGGCTCAAACAATATGCATCCCCCAAATTTAAAAAAAAAAAAAAAAATAAGAGGGCCAAAAAATGCCACCAATGCTAAACAACGAAGCAAAAGGGACAGACAAAAAGACACCCTTTAAAAATTGGGAGTAAAATCCTATTGAGGAAAATAGAAATGAACATTAAACTCTGGCAAGCCAAGCGTAAAAGCATAATTAGGCAGGCCAAAAGAGAATTTGAAGAACAGCTAACTAAAGACAAAAACTAACAGCAAATTTTTTTTTAAGTACATCAGAAGCAGGAAGCCTGTCAAACAATCAGTGGGGCCACTGGACAATTGAGGTGCCAGAGGAGTACTCAAGACAGACAAGGCAGCTGCAGAGAAACTAAATGAATTCTTTGCATAGGTCTTTACTGTAGAGGACGTGAGGGAGATTCCCACACCTGAACCATTCTTCTTAGATGACAAACTGTCCTAGATTGAGGTGTCAGAGTTTTGGAACAAATGATAAATGAAACAGTGATAATTCACAGGACCAGATGGCATTCACCCAAGAGTTTGAAGGAACTCAAAATATGAAATTGCAGAACTACTAATTGTAGTATGTAACCTATTGCTTCAAACAGTGTCTGTACCAGATGACTGGTGGATAGCTAACGTGATGCCAGTTTTTTAAAAAAGGCTCCAGAAGTGATCCTGTAAGCCTAACTTCCCAAGCAAATTGGTTGAAACTGTAGTAGAGAACAGTTGACATAGATGTAGATGAACGTGAGCCAGAAGTATTAACATGCAACAACTAGATTGAATTTATGCTCATAAATGAACAATTCGAATTCCTCCTTTAGTACCCTGGTTTCTAGCTTTAGTGTATGGGCAATTTAAGAATTTCTGCTTTTCATGTCCTTTGGTTTCTTCATTAATTTTGTTCTCAACATCTCAATTTTGTGCGGAGTGCTCATGCCTTTCCCCTTTTGCTATTAGTTTAAACCCCTCCTGGACACACTTTCCAGCCTGTCCCCAAGGCATTGATCCCCCTTCTACTGAGGTGGAGGGCATCCAAACTATACAGACACCTCTTCTTGTTGAAGGTAGACCAATGTTCCACAAAACCATAGCCCTCCAGCCACTTACCTAACCTGCAATTCACTTCCAGACCCTTCTGTATTCGTTTGCTTTTGGGTCAGGAAGCATCTGAGAAAAGATTGCTTGGACCATCTTCTTCAGCATGCTTTCAAGTTCCCTGAAGTCTTCTGCAAGAAATCCCTCAGTGCAATGTCATTAGTGCCAACATGAACAGTCACCAATGGATCCTTGCCTGTAGCTTCAGAATATTATCCAAACTTAGAGTGATGTCTCATGTCTTCTTTCCAGGAAGACAGTACGCTCTCCTGTTGTCCACCTTCCCTAGCACAATGTTCTTTAGAGTCTTGAGTACTGACTCTCCAACAAGGATTATCTGTCTTTGGATGGTTGGAGAACTCTTTTGTGGGCAAGCTTGATTTTCATACAGGTTGGGCTGAGCTGCCATCCACATGTGTATCCCATACATCTCTCTGCTCCCTTGGACTGCTGGATCAGGAGAGTTATCTTCCATCATTTCCAGACTGAGGATCTGATACTGATTTGTAACTTCCAGCTGTGTGAAATTCCTTCTGCTTCTCTTTTCTGTCCTAGTGACAGTCTGCCTATCCTTGTTAATCTCAAACCACATAGAATGCTGCTGTGACCTCTTACTCTGGTGGCTACTAGCTCGCAGGCCTCTTCTCTCACCAGTTTCTTTGTGGCAATTCCGTTCTTCCTTGTACTTGTGGTACTGGTGTTTCCCAAATCTAGTTGTGTAAGAACACCTCAACCTCTCTGATTCTTAATAGCTTTTCACCTTGCCCCTCCCATCCAAGAATCTTTTTCCTCCAGCAGAGCCACCAACTTGCACTTCATGTACATGAAATCCCTTCGTCTTCAGGCAGGTAGAAGAAAATGGCACATCCATTGCAGATCACTATCACAGTTCCATCGCTGCCAACTTGGTATCGCATGTAGTGCTGAACCTGGAAGGAAAGCCTCATGCGCCCCGCTCCAAACTCCCTTTGAAACTCCTCTGTTCATGGCCCTCAAGTTCACTTCACAAGTGACTTTTTATACTAAGTCTTCCTTGCTTAGCTTACCTCTGAGCAACTGGGCTGACCAATGGTCCAGGAGCTAGAGCTTCGTGGCTTCAGCAAGGCACTGATCAAAGCTTCAAGAGTTTAGTCAGGGACCCATGGCCCATTTACGCAACCCATACACAGAGAACAACCAACCAACCACCCATAGATGGACCAAACACACTACTCACCAAGTCCCGATACCTTCAAGCACAAAGGCTGTAGCTGGAGCTATTCCATCCTTCTAGACGCAGGATGTTAGAAAGGTTAAAGAGACATAAGATCCAACAATTTTGTAAACAGAAAAATTTCCAATACAATATATTTCTGATTCCTATCATTATACACATGCAGTGAAGAAGGCTGGCTGAAACAAGAACCAATGAAAAACTTGGAATTTGATATTTTTTAAAAATAAGTATGGGTTTCACACATTTTGACGAGTAATTTAGCACCATCTGTATTACAAGAATGGGAATAGAAGTGCCCATTACAATTTAAAATAAAAGTCACAAGAATGCACAATACACTACTGACCTGTGATCTACCAAGACACTAGACACTGTGTGTTCTGCTCCTGGCTCTGGACAAATGGCCTCACTTCTCTGTACCTGAACTTACTTTTTACCAAAACGGGTGCAACAACACTTACCTGTAGGGGTATTGTGAAGCTTAATCTATGTTAGTAAAAGCTTTGAGAATATCAATTAAGTGCTTTAACGAAACTAAAGTTCAGTTCTTCTGTAGGCAGTTCTCTTAAATGTCCCCTCTCATCACCCCACACTTCCTAATATTCATTCAGTTTTCCTCACATTTTAGTTCATTGTGAGGAACTTGCATAACCATAGTTCATTGCATAACCCACAGCACCGTGTCTATCATGAGGACTTTTTCCACTCAAGAGAAACTAAAATTGCGAAACCCCCCCCCAAACCATTTCCACAATACCACAACAGTTTAATTTAGAATTATACTAGGGACAAATTTATCTAGTTTATAAATGCACCTCTTTCACACACAAGAAAATTTAGAGGAAAACAAATCTATTCCCGGCCCTCCAGATGGAGGGTAAATAAAATACAGTATTATGAGGCACTGAGCTGGAAAGCGTGGAAGAGGAACATTTACTTTATATTAAGGGAGCAGGCTAGGCTCCCTTGCTTAGCTAATTATCAATGGTGCGTGAAAATGACATTCATTATTCTATGCAAAAACTAAAATTTTATTCAATATAATTTTCAGGCCCAGAAAGTTTGCTTTTTATGCAAGAAGTGATTTCATAAACTTTCATATATTCAAATTTAGACTTTTTTTGGTAAAAAAAGTTTAACTTAAATCACACTTCAGATCTTTTACTTGAAAACAGAATCATCATGAGTGACGACAGTTGCAAAATCCACAACACTTTAGATTTCCCATGAAATCAACCCATTTTCACAAATTCTCAACTAAACACATAAACCTCAACATTGCAGTTTCCAAATATTGTGGACAGTATTTTACACCGACCTTCTAATTGCAAGTCTCCAAGAAATACAGCAAGAAGAGACCAAACTCTTCCAATTTCTCCTGCCATTTGGGGACATGTATGTCAATTATTTAATGCTGTTACTATGATCAAACTCTTTGTATCATTACCTTATCCTATCTGAAAAATGTCAAAAAAAGAAAAAGAAAAAAACACTTAATTTTTTTTTTAAATTAGACTTCCTTAACACTATGTGTGTATATTTTGCTTATTCACTTAAACAATAAAAAACAATAAATTACACTGGAGACAATCAGACAGCGTTATATGGAAATTCAGCAGTGGTTCGGAGAAATCTTTAGTTCTTAATTCAAAATATACATTTAATTTGCCACTGATGTGTTGGAAGTGACTAAAATCTTGGTTAAAATATAAATGTTTTGAGTTTTCGAAATGGGAAAGATTTATTTAAGTTTGCAAAATCTTTGAAAATAAGAGAATAATCACCAAGTATTAGTTATTATGCCACACTGTAAATCAACAAATAGCCACAGAAAGCTCATTTGAAAAATCCTCAAATCTAAAAATTGGGGCTATTAGCTTTTGAGAAAACACTGACGTTTAAAAAGTTTGATTCTCCCAAAATGTGTGCGTGTGTGTGTGTGTGGGGGGGGTTTGGTGTGTTTTTTATGTTGTTTTTTTGTTTGTTTTTTTTAAAGTACCCTCTGTGGTGCTAGCCAAGACCAAATAGAGGAAGTAGTAGGGGTTTTCCTTGACTGCATTAGGCTTAATACATGCAGTAAATAAATCTCCTCTGTAAAGGAAATGCACAGGCTAGCATTTTACAACTCCAGCAAGGAGAATGTTGAAGTACTGCTAAACGTGCATCCAGACAACGGTGCAAACAATACATAATGGCACCTCAGAGGAATGACTGCATTACAACAAGAGTTAAATAGGGCTCCATTTTGCTCCATCTGTAGTTGGATTTGAGGTCTTTTTATCTTCCCTAGGAATTATTCTACTTCCTACAAGTGTTTAGCTAAAGAATTAAGACTCTACTGTTTACAACAAACAACATGTGACCTGTTTATTAGCTATATTGTTCTATGATGTATTTCTATCACACTGGTCTACAATTTTTGAGAAGTTGTCTGCTTCAGAGATAAAATGTGATATTTATTATGTATTTTGATGTGCTGAATTCAAATATGACAATTAAAACAACTGATTGGCTACTGTTTCTAAGATATTTAAGTTTTTACATTTTATGTCTATGTATATTGTGTAGATGATAGAGTTTTAATCATAAATTGTAAATCTAGGTCTTTTCATGTGTTTATGGTTGCTTTACATGATAATATTTCACCTGTCCTGTTTATGTAACACTTTAAAAATCAGCAAAAGGGTTCTACAAATAAAATTTATTATGAAACAAAAGGCAAAACACTATTATGTACATAGTTTAGTCCTATTCAGTGTCTACTCGGCGCTTCTTGGCTTGTCTCTTCTATTCATTAAATGGAGCATCTCTTGTCACTGTCCAGCAATAGTCTGCAAGCATTGATGGGCTCCATTTGCCCTGATAGCCTGCCAGGAGATTCCACTGCTGTAGTCTGGAGCCCAACGGCTCTGCCTTACTCTTGGGTAGTTCCAAATCCTTGACAAGGTCATTCAGTTCACCTTGTATTATGAGGTGTGGTTCAGAGGAGGAGGATGGGAGACAATGTGGGTCCTGTGACATTGATGGTTCAGGACCAGATGTTTCATCTTCTTCTTCTTCTTCTTCCTCGTCTGACTCAAGCAAGAATGATTCTGGTGCATCATGAACCAGCAGTCCTTCTCCGTGGGGGACTGGGCGTATAGCTGATGGAATGTTTGGATAATGCACAGTCCACTTTTTCTTCTTCGACACACCTTTCCCAACTGGAGGCACCATGCAGAAGGAACAATTGCTGGTATGATCTGTTGGCTCTCTCCAAATCATTGGCACTGCAAAAGGCATAGATTTCCTTTTCCTGTTCAACCACTGGCCAAGATTTGTTGCACAAGTGTTGCAGCATATTTGTGGGGCCCACCTCTTGTCCTGATCTCCAATTTTGCAGCCAAAATAAAGGTGAGAGGCTTTCTTAACCATACTGGTTATACTGCACTTTTGTGATGCAAAAGTCACTTCACCACAAACATAGCAGAAATTATCTGCACTGTTCACACAAGTACGAGGCATCTCTGCTCACTTTGGCTAAACAGAAATGTGTCCCTTTGGAAAAATCAAACACTGACAAATAAGAGCATGACACTGTATGATTTCTAGAGCTGATATAGGGCAATTTGTTCAGCAGAGTGATGTAAGCTTCATTATGATTGCATCATCCATGACTTCTAGAAGAACATGATGCAATTCATATCATGTATGACGCAATACCAGCTTCAGATTGCAACATTCATTGTTTTGCCTAAAAAGCAAGTACTGTCCAAACCCAGTCATAGATTTATTCATAGATCCAATCAAGGATGTATTTTAGTCATTTCTGGTTTAAATTGACATCCCTTCCCTTTATAACTCACTTATCCTCCGCCATTCCCAAGTCAAGGGTCGTATATACTGACCCAATAGCATATCTTGAAAACTAGAGCCAATCAACAATTTTAAGCATCATTTTCATTCTCAGTGACCCAGAATTAGTAAAGCTGGACTACATTTATTTCAGAAGGATTTTGGCTGTAGAGCAGTGTTACAGGTGCAAATCTTATTCTCTCTTACACAGCTGTGTTAGGCTAGGCATTGTTTGCACAGTCAGCAATAAACATGGGTCACAAGCACCTGGAATTTAGAAACTGGTAGATGAACAGTGCTTGGAGAGCTTCTTATTATGGATGGCATGTAGTTTTTCCAAGAAAAATTGTTCCAGCACAGGTTAAACTGAGATACAGCCTGTTATCTAGCACCATAATAGGTTTAATGAGAATTTACAGAACACTCAGTGAAACATAGATGGATAGAAGGATAGTAGAGAGGGCAGAAGGATACAAAAGGCTAGGAAACAAGCATTGACTAAACCAGACATGCATTGTGCATGCTTCCTCATAGCATAGCTCTGTCATGCACCTCCATTCTGAGCTGCAACTCGTTATCATCAGCACTTATACAGCAATAATGCCTAAGGGCACCAGTCAAGCATTGGGGCCTCATTGTGCTAGATGCAGTAAGACAGCATCCCTTGCCCTGAAGCTTCACAGGCTCAACAGGTGAATGAGAAAACTGAGGGGAGCACAAGGTAACAGTAGAGTGATTCAGGTATCATACATTCAGCAGATATGTCCGCTATTTGGGTCATATGTACTGCCACTGAAGTCACTGCTACCATCATTGGGTTTTTGCGCACAGTATACCAAAGAAATTCTCCCACCAGGATTAAACAGACACCAATCCAGTTTGATTTTGGATCAAGGAAGGATCAAGAAAGATGAAAGCCTAGTCCTTAAAACTACTACAGCTTTTACATCCAGTAGTAAGCGTCATTAAAAATACTTAAAAAAAAAGAGTACATGTATGGGTATTTTACAAGTACTCCCTTTAAAGATAGCATCACTTCTGCAATATTGTAGGTAGGTTAAGTGGGTAAGAAGCAATAAACAAACTACATGCAACAGATTTTCTACTGAAAGCAGAAAAATATTGTGGACCCATCTTGATTGTTATGGCGACTGTGGGCCACATTGTCACTTCTACTGCATGCACATGTTGCATTGCTAAACAATGCTTACAGTGAGATAGTCTGTGTTTGACACTGTTAGCAATGATCAGAGTTTTAGTTTCATGTGCAAAGTTTATGTTCTATATTTTGGATGCTGTGATAGTTTGGTAACGGAAGGATCTGCAATTGAATTAGCACTTGGACAGTGTCTGTCACAGGTAATAACTTCTTATGTCAGGGAATCTACATGCTGATCAATGTGAAGCTATAGGCAATTGCTTATACCAATCATAAATCACTTTTTATCGATTGGCATAGCATTCCAATTCCTTGATTTAATTAGGACCTATCAACAGGATTACAATATAAGCTTAAATACATGTTCACATGCCACGTCTGTTCTCTGTATCCTTGTCGTATTGCATAACATTCCAGCTATATTTATTTGTAAATTAAGGATGCAACTGCCACCTGAGACGTCCTCATGTCAGAGGTTAAAAATGAGAATTTTCCCATGTCTGGATTTGATTCCTGTATGCAAAAAGTCAGGCTTGCCTACACGCTGATCTTAATCTGATTTATGCACCAATTTATTTTATACATTAGGCACACTGTATGCAGTCTGACTGATACATAAAAATTTCATGCAAAAAAGGACTTACTTACATACAACTGCTTTTCAGTTACTATTACCTCTTGTGGTTAGTATCTTACAGTAGGAAGGACAAATGACTCGAGACTGCACACATTTTGCCCACTAGACAAACATCTTCATCACTTTTCTATTTCACTTCACTTTCAGCAAGCTCTGAATAGCTGAACAGCTTTATCTTTGAAGCGACCAGATTTAATTTTTTTAAAAGACCTTAGTAAGTATAAAAACCCAAACATTTTCACATACACTTTTAAAAATATATTTTTTAAAATAAAATAAGTGTCCCTCTAACCTATTAAAAGGATCCAATAGCAAATAAAGGATATTCTAATTATCCTTATACATATGTGCTTGCTGCATTATCATTAACACTAAAAAGATTTTTGCATGTTTTTTATTTAGAAAATCAGCAAGAACAGCATCCTTCCATATTTTCCTTTTATTAGAAATCTCCTTTCATCTAAGAAATATGAGATGTGAAATAAATTGTACTATCTTTTTTTTTTATTCAAATCCTTGCCAGTGCTAGGCAGTATGCTAATGAAAACAGGTTGATAAATGACTCCCTGATATTTTCCAGACATTTTTCTCTCAGAAGTGCTCTAAACTGATGTAGCTCAAAGAGAATAAGGCACATTAAGTCATTATATCAATTTTTGTTACCCAGATACTTCAGTCCCAGTTAAGAGCTGACAGCCAATATAAAACAAGGCAAGGGCATCATACGACTCCATCGATCAAATCTTGTCGTAGATAGATTGCCTATTACACAAATAGAACCAGCAGATTCAGTTTGTAGTTTTATGCTCTCCAATTAAAGGATAACAGGGTACTTTCCCATAAATCTGCTAATTGCAACTGAATTAATTTAACAAATTTCGCCAAGCACAGAAAGAAGTGTTTGGTTAAGCTAATGTAAACTAGCACAGGTTGTCACAAAGCGTGTTCCATAACAGAGTTTTACTATACCTTGATTGGGCAAGGTGTCACAAGCATTTAGTGCCATTGTGGTTCTTTGGCAACAGACAGCTGACAAGCATAAAACATTGCACAAATAGGAGATAAATTATTTGCTGTGCTTTTCCTCCCGTCCCCCCACTCAAAGCATGATATAACTTCTTGTTTGCACCTAATTAATGTATCCTTCCAAGTGGGCTGTTTTTCAAAATCAGTATTATACCAGCAAAAGCACTAGATCACAGAAAGTGCTCCCATATGGGCACTCAGCAAACAATGGTAGTGATCTGCAAAAACCAACCTATAGCATTTCTGTGAGAAGCAGCAGCAGCGCTTATTTACCAGCACAATAATGCAGTATACCTAGGTTTGTGTATATATCTAATGAGTTTAAGTATTCATATAGAAATTGTGAGATAGAATGACAGAATTCAGAACTCTAAAGAAAAGGATCTCTCGTGATTGCTGTAACTTAAGGAAACACAGGTTATGATTATACAGTCACCCTTGCAATCATGCATTATAGGGTTACAACACATCTCTATTTTAAAATAAAAGTATTTTCAAATTATTTCAAAAGAAAGCTATAGTCATGCCCATGAGAGATTTTAGAAGCAGCATTTGTTACAGGTAAGGAAACAGACATTTTTAAGGAGGGCAAGTTATCTACCAATGGCAGATACTTTTATGTATTTACATAGTTGAGTACAAAAGTCATATATTAGTGAGGTACCATATACAATGTGAAGATGCAGAAACTGAACATTGGAAAACATGAAGTAAACATTCAGTATCTTATACAGGGATTAAGATGAAGAGCCCTTCCTAATATTAGGAACAGGGCCGATTCTAGGCACCAGTGCTCCCAGCATGTACTTGGGGCAGCACATTCCAAGGAGCGCCTTTTTTTTTGGTGTTTGGGGCGCAAAAAGCCAGGAGCCGGCCCTGAGCGGAGGTGAACTGCAGTGGTGGGGGGTGCGGGGAGGACTGCAGGAAGTAACTCTGGGGGGGAAGGGACAGAGGAACTGCTCCCGCCCAGCTCACCTCCACCTGGGAGGGAGGGTGGGGTAGTAGGGGAAATGCGGTATACCCGGGGGAGGAGTTGGGGCCGGGGATTAGGGGAAGAGGCGGAGGGCCCGGGGGCATGGGAAAATTTTTTTGCTTGGGGCAGCAAAAAACTTGGAACCAGCCCTGGTTAGGAAGAGATTCACATAGGCATAGGAACCAGGAAAAAGGTGGAAGTAACAAAGCCAAGTGGCAGCCACAATTTGAGAGCATGGTGCAAAATGAATACCTAATTCAGCTAGTTGTATCTAAACAATCCCATCCAAGTCTATTTCCTGTAACCCAGTCTATTCCCATTGTACTGGAAGTTCCGTTTCAAAAGGATGTTGAAAAAACAAAATGGGGAAGTCCTACTGCTTTCATGTGCCTTACCTGTACAAACTCCAGGACAATTTTTTGAACCCACAAAGAGGAGCATTTACAAATTAACATGACAGCTGCAGAGTCCTAACTGTGCAGTGAAAGTTTGGAACCATTGTCAACAAGAATATATATATGACGGATTCAAGGAACTGAAATATGAAAATGTTCTCCTGCCTGGTTCAGGACTAAGAATAACCTCACCACTATTGCTACTTGCACCACAATTCTAACTGGGGCAGAACTCTCTCTCAAAATTTAGGAGTGAGTTGGAAAAAACATATTTGTTCCCATAATGCTAGTCTTACATCCCATGCTATTTGTTGAAGCTGCTCTCTCATTCGTTCTCAAGTTTAATGTGTAGAAATCTTCGAATGTCTGTAGGGAGGCTACAGAAAAGCCTTCTGGATCTCAGACAGAGGGAGAACTCGAAGGTACTCAAGGTATTGGTACCTTCCACTATTAGCAACAAAATTCTCCCCAAATGGAGGCCCAACAACTCAAGCAAAACAGAAGGAGCTAAAGTAGTTAAACAAGATTTTGTGATAGATGAAATGTATATTGCCTTATTTCATGCCAAACTTCAGGTTACAGATGAAAAGAAAATAAAGCCATTTGAGATACCAAAAAAAACAACAACAACAAAACCAAACCACCCACTTGCTCAAGATTATTATAATCAGCAAGCACTTTATACAATCATTTTAGTGAGACCAATTTCAGCAAGTCAACTGCTCTACCATATCACTCCATGTGGTTGGGGTTTTTTTGTTTATTTTTTTTTGGTTGCTTACTTTTGTTTTCTGTTAACTGAATTTTTTCTTGTGTTTTGATTCTTTACAGGCCTGCAGTATAAGATTGAATGTTTTCCTATTGACTACAACTCTTGAAGATGTATTTGTTATCTGGCTGTATATTCTACAGATTTACACGATGATTTTATGATGTTAACAAAACAGTCTTATCTAGATCATTTTTACTTACAACTACAGGCAAGAAAGGAGGTAACAACATATCTGTTTCATTTATCCTAATTACACCTACCCAAAATTATTTCACAAGAAAGCTATAGTCACATCCATAAGAGCTTTTAGAAGAAGCATTTGTTACAGGTAAGAAAACAGATGTCATTTTTAAGGAAGGCAAGTTATCTACCAAAGCCTGGGTCGGGGTGAAGAAGGGGCGGCATTTCCCCACACACACATACAGCTGACCAACAAAAGTTATATTGGCATAACTAGAAGTGAACACCAAGCCTCAAAGACATCAGAAAGGGGAAAAATATACAGCTAGCCCTGTAATTGTGACACAAAGCATATAAACAAAGACAATCCCTGTGGCCAAAAGTTTACAATATCAAGGCTAAGGCCTAGTCTATGCTTGAAAATTAGGTCAATCTAACACCCCATACCAACATAACATGATGACTTAACACTCAGCCCAGCATAGACTCTGCTGTGTTGTCCAAAGAAGCATTCTTTCAAAATAATTAACTTAAACTGGAGGGGTGGTGTTCCTATACTGACCCCCCCACACACAAAAAAATAAAAAAGAACTTCCATCAGTGTAGGCTATGTCTGCGCTACAGGGTTGTATGTCCATAGATACAGCCTGAGACAGTATGGCATCAGATCTGTAACAAAGAGGAAAGAGTGGAAGAAAGGAAAAGAGGAAACCGTAAGAACATGAGGTATCTACAAAACTGTCAAGAACCACTGCAAATAACTCAGGACCTAATTTTCAGAAGTGTTCTAAGCACCCAGAACTTTAGACTAAAAACATTTTTTCCCCCAAAGATGCTGAGCCCACACTGCTGCCATTGATTTTAGCTAGAGATAGAAAGCAGTATACAACTTTCCCAACAGAGAGGTCAGATCTTGTCAGACCGCCTTCCCTTCTCTCGACTTGGACTGAAAAATTCATCCCTCACAGTCCAGTTTGTCATCTGCCCAACTTTTCTCATTTTACTTCCGCTGAATCCTTCATTTTTATTTAGATGTGTGTATTAGAAGTGTATATGTACCAGGACTGTCCAATTCAAACATAGCGTCAGTGCCAAAATGACTTTATGCCTTCATCCAATTGTACAACTGTCTGGAATGCTGAAGGTAGCTTTGGCAAAGTGCAAGAAAGAGCAAGTGGTTTGAACTAACATTGAACTCAGATTCTTTGTTCTAACTGCTTTTACATAATGTAAGTGTGCAGACACAAAAATGCATCTTGGTGAAAGTCTCCACCAGAGATTTGTGCGGGCAGTCTAGAGAGTTCATAGTTATCTTTTTGTTCAAGACTCATTTACTTGCAAGAAAAATATATAGACTTTGGAAATGCTTTCATGTAAATACCATTTTAGTCTCTAGCAAAACTGCTTAAGAATGTCTTTACATTTATTTGCAACCTTTTGTGTACAATAATGATCCAGAAGGACAGGACTAAACTGGTCTTTGGTCTGGCTAACTCAATGTGTGTTATTTTCAACTCCAGAAGACTACAAAAATTAAATTTAAGTGACGGGCTTCACTAGCAGATGGAAAAAAGATCTAATAGAAAGTCTAAGAACTAGTCCATTGCTGATTTTTTTTAAAAAAAGTTTTCTTTTAAATAAAATAGTTTCATTATTACAATGTAAATCAGTGGGCACCATCACCAATTTTAAAACTGAATTATAATACTCTATAATCCCATCTCTGACCTTGGGAAAGTCATTTAGCGTGTCTCAATTCCTCATCTGGACAATAGGAATAAAGCTACTTCCTCCTAACTTTTGACTTGGATTATAAGCTCTTTGAAACAGTGCTGTCTTACTATATCTGTACAGTGCTCACTACAACAAGTTTTGATCTTGTTTGAGGTTTCTACATTCTACCATAGTCTAAATAGTGATAGTAACATCACAACCACCACCATCTTCATTTGTCATTTGTTTATTTTTAAGCTTTCTCCTCTTATCTTATTTTCCTAATGTTTGTCTGTTATAGACTGTATGTTCTTCAGAGCAAGGCCTGCACCCCTCTTTAATCTCTAACACCATGCAGAGTTGTAATAGTAAATATTTAACAAATACAAAATAAAAAATTCACAGAGGACATCATGAACCACAATGTTACAGCATCTTTCTACAAGCCTGGTCTACATTTTCAACCAGTGGCCTAAAGGGTGAAATGTTCCATGTCCCATTACTTTTCTATTTTTTCTTATATTTTTGGAGCTCTCTCTTGACATGGGGCATTTAAAATAATTCCCTTCACACATTCCCCCTTTCAGGCCTCAACTTTTCACTTTTTAAAAGAAGTTTTAATTTTAGGGGGATATTTTATTTCATCTAGTTGATCCTGTCATGTTAGTGTCTGTGACTGGTTTATGCTGTAGATCTGTTTTTTTTAATCTTCGTGCTATTGCCACTGATCCCCTGCCCTTTATAAGCCTCCTATACAAAGTTCTAGTAAAGTTTTTTTCTTTTAAGACTCTCAATGAAGTTTGCACTACTCTTCATCCACACATTCACTTGACCATTCATTCACTAGCACACAAAAATCCATGACCCTCAGGACAGCTATGACAAATATACAGCCCTCCGCCATACCAATCCCCTGAATGTTCTCCAGTCCTTCACAATTTGCTTTGTCTTACTAGGAAAAGCAGCTGAGCATCCCACTAAAAAGAGAGAGTGCATTCTCTATCTTTATCCTGGGAATGACAGGAATCTGCACTGCCTGCTCCATCTACACCTCTACCCAGACATAACGTGACCCGATATAACACAAACCCGGATATAACGCAGTAAAGCAGAGCTCCAGAGGAGCGAGACTGTGTGCTCCAGCAGATGAAAGCAAGTTCGATATAATGCGGTTTCTCCTATAATGTGGTAAGATTTTTTGGCTCCCAAGGACAGCGTTATATCAGGGGAGAAGTGTACCACAAGTCAAGCCACTATCCCCAGCCTCCTCGACCTCTGGGTGCCACAGAGCAGCAGTTATGCACCCTGGTGGAGATCTTGAAAGCTTCTCCTCTGGCAGAGAACTATTCTTATTTGGGCAGGAAGATTTAGTGTTCATCCTTTCCTTCTCCCTCATTTGACAAGCAGAAAAGTAAGGGACATAATCCTTTGCCCTTTACATAGACACTTGACCCCCACCTTATTGAAGAGTGGGTGGGAAAATGTATTAAAAGAAGATTGGCAGCAGAGTTTACTTTGGGTGATCATCAGCTTCCATGTGAAGGCAACTATGTGCTGGTATCTTCTATGCAAAGACTGACCATAGTACTATGCTATGCAGTCTAAAAAAGTTTGACAACTTATTTAGCATACTCTTCACCATAAGACTAGAATACCTGATTACAATCAGTCTCTGTCCAGCTCCACCCATCTACCTTATTTCTTCTTACCCTGTTTAATTTCTAGGCTTAAACCCTTTGAGACAAGGACCTTGTCTGACTATCTGTACTCTGAAGGGCCTCATTACTGTATAAATACTTCTCTTCTATGCCATACGTTGAGGCTGATGTGATACATCTTTCAGCGTTCACTTAACCATTAGCTGTGCAAGACATGACATGTCAATGTCAATCTTTCTGGGTCTAAATTTTCAAAGGTTCCTAATGAGTTTGCACAGCCAGCCTAACTTGGGGCTGAGCCCCTTGGACCAAGGCTCAAGAGTCAAATCCATCCTCTCAAAAAAGAGATTGGGAGGCTTTGTCTGGGCCAGCAGGGAAAAGAAAACCCTGTCTCCTTTAACAACTGTACACACACCCTCCATGTGGGCTTGAGAAGGGAAGCTCTGTAGCTGACCATTGGTTCTCCCACATCCCTGGGGAGGGTCCTGTAGGTTCTTCCCCCTGCCTGGGAATTCCATTCTGTGCTGGGAAGAAAAAGCTACTTCATCCCTCTTGGGACTACAGTATGACTAGACTTTTGGGGCCTGGCTGTGGCCATCTTGCTAGTTGCCTTTTGGGACTGGGAAGGAATTTCCACTCTCACTGCCAAATTGACCTAACCACACAGTTTTTTCATCTTCCACAAAAGCCCAGGGACCCAGTTAGGTTAGGGTGCAACATCCATTTTGTTGCACATTGGCAGGTGCCCAGGGCAGGTATTTGTTCATTAGGAGGTCCAGTTCCCCCAACATATAGGAATTGGAAGCCCATTAGGAGAGGGCATCTGCTAAAGATGATGGGGAATGAGGCTGGGGGTCCTAATGTCTGGTATAGAGAAGAGACAACTCCCTTAACACTCTTACAAGGGGAAAACAATGGGCACCCATCAATATTGCTTGGGATCAGTAGGGGGCTGATGGCAGCCTTCACCCTGATGGTATGGGATACAAAGGAAGGATGACGTGCACTAGATGAGTTCTTGTCCAAGAGTTCCCAGACATGTTAATAAAGTTGCCATCTGTTTTAACCACATTCTTGGTGTCATGTTTTTCTTCCATGATGTTCAGGCAAAAAAATTAAGCAACAGTTAACGATAGGACTCATCCCAACCTTCCACTAGAACACACAATATAGCCATCATTCATTTGGATTACAGTATTTCCCTGTGATTACTGTAGCACACAATGTTCTTATAAGGTTATGAACCGGTTTGCATCATTCTATTGCTAGAATTTAATGCCATACTAAGTGTGATATATCTCACCCATGATTAATCCTGTCCAGTTGCTCAGCAAATTTCTATAAAACCAACTTGAAATATTGTACACTTAAAGCTCCTGCCAAATCTGCAAGATATGATGGTAATATGGTTTTGCTGCAGATAGATGTGTCTATCTCATACTAAAACAATCTCCGTGTTCTGCTTTTGCGTTCTTGGGGAATTATCCCATCACTAAAGCCTAGAAAATTCTTAAAGTACTGCTTTAGTCTAGTTTATTATAATATTAATACCACTTAACACAAAAGTAAACTTAGAAAAAATCTGAATAGGCCCATTATTGTTTTTAGAGAAAGCTAAATAAGCTATACACTCTTTTTCTGTCATTCAAAAAGCTCAACATTGCACAGCAAGCAGAAAACATGGATCCTAAGCAACCTCCCATCCAAGTATCTCCTGAACCTCAGGACTATGTAAACTCCCACTGTCAATGTTTTGAACTAAAAGTAGATAAGCGCTTTTAAATGTCAGGCCAGTCCCTGGGGATTTATATTCGTTAAATGTTTTTATAGAGTGAACATGATTTTAAATGGAAAATGAAAACAGTACTCTAAATTCAGTTATTTTATACTGTTTCTCTAAGCTCTGTATGACCACTTTGTGCATTATGGTGTCCCAAGAAGTTGACAACTGAGTCACAGCACTCCTTACAACAACTCTTGGGGAAAGAGAAGACTCTTTGAAAAAAAGCAGAGGGAAGGGGGAAGCCACAAAACACCTTCAAATAGAGAATAAAACAATATCTTAAAGGTGGGGATTTTCAAAATGATTTCACTGTTGGCTTTCTCTGTTCCCTTCAAAGTCAGTAAGAGTTTCTCCATTGACTTCAGTGGGAGCAAGGCTGGGTCAGTGCTGAATGCTTCTGAGGAAAAAAACCTGCAAAGTAATATGATAATTATTTGTATTGAAGGAGTGCTCAAAAGACTCCAAATCAGAATAGAGGCCCCATTGTGCAAGGTGCAATACACACACACACATAGGAAGACACAATCACTCTCCTGGAAGTCATACAATAAAAGCTACATTACTTAGCTTCCACCTAGGTCATTTACTCAGGCAAAGACAGAGGGAAAAATACATTGCTTTTGAAGACAGTGTACCTATGAGTTATATGGATTAAAAAATAATAAAATCAGAAGTGGCAAATGGCAATTTTCTTATTAAAAAGATTTGGAGAAGCTAAGAGCTGACAATGTTTAAATGACATTACAGCATAAAAGTGTCTTTCACAGTCAAATCAATCATCCTGTCTAAATGCTATAGTGTTTTGTTTCATCTCCTCTCTGTTGAGGATAGTAATGCAGAAGAAGTTACTCTTCATGAGGTTTGTTCAAATAACTAAAGTGGCCAAGTCCCAGGCATAAGGTAAGACTATAACACATCAACAAAAAGTTAATAATGCATTGCCTGCGTATAATATTTTCTGTGATAGATCTATAGTAGTTCCAAAGTTTCAGTATCATTTATTATACATTGAACATACTCAAAGGCAGAAATATGCTACAGAATTTTCAGTTTCTAGCAGCAATTTAAACAGACAATTTTACAGAAAACTGAATTGTGTAATTAAGCTACCTGGATAAAAGGAAACAAGTGCATTTAAAAATACCTCTTTTTGTAGACACATTTTAGTATAGCACTTTGAAAAAATTCACTGCAATTTTTTTTAATTGTCCTTTGTATTTATGCCTTGCGCAAAAAAAATATAGCAGAGTCACTGAATAAAAGTTAACAGTAAAAAAAAAAAAAGATTTTTCACTCGTTTACAATTTGGCCTATTCTTAAACATTTAATATTACCATAACCCTTCAAATACAAAACGTATCTTAGAATTTTTTGGACGGTATGTGAAATACCCATGCAAATGACAGAGCTGAACTTGGCAAGACCCAGCATAGGCAGGTGTTCAGTCAGTTACTCAGTCTAGCTCTACCAAGGCACTTCAAGGCACTTCACACACACATCCACACTACTCCAGGCCCAGACCTTCTCTCAAAACAGACTGCTAGCCCTGCTCAGTTGTGGGATGTCACTGTGATAAGGATGACAATTACAGAAGGACAAAGCTGAGATCCTTAAACTCAAATCTAGTTGAAAAAATAAGTGAAAACAAATCAAGAATTAGAATAAATCAATATGATAATCCTTGTTAACCTTCAATATTTGCTAACTCAAGATATCCACATTCTTCATGAGTCCCTGAACTGTTCATTCCTTAATAACCACTCAACTGAGCTGCACATTAAAGAAATGCAATACAAATTTGACTGGACTCACTACATCTGAGATATCCTCCCATACAGCATAAAGCTAATTTAGCTGTCACTTACTGTAACTAAAATGACAAATATCTAATATCTGTCAGGATATGACTGCTTTAAAAAGAGTTATGCAGCTGTCAACATTTTGATGACTTTAACAAGAAGAAAAATAAACGAAGAAGAACAGAAAACAGACAGCATATATTATGTATCCAGTTGCCAAACTCTTCTATTACTTATATTAATAAAAAAATCAAATTATTTCATAAAAATAGGAAAGAACAAAGGCTTCTGGAGTATACTGATACAGGTAAATCTGTTAGTACTGATGAGATAGAACTGTAGCATGCACTGCTACAAATTGAATCTAGGTCTCTCTTCAGCAACTGAATATTTATAATAAAGCAAATCAAAGTATATAATTTAGAATCACTATTTAGGCATGAGAATATAAGGCATCTTACAGAATAAAGTAAAAGTATGACTTGGAGGACAAGCATACTTGGGCTTCCTACTTCTAAACAAGATTTATTCTCCACATATTTTAGGAAATCCAACATTAACTAAGACCTTTTCAGCTCCTGAAGAAAGAATGAATCCTGTTTCCAAAACTCCATAATTTTCACTAAGAAGCATCTTAAAGAATTGTTTGCACAGATATTTTAGAGTGAAGCCATCTTCTACTCTCGTTCTTGTACATGCACTGTCAGTTCATTATTATTGAGCCATCAGTTTACAGGCACTGATAAAAGCTCTCTTTTGGGAGCAGTTGTTCACTCATTGAGGTTTTTTTTCTTTTTCTTTTTTTATCATCACTCCTCCCTTACATCTATGTTATCAAGGATTCTTTCACAAAAGCATTCTGCTGTTTGGTAGATTTGAAGTATAACAGGTCAATGTAAAAGCCAATAGTTACAAGATTTAAAAAGTCCAGTTGTCATTGTCAAATTATGATTACTCAAATGCCATCTAGTACATAATATTTGATTAAATTTTCAATTCTATACTGCTATGTCCCATCTCAGAGGAAACTGAATTTCATAGTGGTAGAAGTGGTCACTACACCGCATGTATGTGGGGGACTCCATTTGAAGTCAATGCAAGCTGTGAGTTACAATAAGTTGTAGGCACTTACACATTTTTAAAGGAAGTCTAAGAATCAACCAGGGAAGGGACACCAACTTTTTTGTACTTCCTCGCCTCCCTAAAAACTCTCACCATCTGCCACACTCATCTCTTTCAGCTTCTTCATATTTATAGATTTAATCTGACTGTATTAACTACTGCTCCCAGTCTTAACAAATGCCAAATACTGGCATTTGATGTATCCCTAGGAGTAGCTCTGCCTGCAGATTGGGCCCCATTGGGCATCCAGCAAGGTACACCGTGCACTTTAAATTCCTATGGCGTTCCATGAGAGAGCTAATGGAGATCAGGACTAACATGCAGCATACTTTGGAATCATCATCATCAGAAAGACAAAGTACAAGCCAGAAATTCATGATGAATGTATATACCATATAGATTTCCATTATGGGGAATATTAGTTTAACGTTACTTTAGGAGTTTGTGGTAATTACTCTACACACATGCTGTACAGTAGTTGCCATTAATAAGTCAGCATGTGAAGTCATTAACTGTGTGTAACACTCCTCTCCATTGGCAGAGACAGTGGTCAGGATGAAGCATTGTTACAAGAGGAAGAAGAGGTAAAAATTTGTTAGAGGGCTTATTACTTCACCCTCCCACTTCCCTGGCCCTTCTTGCGTGAACAGAGAGCAACAAGACCCAAAGTCTGAAGGTGCAAACAATTCAATGTTTATTGGGGTGAACTTCCAGCAAGTTTAAATCCAAGTTCCTTTTTCCTTATTTTTGAAACCAAACTTACTTCCGGTTTGTCCCCAAATTTATATAGTAATATTCTCTGTTATACCTTAACCAATCCTTTTGCTGAAATTTACCTAACCAATCCTAACATATTGTTACATGATTTGCTAACAAATTATATCCCACCACCTTAATTACCGTATATATTCGATCATAAACCAGTTCATTTATAAGCCGATCCTCCACCTAGATGGATAAGTAAAAATGGAAAAATGTTATGACCCGTTCATAAGTTGAACCTATAATTCAGGGGTCAGCAAACTTTGGCTCCCGGGCCATCAGGATAAGACGTTAGTGGGCTGAGATGGTTTGTTTACCTCGAGCATCTGCAGGCAGAGGTAAACTTAAGTAAACAAAGTGTTCCAGTGCACCAGCTGCTTACCCTGATGGGCTGGGACAGCAACTGAGGAGTAAATTTGGGAGGGGGGAGAAGCTGGGGGTCAGGGGAGAAACCCCTGTGACCACCCCTAGACTGGGACCCCCCCACACTCCCGCCATTCCATCCCTTCCCACCTTATATGGGGAAGGTCATCTCTTGGAGCTGCTCCAGCAGGGTGGGCAGCGTGGCTGCAGCCTGCTCTTGTGGGCTAGACCAGGTGGCATGGCCACAGCATGTTCCAGTGGGCCAGGCGAAGCAGCCACAACCTGCTCGGGGGAGGGGGGGAGAGGAAGAGCTGCACAGCTGCAGCCTGCCAGCCCCAAAGTTGCAGCAGCTTCGGAGGCTGAGGGGAGAGCAGCATGGCCAGAAGTGGAGAGACTCTGGTCCCACCTCTTCCCTTCTGGCTCTTCTTGCTCCCTCTGTTGAGGGGGAAGGGCCGTGTCCCACCTCTCCCTCTCTATACCCATTCATACGCCGACTCCCTTCTCTGGTGCCTTTTTAAGTAAAAAAGGAATGGCTTCTGAACAAGTATATAGGGTGGTTTACACCCAGCAAAATTAATTATACAGCAGACAGAAACAATCACAGAACCAGATTGTGATAGCAAAGTGAGAACTATAATGACAAAACAATACAGAAGTAAGGATTTCACAACTAAATCTATAAAGACATAAGGGTTTCCCAAGTATGTCTATTGATAAATGAGTTCTTACCAAACAGAAAAACGATCAAACTAAATTTCCTTTTACATCTTCTAGGCTCTTCCCTTTATCTGGACGTGATAGATCGATCACCTTTCTAACAGCCCCAGATTGCCTTATTTCAATATGATTGGTTTGAAATGTGTGAGGATGTGACCATACGTTTTCCAGCATATGGTTGCTCCCACAGCGTAGCCAAAGGCCTTAGCTTAAGAACATGGCCTCAGACTGTCACAGTGAGAGAAGGCTCTTACATAGGCAGACAGTGATTTTGAATCTTTTTCTTTCTTTCTTTCTTTCTTTCTTTCATACTAGCTAAATGATAAACATATACCTAAATTCTTGAAGTATAGGCCTTTACAGACAGGCCTGAAAATCTATATCCTAACATCTATCATAGCATATGGGAACACTGGTATAATAAAAAAATTGACCAGACTGTTTGCATTGAAAGAAAAATAGAAATTTTAGACAAGCAAATCAGAGCCCAAACTTTGGAATTATTAGGAATACTAGGAGGGAAAGACTCTTCAGAGTCCTTATAATGTGATTTCTCGGTTAGTGGGATTTGAGCACGTAAGAGAACAGTTTAGAAAAAAGCTACATCTGATGAAGTGGTGTCATAAACAGATAATTAAGTTAATAAAACAAAAGTGCTTCATCTCTCTTTTGCCTGGAAAGGGTTAACAAGAACAGTGAGCCTGGCTGTCACCTGACCAGAGGACCAATCAGAGGACAGGATACTTTCAAATCTTGAGGGAAGTTTTGTGTGCGCTGTTAGTTTTTTGGTTGTTGTTCACTCTGGGGGCTCAGAGGGACCAGACGTGCAACCAGGTTTCTCTCCAATCTCTCCGATACAGGCGCTTATAAGTTCAGAATAGTAAGTACTAGGTAGATAAAGCGAGTTAGGCTTATGGTTGTTTTCTTTATTTGCAAATGTGTATTTGGCTGGGAGGAGTTCAAATTGGTATTTTGCTGAAAAGATTTTAATTTGTACTTGTATACTTAGGTTGGGAGGGTGTTCCCAGTGTCTATAGCTGAAAGACTCTGTACCTACTCCATTTTTTAAATTTACAAAGATAATTTTTACTGTTTTTTTCTTTCTTTAATTAAAAGCTTTTCTTGTTTAAGAACCTGATTGTTTTTTTTATTCTGGTGTGAGACTCCAGGGGATGGGGTTTGGATCCACCAGGGAATTGGTGGGGAGAAAGGAGGGAAGGGGGAGAGAGAAGTTAATTTCTCTCTGTGTTAGGATTACTCTCTCTCTCAGGGAGAGTCTGGGAGGGGGAAACAGAAGGAGGAGGAAAGGTGAATTTTCCTCTCTGCTTTAAGATTCAAGGAGTTTGAATCACAGTGATCTTCCAGGGTAACCCAGGGAAGGGAAGCCTGGGAGAGGCAACAGTGAGGGAAAGGGTTTACTCTTCTTGTGTTAAAATCCAGAGGGTCTGGGTCTTGGGGGTCCCCGGGAAAGGTTTTGGGGGGACCAGAGTGTACCAGGCACCGGAATTCCTGGTTGGTGGCAGCGCTACAAGTACTAAGCTGGTAATTGAGCTTAGAGGAATTCATGCTGGCACCCCACCTTTTGGACGCTAAAAAGGTTCAGAGTGGGGAATTATACTATGACAAGTGGGTTCTAGCCCACGAAAGCTTATGGCCAAATAAATGTGCTAGTCTTTAAGGTGTCACAAGGATGCCTCCTTGTTTTTGCTGATACAGACTAACACGGCTACCACTCCTGAAACCTTCCATCATAGAGTCATAGAAGATTAGGGTTGGAAGAGACCTCATGAGGTCATTTAGTCCAACCCCCTGCTCAAAACAGGACCCGGGGCGGCTCCAGGCACCAGCGCTCCAAGCACGTGCCTCGGGCGGCAAGCTGCGGGGGGTGCTCTGCTGGCAGCGCTCTGCCGGTGCCACGAGGGTGGCAGGCAGCGTGCCTTTGGCGGCTTGCCTGCGGAGGGTCCGCCAGTCCCGCGGCTTCAGCGGAAGCTCCACTGGTCCCACGGCTTCAGCTGACCTGTAGGAGGTCCACCAAAGCCGTAGGACCAGCGGACCCTCTGTGCTTGGGGCGGCAAAATGTCTGGAGCTGCCCCTGGCAGGACCAACCCCAACTAAATCATCCCAGCCAGGGCTTTGTCAAGCCAGGCCTTAAAAACCCCTAAGGATGGAGATTCCATCAATACTTTATTAGTGTCCACATCTTAAGAGATAAAGGAAGAGTTCGAGCTGCAAGAATAGAAGACTTGTGAAGCTGAAGACAAGAAGATCTTTCCATCCTGCTCTCTCTCAGATTTGAGCCCTATTACTCAAAGCACACAAAAGGACCTTATACTATAAAACAAGAATTTATGGATAAAGTGGAAGCAACCATCCCTCTTCTCCAAGTGAACCAGCAGAAGACGACATAGTTCCTAAAATGTTAAATCAGGAAATAGTCTTCTACAAAAAAAGACGAAAGGTGAGAATATAATAACCTGAGAATTCTGAAAAAAAGATAAAATTATTGTAAAGCCCCACCTTCTCAGATATTTTTTGTTTATATTAACTTCAACAGCTGAAGGAGGATGCCTGGTCTATACACAAATCATGTCAGTTCAGCTAAAGTCACGCTTTTATATTGATGTAGTTAAACTGGTACAAAATGCTGTGCAGACAATCTTATTTCAGTGCTAGCATGGCTCAAGTTTATTTCGCTTAAGTTGATTGCTTACCGACTTACACTGAATTGAAATAAGCCACTCAAACCAAAATGAGTATTTAGCCATGTTTTTGCACCAGTTTACCTAGAATAGTTTTTAAAACTGATTTAAGTTAAACAAGTGAAATTTCATCAGGAAACAAGACCTAAGATTTAGTTCCTCTTGCATTCTAAAGGACAGAGATGTAGTTTAAAAACACTTAGCATTCTTGTACATAGGTATTTTTTTCAGATATATGTTGTTTTGCTTAATATTGTTTAAAGAATTTCAGGTATGACTAAAATAGAAACATTGTAAAGAAACTGCAAGCCAATATGAAAATATGCATCTATTTCACTTTATTTTTGTGACCTACTGTGAATTTTAAATTTTATATTTCCACTATTGTCTTATTAAAACATTACAATGACATGTGACTCTGAAAATTTGTTGGTCATCTGGAGTCATGCCACCTCAGGTTGTGATCCCATGAAGTCTCAAGTTAAGCAAGATAAGTGTTGCTAGAACATTTCAACATTTACAATCATATTTTCATATGGTTCTCTTTCACCTGTTGTAATGCTCCCGTATAAAAAAAACCCCTAACTATACAGTACAGACAGTGACTAGAGACTACGCTTTCAAATTCAGAAAATAAATGAACTGGAAAAAAGAAAAATATTTTCTGATTTTTAATTTATGACAGTATTAGACATTACTTGTTACTATCTTAAGTTAACTTTAAAAAAAGTCAGGTGTGATTTTTAAACTATGTCCCTTTAAAGATGGTACTTTAAACTACATAAAAGTTGAACTTTAGATGCCAACTTAAGTTTCAGCCCCTTTCTAATAAAGCACACATACATGATGAAAAGTGCAATTCATTCAGGGGATGACACCACTGGTCATAGGTTTTGATGATGATAATGCTCAATAAAAAAAGTGTGACATTGCACTCCATATGATTTTATGAAAAAATGTTAATGAGTGTGAATCTATCTAGAATAAGCTTCATGCAAAAGGTCTCTTGTAAGGTATCATTATAAAGCTTATAATCTACTGAGTGTGGTCATCCTATTTGTATAAACGCATCATTCTTGTATCTGAAACTAGAAATATGAAATACAACTGAGGTCCTACTTTAATTATACAAAGTGTAGGCCATTAACTGTGGTTTGGAATCTTGATGGCTCCCAACAACTAGGACAATTGGTTGTAAATGGCTCTGTTTACTTGCAAGCCTTCCTGTGAGTCAGGCCAGGAAGAATGAAGGCTTGGGGTCTCACAGGACATGTGACATGTCACCTGGTACTGGAATCCATCTTAAATCCAGCACTTTTCAATTTAGAAGGAAAGGTGGGGACCCAGAGACACAAAAGATTCCCACCTTGTGCCAAAGCTATATAAGGGGATGGAACAGAACAAAGGAGGTTCCAGTCATGAGAAATCCCCTAGTTACCACCTGAGCAGGAGCTAACAAGCACCGTACCAGAGAAAGGATTGGCCCCAGACTAGAAAGGCGTCCAGCCTGTGAAAGAAGCCTATTGGAACATCTCTGAGGGTGAGATTTCATCTGTAATCAGTTTCTTAATATATTAGGCTTAGACTTGCACGTTTTGTTTTATTTTGCCTGGTAACTTACTTTGTTCTGTACTTTGCTTTTTACAGATCCAGACTAACATGGCTACCCCCTGATACTTTGTTCTGTTTGTTATTACTTGGAACCACTTAAATCCTACTTTTTAAACTTAAAATCTCTTTTGCTTATTAATTAACTGAGAGTAAGTAATTGATACCTGGGGGAGCAAACAGCTGTGCATCTCTCTCTATCAGTGTTACAGAGGGCAGTCAATTTAGGGTTTACCGTGTATAAGCTTTATACAGTGTAAAACGGATTCACTTGGGGTTTGGATCTCATTGGGAGCTGGGTGTCAGGGAGCTGGAGACAGGAGCACCACTTAAGCTATTTTTAGTTAAGTCTGCAGCTTTGGGGCACATGGTTCAGACTGCACGTCTGTGCTGGAGCAGACAGGTGTGTCTGGCTCAACAAGGCAGGGTTCTGGAGGCCCAAACTGGCAGAGAAAACAGGCTCAGAGATAGTCTTAGTACATCAGGTGACAGTCCCAAGGAAGTTTCTGTGATCGAATCCATCAAAACCAGCATACAATTTTAAGATTATTTTTCATATTTATACCTATACAAACCCAGGAAAGAGAAATACGTTTAAGATATCAGAAAATGCAGCCTTCAAATATAGCTGTTCCACATTATCACCCTATCTGGTTTTTAAAAACAGGAACAGCTGCATTTACCGATAAGAAAACAGGAAGATGTTTTATGTTTTCGCAGAGATTTGTAAAATTCTTTTCTTGTTAAACATATATCTACTAAATGAGCCACCTTTAATCTTCCCTGATGACTTAATCAAATGAAATAAGTGACATGGTACAATATCTTCTTCAAAACATGTTTATTACTAGAATATCAGAGTATGCGGGTTTTTCATGTCTAACATAAAGTTAACATAGCTCTGATTGTGCTGAAGTATTCAAGCACTGATACAATCTGATTGGGACCAAATTTGAGCAAGTATTTATTAATACTATTCAAAAGAGGGAGATGGAGTTGGTTTGTTTTTTGTATTCCTGCGCTTGGCTTTTGGTCTGAGAGATGCATCTATGGGAGTTCTAGCAAGTAAAAGTTACTCCAAACAATTGAACTACAGAAAAAACATAGCACATTAGCAGGGTGCCCCCAATTTTTAAATTAGGTGCAAGCACTCTAAGATGTTCAGATAGCTTTTCCTTATTCTTCATTATAAATCCCAGCCAGTAAAATAAGCATAATGACAATGGGGTGGAGGTGTGTTTGTGGGCTGGTGGAGGGGCAGGAGGCGGGGGGAAATACACTGTAAAGTACCACCAGAGAACTCTTCACAGCAATTTACAGCTGCACACGATAACATACTTTAGCACTACGTACATTTTTGAGGGAAGCAGAGTTTACTGGATAAGGTAACAAACTGGGGCTGATAAAACCTGGTTTCTATCCTTAGTTCTGATTTGGTCAGAATCAGTATCCACATACTTTACATGGAAACAAGGATATCCACCTTTTTAAAGCTCCAGTTGAGCTACAAATGACAAGCACTATTACAAGTACTGTACCATAATCTGCTCAACTATGACCATATCTGAACTATCCCAGATAAACTGATTGGTTTGAAATCTGGAGCGCTTAAAAAAATCCTCATACCTGAAGTACCACCACTGTGAAGTGCTCTTAGACCACTTTGGTGAAAGAGGAACTAAAAATTAGTCAGTCTCTCAAGAAAGCAGGATACCAATCTAGTGCAGAAAGCAAGAACCAACATCTGACACGATTTGGTCAGATCACGTATGCAGAGATTTAGGAAGCCCTGAATGACATTCTGGCCACCACACATGACACAGACCCATCATCACTAGTGAAATCCAGCAAAGAAGAGTTTGGTCCATTCATGACCAAAATAATCAATCCCTTCCTAACTTTCCCATTGCATTGAAGCATGAAAAATCTGACAGGTTCATAAGAAACTGATTGTCTAGGTACTAATTGAGGTGAAGAAGTACCTTTAACATAAATTGACACAGGTGAACTAACCAAGCTAGAATGCACTTTCAAAAGACTACACATTATTGTTTGATTCCAAAACTCGTTTCCCCAGGACACCTCATTAGAAAGGTGGTGAGAACTAGACTCCAACAGCACTTATGTTTGCCAACACTGAGGAAACTTTGCAACCAGGATTTAGAAACGACACTCAAATTGCTCTAGTAGCACTGATGGATGATCAGCTCTCTAAGGCAACGGAAAGGTGTCAAAACCCCAGTGCTCAAGTTCTCTGCATCTTTCAACAAAATCCTCCCTGAGCAGCTGCCAAATCATGTAGAAGATCTACCAAAAGTACATGTGCCAAATCATGTGGAAGATCTACCAAAAGTACATGGTAGCATAGTGTATGATCTTGGTGAAGATCAGCTTCAATCTTCCTTTCAAAGAGATGAACAGTGGTGATAGCTGCCAGTTCTCATCCTTAAAAGCTTTCATAGGAATCAGTCTTCTCTCTTTTCCTTTCCATGGGAGAGTTCATTCAACATCACAGGCTTTCAATGCCATCAAAACCTCAGCTTTTACATGTTAGCAGGAACATCGATCATCTTCCCACATGTACCCTCCTTAAACGTGCCATACCAGAGTTGAAGACAGGAACAATAGCCATGTATTCTAACAACACTGGCGAAGTGCAGGAAATGAGAATGCTCAGGAGAAGGAAAATCCTCTTTGTGACTATTTCCCTGGTCAGCAGCCTAAGTAAAGTTCTGAATTTAGTGAAGTAGTAATTTTTATACTGATGCTGCTCCCATCACAGCAGAGCAGAACAAAACTATCCCACTACTGAACAAGCCTACGGACCTGAGAGGCAGCACCACTTACGCTGGGCTAAGGCCCGAACCTCTCACTTGCCCCATATTGACAGTGGAAGCAACTGTGAGATGTCTAGCACAGTGACCAAGCTAGCTGGAATAGCAGCACACCTAAAAGCTATTTATATCCATTCTGTAAGTAAGGGCTAAAAGCTGCTTCCAGAGGAGCAAACAAAGAACCAGCATAAGACAGACACATGGAAGACAAGCAAAAGTAAATCACTGAAAGCATCCCAATTAAGCAGAATTACCACACCCATTAAACAGCAGTTAGTGTTTAGAGAGATTCCCTGCAGTCATCTCAATTACAAACATTTCCCAATTAAGTATGGCCTGATAAGAGTACTGTATGTGAGAGAGAAGCAGGATTATGCAACATATTCATTGTAAAATTAGAGTTGTTTTCAGATCTCACTTCAGTTTCACAAGTTTCTTCCATTTTTGCTGGAAGCCTTGAAATGTCATGCTTTTACTCAAAAATAGGACCATTTTTGCCTTGTTATTTAAGATGACTTTGGATGTGCAAAATTTAATTCTGCTATAATTTTTTTTAAATAAAAATTGGCGGTATTTCAAAATTTTGCATGTTAAAAATGCAAATATGACACTTTCCACATGATTTATTAAAAGCAAAAGTTTGGAGCCACAAAGTGACTTGGGATGGAACTGACAATATTTTTTTCATTATGTTTGCCTAAATATTTTTCCCTCTCTGCCTTTGCTACTTTAGCCCGAAACCAGGGAGAAGAGATGGCTCTTTCAAGCAAGATTTGAACAAATGGTGTAAATAAAATGCCTGGAGACTGTTCTAGGTGGCTTTATGGGAGAAGGTCCATTGTGGCTAGTGGTGGACGGAGAACAAATGAAGCCCGTTGACACCCTAAAAATTCACACCTTCTGCTTTGTTCACAAAACAGATACACCACCATCAATTGGTAAGATATGTATCCGTCCTACCAATACAGCGAAACCTAGTACTGAAGTGTGCATTTGTAGAAGTGAAAGAACAGCTCAATCTCCAGTCAATCACTGATCTTTCTACTAAGACTGATGGCAGATGACCTCCCTGTAATGGTGGTTTGAGACAGAATTTTGGACCTTACACTTGTCCTCTTACCTCTAGACCAAGACTCATTTCATGTAAATTACTGAGAAGCCATGAGACAATAAGAGCTTTCAATTATTATCTAACTATGTGGATCTGGAACTGAAAAGCTCTGTGCCCCATTTTTGTCGTTCCATTGAAGTCAAAGGCCATCATTCACTTCAACAACAGAGTTAGGCCAATCCATAAATATAATTGGAAATCCCACCCTTGGTCAACATTTTAGGCTACCTGAAAATTTTCCATGTAAATTAAAACACTTTCATGTGCAAAATAAAACCCCCTCAAGGAAATGAATGTTCTCTCTCATCTTTACCAGTATAATTAAGTAATATTCTGATCCTCACTCATAACAAACATCCAAAAAAACATGTGTGCTGCTAAAATTCAATGTTAAGCACAGCAACAAAGTTAGAGGAGTACTTATATTATGATACTTTTAGAGATCTCTAATGAAAAACTGGCTAATATTGGTACCACAGTTTTGTTGGGTGCCATTATAGTTCTCGATGTATCTGATTTCCCTTCTCTTCTATCACACTATTAATTTTTGCCCTGGTCTACACTACGAGTTTAGGTCAAATTTAGCGGCATTGGATCGATTTAACCCTGCACCCATCCACATGACAAAGCCATTTTTGTCGACTCACAAGGCTCTTAAAATCTATTTCTGTACTTCTCCCTGACAAGGGGATTAACGCTGAATCGAACCTGCTGGGTCAAATTTGGGGTAGTGTGGATGCAATTCAACAGTATTGGCCTCCAAGAGCTATCCCAGAGTGTTTCAATGTGATTGCATCTGAGTTGAGGGTGCTGTCCAGAGCACTGGCCAGGTAGACAGGAAAAGCCCTGCAAACTTTTGCATTTCATTTCCTGTTTGGCCAGCATAGCGAGCTGATCAGCACAGGTGACCATGCAGTCCCAGAATCGCAAAAGAGCTCCAGTATGTACCAAATGGGAAGTACTGCATCCGATCACTGTATCGGGAGACGAATCCGTGCTATCCAAACTCTGTTCCAAAAGGTGAAATGCCGGAACATTTGAAAAAATCTCCAAGGGCATGAAGGACAGAGGTTATAACAGGGACCCGCAGCAACGCCCATGAAGCCTACCAAAGAACCAGAGGGGCAAATGGCCGCTCCGGGTCAGAGCCCCAGACATGCCGCTTCTATGATGAGCTGCATGCCATTCTAGGGGGTGCTCCTACAACTACCCCACGCCAGTGCTTCCCTCCTCGCCCACTCCTCCCAGGCTACCTTGGCAGTTATCCCACCATTTGTGTGATGAATTAATAAAGTATGCGTGAATTTGAAACAACAATGACTTTATTGCCTCTGCAAGCGGAGATCAAAGGGGGATGGGGAGGGCAGTGGGCTTCCAGGGAAATAGAGTGAACCAAGGGGACAGGTTTTCATCAAGGAGAAACAAACAGAACTTTCACACCGTAGCCTAGCCAGTGATGAAATTGGTTTTCAATCTTCTCTGATGCGCAGCATGTCCTGCTGTGCTCTTCTAACTGCCCTGGTGTCTGGCTGCGCGTAATCAGTGGCCAGGCAAGTTGCCTCAACCTCCCACCCTGCCATAAACATCTCCCCCTTACTCTCACAGATATTGTGTAGCACACAGCAAGCAGTAATAACTATGGGAATATTGGTTTCGCTGAGATTTAACCAAGTCAGTAAACAGCGCCAGCAAGCTTTTAAACGTCCAAAGGCACATTCTACCACCATTCTGCACTTGCTCAGCCTATAGTTGAACAGCTCCTTACTACTGTCCAGGCTTCATGAGCCATGGGAGCAAGGGGAAGGCTGGGACAGGTGCAACCACGCGGTGCTGCTGACTGGGAGAGCAGCCTGAGGCAGAAGCCTCCAGCTGGCATGATATTCCAGGGAGGATTGAATCTCCAGTAGACAAAACTTAAAGAAGAGAATGCCCTGGAGTCATTCCCATTTTCGTCCAGGTGCCCCTGACCGACCTCATCAACGCCAGCCAGGAGCACCAATGTTTGCCCAATGGGCAGCAGAGACTGTGAGAACTATGGGATAGCTACCACAGTGTAATGCTCTGAAAGTTGATACTAGCCTTGGTACTGTGGATGCACACCACCGGCTTAAGGTGCTTAGTGGGGACACAAACAATCGACTGTATCTAATCATTTCTAAAAAAAATCTACTTCTGTTAAATCCACTTAATTTCCTAGTGTAGATTGCACAATGTCTATGTGTCCCTGTTTTGTTTAGCAACGTAAATAATGCGAGAGAATGACAGTTCTCAAAAGAAAAACAAAAGTGGAAACTCAAATAGAATAGGGGCAAAGATAGTCATTATTCTTCCTTCATTCATCACAACGTGGTGTCGACTGCAATATCTACTTAGACGCAATTTAGAAGCTGACAATAAGCAAGGAAATCTCAAGTAAAGAATTTCCAGGGAGGTCACTTAAAGAAAGTGGCAAATTCAAGTCCACAACCATCTTTCAAGTGTCTGAGTTTTGCATTATTGCATTCGCATTATCATCTACTATCAATCAACCAAACTGATCCACCATTTCAAGGAACAACTAAAGATACCTATTACCTACATCACTCCCATGCCACAACAGCTCATATAATTTGCTTTGTCAAGTGCGACACACAGCATACAAAGACAGCACAATGTGCTACTGAATCAAATTAATACACGTCAGCTTTTACAGCTATGCTGTTGGATCATATTAAAAAAAAGTATAACTTTGATAAACCCTTAATCACTGTGCATTAAATTTTACATGCAGTTTATTTGGAAGGATTAGCACACTATTGCATATGGTTAGTAGCAAGAGCCAGCCACATACTCATATTTGTATAACATTGAAGGCATTCTTCCCTGGTGTATCTCAGCACGGCCTACAATTGTGAACTAGTAGAACAGCATGCACTCAAACAACACAAGAGTCAATTTAAAAAGGAGGACAAATGGAGTCTCTTGTACAGGACTTTTCCTCAGAATAATACAGCTGGACTCACTGTGGAATCTTGATTTCCCAAAGAAAACTCCAAAAATAAAGTTACAATATAATGAAGTAGTACATGTGGAGTGAAGGGGCAGAGCAGGCATGCATGCAGCAATTCTATTTGTTTTACCAAAGATTTGAAAGAAGATCTGAAACTACAATAGTTTCCCTTCATTTCTACAAAGTTTTATTGTAGCACTTCGACCATCATTCACCATGCAACTACTGCATAATACAGCTGGCAACAGAGGAATTCAAGAGTTCACTTTGTGCCAGCCATGAAATTATTTGTATATTTTTCCAGTGAGACACATTAGACGATGTCACGTCATCTCTCAGTTTAAACTTTTAACTCATATAATCACCGCATCTGCAAGGAACATTAAGGTGACCAAAGCTTTGGGGGAATCTCAAAATTCTTTCCAACACCTCATATAAATAAATATCTGAACAATCACCACCACCACCACAATCCACATTTATCACATCAGCATTCAAATTTGGGCCCAACTTTTCAAAACATAATTCAAAAGTAATGATGAGCAGTGAAAGCACATGTGGCAGGATTACAGCAAACTAGTGGAACCAACATGCTTATGTTACCTAATCTGTTAACAGCTCAGTGTCCATATGTTTTATACTAACTGTGTGCCATGCTTCTTTTTTAGAAGAAAATCTGATTACAAATCCCCACTGGCATTTGAATTTCAATATAAATATTGTAAGGATTTTCTCCCTGAGAAATAGTTACATTTTTCTAGAAGGATTACGGTAGTCTATCTGTCCTTTAAAAAACTATTTGTGAACCATTTTTACAATTTTTTTCCATCTCTGGTCCAAGTGTTCAGTTCATCTTTATTAAGATGAGATTTAAAAATAAAATTCCATAAAGTCATAAAATAACGAATGAGGGGGGCAAGTTTTAAAAAAGTGCTACAGTTTATTATTGGTCATCTCATTGGCTTGTATGAAGATGAATTCACACTGGTTTAGCTAAACTAGTTTAGTTAAACTGATGCAAACCCCTTTGTAAACATACTTACCAGTAAGGCTATGAGTCAGTCATGGATTCTGTGATTGTACATAGCCTCTGGGATTCCAGCCCATTGCCCCCCTCCCCACCGCAGGGGGACTCAGGTTGTTAGTCCCAGGTAGCGGGGTAGGGCTCCAGTGATTTAATGTTTATTGCCCACATCCTGTCCATGGCTTTTGTTCATTTGTTTTTACTAAAAATACCCTTGATAAAATCTGAGCCTTACTTATCAGTTTAAAACTGTTATATCTATTTAGTTTGAAGTACAGGTTTATGTGCCAGGTTTTAGAGTGCCTACACATCAAATTGTACAGATTCAATTAAATGTATTTAAAAAAAAATTGTAAATCCAGTACAACAACATGTGTAGACTGAGCCTATGTATATTATACCAAGGCAACAATGATATTTTTAATTGTTATTTATAAGTGTTATAAAACCACTTTGAAACAGTCACGCCATTGATTTCCTGAGAAAACTACAACACATTGGTCATCTTCCAGAAAACACCATCCTAGCCACCATGGATGTGGAGGCTGTCTACACAAACAAGCTATCAGGAACAGTATCCCTGATGATGCCACAGCACTACTGGTTGCTGAGCTCTGTGACTTTATACTCACGCACAATTTCTTCAAATTTGGTGACAATATATACCTCCAGACCACTAGCACCCCTATGGGCACCCGCATGGCCCCACAATATGCCAACATTTTTATGGCTGACCTGGAACACCACTTCCTCAGCTCTCATCCACTCAAGCCCCTTCTCTACCTATGTTACATTGATGACATCTTCATCATCTGGACCCATGGGAAGGAGACTCTGGAAGAATTCCACCACGAATCCAACAGCTTCCACCCCACCATCAACCTCAGCCTGGACCAATCTACACGGGAGGTCCACTTCCTAGACACCATGGTACAAATAAGTGACTGTCGTTAACACTACCCTATATCAAAAACCCAAACAACCACTATACTTACCTTTATACCTCCAGCTTCCATCCTGGACACACCACACGATCCATCATCTACAGCCAAGCGCTGAGGTATAACCGCATTTGCTGCAACCCCTCAGACAGAGACCAACACCTACAAGATCTTCACTAAGCATTCTCAAAACTACGATACCCACACGAGGAAATAAGGAAACAAATCAACAGAGCCAGATGTGTACCCAGAAGCCTCCTGCTGCAAGACAAGCCCAAGAAAGAAATCAACAGAACTCCAGTGGCCATCACCTACATTCCTCAGCTAAAACCGCTCCAACGCATCATCAGTGATCTACAACCCATCCTGGACAACAATCCCTTGCTTTCACATGCCTTGGGAGGCAGGCCAGTCCTCACCCACGAACAACCCGCCAACCTTAAGCATATTCTCACCAGCAACCACACACCACACCATCGTAACTAACTCAGGAACCAATTCATGCAACAAACCTCGATGCCAACTCTGTCCACATATTTACAACAGCGACACCATCACAGATGGCCAGATCAGCCACATCACCACCAGTTCATTCACTTGCACGTCCACCAACGTAATATATGACATCATATGCCAGCAATGCCCCTCTGCTATGTATATCGGCCAAACTGGACAATCCCTACGTAAAAGGATAAATGGATACAAGTCAGATATTAGGAACAGCAATATACAAAAACCTGTAGAAGAACACTTCAACCTCCCTGAAGACACAATAGCAGATTTAAATGTAACCATCCTGCAACAAAAAAAATTCAGGACCAGACTCCAAGGAGAAACTGTTTAATCCTGAGCTGATGGTGTCAAATTTGCAAATGAACTGAAGTTCAACAAAGACAGTGAATGGCTAGCCAACTACAAAAGCAGTTTCTCCTCCCTTGGTGTTCACACCTCAACTGCAAGAAGAGGGCCTCATCCTCCCTAACTGAACTAACCTCGTTATCTCTAGACTGATTCTTGCTTGCATATTTATACCTGCCTCTGGAAATTTCCACCACATGCATCTGACGAAGTGGGTATTCACCCACGAAAGCTTATGCTCCAATACTTCTTTAGCCTATAAGGTGACGCAGGACTCTGTTGCATTTTGAAACAGGAGTCAATAGGCTATACTCCTCAAGGATAGTGAATATTAACAAATCTCTCACTTCATTCCCACAAACTGAATATAGACAAACTGAAATCCATACTTAGCAACACTAAGGCCTATGTTTGTCTAACACATGAGAGAATTTCTGTTTTGTAAGATCTTTTAGGATGTTCCAGTCCCCTTTCAGTTTCATGCCACAATCCTGTAAACACTTATGCACATACTTAATCTTAAACAAATGAGTAGTCCCACTGACACTGTAGGATTGTGGCCTTAAACTATAACTTTTCCTTTCTGCTACCCACCAAAGAACCTCTTAGAGTTAATCTGCTTCAGGAGTCTGGCAAAGGAGACTGATTTCTTCATTGCAATACACTGGCTCTGTTAAGGATATCACACCAAACTCATTCAACTCATTTAAGAGGCTTGAGTAGTTCAAGTTTTGTATCACTTACAAGAATTCGCAACGGAGTAAATTTATTGTAAACAAATGAAAAATAAATTAAAATAAATCAGGGTGCAAAAGGATGATGTGGATAAAAATAATTTCAAGATGTACCCAGCCTAAACTTGGTCTAGTATGGAAATTTGACCTTTTCACACAAAGATCAGCAAAACGCTAGATGCATTTCAGTGCATTTCATTTCAGTCACTTTAAATCTTACAAAAGTAGACATCTAACTAAAGTTACTCATTAGCACTAACAAGTTTTTTTTTATCCTAGTGAAAGGTCATATATTCTATGTAAAATTACTGGCCAACTGTTGTCATTACAAGAGGTGAGAGTATTTTATAATAGTATTTTATTAATATGCAAATATTTTCCCAACTGCAGTTCGAGGTATTCTTAATGCCAAACAAGGTTTCATTAACTGAGAGAGAGATTCTAAGCCCAATGAATGAAAAAATATAATAGAGTTGATATATTTTTAAAAGTAATGAATGTAATTTTTACTCTGTTTTATGCTACTATAAAAAGGGCTCTAAGTGTACATCTCTTCTGCTCTTCTTCATTTAACTGCCATAATTTATGCAGATAAAAGTTTGATGAATTGCATCAAGAATAGTATTCATACTGCCAACCATCAAAATACTTAGCTACCATTTTTCTTTTTTCTATTTATGTGCGTCTTTATATTACAAAAAAATCAAGCTACTAACATTAAAAATGATCTACTGTTACCAAAAAAAGTATTGAAGCATAACACAGAATAATAAATTATTAGTCTTTGAAGCTTAAAGGCAAGTTTAACAGATATCTATGCTTTGTTACATTGGACTCTTTTCAAACTGCAGTTGACTGAGGGAGGCTTTCAAGTGACAAAACTGACACAACACTAATGCTGTCATCTCCTTGGGTTTAGCTTGGGCATCAAAAGTAATGTCAAGGACAGATCAATGTTTGTGATAATCCACAAAATAATTCAGCTGGTTATAACAGCTATAAGTAGATGGTTTAGAATTCAATCAAACTTCGTATAAACAAGGGGACTTCAATCTGACTCATTTCTTGAATTAACCTTCTATCAGTCCTATGATATGAAATAGGGAGCACTCGTTCAGAGACCTACTGAAAATGCCCCATGGAACCATATCATTCCTCAGTGAAAGCGCTGTATTGATCCTTATAATGATCACTCCTGTACCAACGAAATTCAGACAGTAAGAATACAGCTGAATCAAATTGACACAAGATGTACCATAGGTCTGTATCATGTAGACAAAGCATTACTATACCCTTACAATAGAACGCAAACACTAAAGAAAAAAAGTTTTTGTCCTACACATCGTCAGACTGTTTTACACCAATTTAAAATTTAATTAGAAAAAAATGTTATTCCATCTCCAACCAATGCAAAGCTGTTCAGCAAAATGTAATATACACTTACATTGTGAACACAATGACTATCTGGACAGCAAGGAGGGCAAGAAATGTAATAGGTAGTACCAGAATTTTTATTTTGTAATTTCTATTTTCCTTATAATCGCAACCACTCAGAGATATTCACATACATAGTCAGGCTGTCATGGGCTTCTCCCCCACCCCATGATACTGTACTGAGCTCAGTTGTGAAAAGTAACATCTAACCGAAATAAGGCTTTTTTATTAGCAAAGGATTTTAGTCATAGGAAATCAGGAGTCCATTTTAACATTCAGAATCAATATTTCAATATGGAATACGAAATATAAGCAATTGAGCTGTTATCTTTGTGTTAGCTGAAATGAAGTTTTCAAAACCACTTTGGTTTACATTATCAAAAATTTAAGACTTACCAGCATTCAAGCTTTCAAAAAAGAGAATTTGAGAACAAACAATATGATTAGAAAGGGACAAATTCTAATCTCGCTTACACTTCTATAAACAGCTGGAGCACCACAGTAAGATGAGAATTTAGTTCATAATTTTTTTTTTAAAAAGCTTGACATAGTTTTTATGTATAATCTCTTGAAAGCACTACCTTTTTTCACTCCTCCTATATGATACAGACACGCATGTGTAAAGATGATTACCAGTCATCTAAGCTTGGTCTTTAATGTTTTTTCATAAAAGCCACTGCTGAAGTATTGTAAGATATCTTCATAACAGGCTGACTGATCATTACTGGAGCTATTGCTCTTATAATTGCTCTATGCCTGAGCCAACTAAAATTGCACGACAGCTGTGTTCTTTCATTAGCCTAGGTATAAACTGCTCTATGTATGAGGTTTCCTGCTCCTGAAGCTGGCGTGGACTTTCTTCACTGATCCTTTCAAATTCCAATAAACTGTGGCCTTTCAAATACTCTTTAACAACAGAACCAGGGAGGATGGATCCTATGGGCTCAAGAAAATAAGCAGCTTCTTATGTTCTAGGTCACTCACTATTACTGCATTATGAGGGGGCAGCACAGTTCAGAGGCTTGAAATTATCCAGGAGTGAAGGAGATGTAGATGGCAGAGAAAGAGAAGCTGAATACAATGCAACCCTGAGTTTCTTCCCATGCTTCTTTGTATGTTGTGTCTATATCCAGAGGTGAAAGTAAGCCGGTACGGTCCAGTACACCATACTGGCAAGAACCAGTACATCGTGCCGGACTGAACTGCTTCCGCAGCGGTGATTTAAAGGGCCCAGGGCTCCAGCCGCTGTGGGGAGCCCCGGGCCCTTCAAAGCGCCACTGGAGCTCCAGCAGCCGGGCTCAAGCAGGGATTTAAACGGCCCAGTGCTCTGCGGTGGCCGGAGGCCCGGGCCCTTTAATTCACCCCTTAGTCCCAGAGCTCCCAGCCACCTCTGCAGCCACAGCTGGAGCCCCAGGGTCTTTAAATCTTGAAAAGCCTGCCTCTTCCAGGTGAGGCCACGCCTTCACTCAGGACTCCGGCGTACCAGTAAGTCCTTTCAGTTACCCCTGTCTATATCCCAAAATTCCTGCTAGAATTATTCTACTGTTCCCTTCTCACTACATGCCGCCCTCTCTGTACTCATGCTTCCTTCTAGCTTTTCTCGTCATTGTTCTACTTGAGTGCGTGTCACGTTATTCAGAGTTTGGAAGCAGAGAAAGTAGTAATGTCAGCTTTTATTCCTTCCCTCCTCTCATTTCTCTCTTTCGCTATCACCACATCTTAGATGATTTTTTTTAAAAAAAAGAGATTGTTATTATTTGATAGATCCCCATCTCACTGCAGACAGAAAGAAACAGTCACTGCGGGCCATCAGCAGGTTCTTCAGAGCAACACCAGAGGGTTTCCCAGCCAGGGTTGGACAGAATACCTGTCAATTAGTGGAGTGAGGAGTCACTTTCCCAAATAGTTTTTCCTTTTATGCTCACAGAGCAGTATCCAACAATCCATCCACCAAGGGACAAGGTCTCACATCAGTACTGAAATTCTTCCACTCCAAGATTCATTTCACTAGACATCTCCGTCGATATCTCTGTCAACAACATACACAGCTTAATTTGCTGTATTACATATCCTTTTCTTTATATGCATTCACTCAGCCTTCTCTGCACAAACACCACCATTATTTTGTTTTGCATACACAGTAAGAACCTTTATTTTTTTTAAGTTCTAAGTGCATGTACCACTGGAAAAAACCACATATGGAAGCCTACTCCAATACTAGGTCCAAATACAGAGATACGTCTTATATTGGCAAACCCAACGTTTGATAGTTAAAATAAATCAAGACCTTTATTTTAAAAGATACATGCTTTGTCACACCAGAATGTAAGGATAAATCCTACTTCCAACCCCTATTGCTAAATAGGGCCATGACCCTGCTTAACCACTGTGGTTCCCCTACAGAAGAGGGGTATTAGAAATGAGGGGTTCCCTGAACTCTATGAAAATCGGCCATAGGCCAATCGCAGTCATTAGTGTGGCTGCAGAAGCAGCACTGCAGGAGGCAGAGAAATGGTACTAAATCCCTAGCTACTTGAGGTCCATGTTGGGGGTGTCTGGCTCTAAGAGATAAACTGCACATGGGCAAGGAAAATAGATGAGTATATTTCTTACTACTGTTAGAACAAGCTCTTCAATCTGGGGAACACTGAGGCAGCTATATAATCAGGTATGCATAGTAATATAAATTCAGTGAAACAGCAAGAATGAAATCCATCTCTTCTATTGGCTACTGTCATCTTTAACTGGCAAGAAGTGACCAGCACAATATCCATGTCACCTTGAAGCTCAACTTTTAACTTTTCAAACTGTTTTTCCAAAGGTCTTGAGGGACATCTAAAACCTTGGAAATAACCCAGGGCTCAAATAACCGGACATTTCAGTTCCACAAAACTCCTGGGCATTGAATAGCTAAAGGTACTATAAGCAGGAGTGTGGCTACTTCCCCCACTTCTGTGAACTTTAATGACTCCCCAGAAGCTGAGCTAAAACTCTGGGGACCTTACAGGTTTGAGCCTGAAGCTTCTCTCGGGTGGAGCATAGGAGCTGCATGCAGGTGCAGTTTCAGTTAATGCAACATGACTAGTAAGAACAGTTTTGTTTTGTATTTTAGCAGCAATGGGCTAGATCTATGAAGTTCATACTCAGAGCCAAAGTTCAGGGCCATTTAAATCCAGGATATTGGTCTAAAGCACATCTCTAGTTTTTACATTTAAGAGACTTATTATTGGTACCCATCTCCAAGGGGAAATATTAGGTTTGGCTTATTAAATAATATTTTGTACTTACACAATACAATTCATCAGAGGATCTCACTGCACTTATGGAAATGTCAAAATTTGAGAGCCTATTTAAATTAGAATTACAAAAATTCAAACTGAGCAAAAATATGAGCTATTAATATAAGCACATTTAACATTAACTGCTAACACCAAATCTCAAGAAGAAAATGTAAAGTGAGAAAAATCAAACAAACAAACAATTCATCTCATGTTTCCTCCCCTATGTCAGAATAGCAAACAAGCCTTCAGCGTTCAGGTTTCTGACAATTTTTTTTAGTTTTACAAGGGTAAAGACACTGCCTTTTTCATCATGCTGGATGGCCTGGCTTTCTTTTAATTCAATACCACCTAGTAATTTGGCAAGAGAAAAAAACTCTTTTCTGACAAGTTATCTATTTGTGCCCTCCTTCTGGCGCTGCCAACAACTCTATCTGTTGATCTGCCACTCCATGTATTGGCTTGTACAAACAATTTGTACATACCTTTTAAAGTTTTCAGTAAAGTAGCAAAGCAAACTTTTTGCAACCAGAGCTGCAATACTGCTGTACAGCTCTGAGTTGGCTGATTTGCCAAAATCTTGCATGCGTCTATTCAATAAACATTTAATTGATTACATTCACAGGTTCTCTTTTCTTTTTGATCTATGAACATCTGAGATAAGATGTGACACCAATAAAACAATTCACAGAATCAAGACACTAAAGACATATTAGAGATAGTCGTGCAGTTAAACTTCAAGAGGGGGCAATATAGGAAGATTCCCTATGAGAATTTAATACTAGACTTGAGGAGAGAGAATTACACGAATGAAAACTCAAATGTAGAACCATGAAAACTAAGTAAAAGCAATGACTAAAAGAAGCTGAAGGGGAAAGGAAGCAATAAAGCACCATTGTTTGTAATGCTGGGGCTATCGGAAACAAAATGCTTCAATTAGAAACATGCAACAAAAACTGTCGAGGTTTAAGAATTCAAGAAAATTTTATTCCTGATGGCAGAAATAAATTCATAACAGGCTACCAAATGTACTGGTGGAAGGGAAATAGTAAAATTGTGTTACAGGCCAATAATGAAATTACCAGCTGCAGGACAGAAGAATGAATCTAAGCTGAGATAACAGAAAGAAGAAATCAAAAGTAAGGTGCAGTGGGTTGCCATATTTTAAAAAGGCATAGATGGGAGCCAACTGGTTGAAATTTTTTGCTTTTGATTTTTATTTACTCTAAATTAAAAGAATTTCCTTTGTAACATCATCATCTTTTCAGCTGCCTGAAAATGAAAAGCTGCCAATTGGACTGAAAATTGTTGGAAGTGTAGCTTCTACTGGAAAAGAGCTCCGAGCCAGACACTGAAAGGGAAAAAGTTGCCTTAACACAAATTTACTCCATTCTCCCCCTCGAATAACCCACTCCCCCTTGGGAAATTGGCAGGTACCACCATGCCTCATGGCCCACGCCAGGGCATTTCATCCCAGTCAGGGTTATAATAGTATCTGCATGGAGCCACAAGTACAATTTAAGGGCACAAACACCAGTGCACCCCAAACCACAACACACTTCAATTAGCAGCCCCATTCGTACTCATGTCTCATTGTGTCTGCTGGTAGCCAGCCATGGAAAAAGGCAACAGCCATCTATAAGTTTTCTGAGTGGATAAGCAGATGACTTTCTCTTCCTCCCATCTCAGGCAGATAGGTGAGGGGAATCGGACAGGTAGCATGAAGAAAAGACACTCAGAAAGGACAAGTCTCAAACATTTTGTTTATAAAGGAAATGCACAACACCAGCAGGGGAGAATCTGAGGAGCAGGGAGTGGTGAGGGATGGAAGCAGGTGAGAATCTGACAGGGAGTGGTGGGGGAGGGTAAGACCAGGAATTTGACCTGGGCCAAGGGAAGCCAGAGTTGAGTATGAATCTAAGAGGTGGAAAAATAAAGGGGTTCGGGGAATGAGTGATGAGTGTGAAGGGAGGGGCTGTAACTGGGAGAGTGAGACATTGGCACTAGCAGCTGTTGGGTGTATGATGCCCCTGAGAGAAAAGCCATACCTGTCAAATGGTTAAAAGGTACAGGAGGCTGTCCAGCAGATAACTTTGTGCAAGGATAGACTGTGACTAGTTACACAGGCAGTACGCACACAGCAGCCTCCTCTTTGGAGGTCCTTAGCATCTCCCATATTACTTTGTCCTATTCACTCTGCCCCCATGTCCTGTGAAGTGGAAGTACATATGGCCTTTATACTCTTGTGCAGAAGCAGCATGTTGCATGGGGGAAATGTGTGTGTTTGACTTCCTTCTCCACAGTGAAGAGTGCCAACTGCCTTCAGGCCTTACAGAGCTAAAACCCTAAAGACAACATTTGGGCAGATAAAGAAAAGGAAATAAAGCTGCCAGGACTAAAAGGAATGGCTTAATTCAAATCTAAACTTTTACATCTTCCAAAAATAACCGTAAAGACAATAAGTTGCTTACATTACATGAAGCCTTAAGTGGAAGAGAGAACCTTGATGAGTGAATATGTTCAGCTTCCTGTAGTTAACAGACCATAGTGGATTCTGAAGCACCCTTTCAAACACTGGGGTCAGTAAGGCCTTTATCCTTATTATATCAAATGATTCAATACAGTGAAGCGCATCTTAAGTTGTCACTGAAAAAAAACAAACAGCAGCTGCTTAACAGAGGTAATAAATAGCCCACAACTCTATTACATATGTTTGGAGGATATTCAGAGATGAAAATGGGTCGATACGACATACCAGTAAGACGTGGCCACCGGTACTTCCCTGAACACAGCTGACGTTAAAGTGCTGCCCCTTTGACACCCATCCCAGGCCGTCGAGATGGGGGGGCAAAAGAGCCTGGGGCCTGGTGATTTAAAAGGGCCCGGGGCTCCCAGCTGCCACTACCACAGCAGCAGCCAGGAGCCCTGGGGAGTGCTGGGCAGCACTGAAGGGCTGGCTGGGGGAGGCTGACTCCCAGCCCCCTCCCTTTCCCACCAGAAGCCCTGCCCCTTTCATGGGCCCAGAACCAGACCCCCATACTGGTAAGACTTAAGTTACTCACCCCTGAGGATATTCCTTTTAAGACAGAAGACTACTGAATACAAGAGTGGTCTGTTCTTACAGGTTTCCATGCAGAGGTTTCTGTCAGGTAAACAAGTGAAAACTGAAGCTAACTTTTATCTAGGTCCAGGTTTGCACTGGAAAAAAAGAGGAAGAGGGAGCCTACCCCAGTGGCTCCAGGAAACAGAATTAGCACCTAATAGCTTCAAATAACTGGGTCAGTTTCTATACATGTATGGACACACACACACACCCCTCAAGATTGTAAACTCTTTGGGTAGGAACTATCTAAGAAAACAAGACAAAGGGCAGGAGGGGAAAGAATTACAAGAATGTGAAATTACTTGACCGAAGACATGCAGCAAGTAAGCAGTAGAACTAGGAAGAAAATCAGTCTAGTTCCAAGTCCAGTGTTTTACAACAAAGCAATGAAGCCTTACACATCTAGGTTGCCTGTTCAAATCCAGGTCAGGTCAGCAGTGACCAAAAATAATTATCTGATGACGGTTGGTATCTGTCCAACAACTAAAGGACTACACAGCCACATCGCAAAATCCTACACTGCAACAAGCACCTGTGCTTAAAATCTCAGTGACAGCACCACAGATTACATATGGAGAGGCCAACCTGAACCCGAGAAGGAGCCAGAATTTACCAATGTACATTGCCTAAGAGCCACAGTAATATGCCAGCAGCCTCCCCATCATCTCCCCCAGCCCTGCTCCCAGTGCCTCCCACCTGCCAGCAGCCCCACCAATTAACACATCCCTTTCCCTCCCCATGCCGACTGCCCACCAAAATGAGCTGTTTCACAGCATGCAGGAAGCTGAGGAAGGGGCAGGAGCCTTGGGAGAAGGGGTGGAGTGGGGTCAGGACCTGGGGCAGAGCCAGGGGTTGAGTAGTAAGAACCACTGGCACATTGGAAAGTTGGTGCCTGTAGCTCCAGGCCGAGTCGATGCCTATACAAGGAGCAGCATATTAACTTCTGAAAAGCTGCATGTGGCTCTGGAGCCACAGGTTGGCCACCCCTGGATTAGATGCACCTGAAAAATTAACCATTTTCTCACTACTAGAGGAGGGTTAAAGCATAGAGCACTGTGAAGAAACTCCCACTGTGGTCTGTCAGCGCTATAGCTGTTCTATAGGTAAACCAAAGACCTCGCATTCCAGGACTCTCCGAACCACATCCTAATAGGATGTTTTTAAAGCTTTTCTCTTACTACAAATCCATTGCTTTTCAGTGAGGGCTTAGCGCATGCAGTACATCATGAATGCCCCCACGATTATTTATGGGAAGTAGATTCAATATAATGACATGTTAAGATCTGAATTTAGGATGTACTGAGTAAACAGTGAAGGATGTACACAAAAGGGATGATTCAGAACTACAGACACCGCCATGGTGGTTTGAAAGCCTTTACAAGCATACCATCAGGGCATTTGGAACAGGTACTTCCAGGCCTCGCACAGGATATTCTCAACCAGCTGAGATTCTTTTAATACATGTCATGAGAAAGGCTTTGACACAAATAAGTGTCGTCTTAACCTTCCATACATCTTGCACAATGAGGTGCTCAATTATAAACACAAGTTTCTCAGAAGCATTCAAGGTTCTCCTGGCTCTGCCAGCATTAAGTCTACTTTACCTTGTTGAAAGGAGGGACTGGGTTGGATGGATTGGCAAAGGGAATCTGTTCCTCACCTCAGCTGGTGTAGTCTATCATGGATACTCATTCATCAATTTGGAAAAGTATGATTATAGTAACAAGAATCTGTTATTTATATAGTGCTCCAAAGCATGCCACTATTAATGCTTTACGGACATATAGTTAAACAGGTCCTTGTCAAAACAGCCTCCAATCCAAAGGCTCAACCAATTCCCATTGAAGCAAATTTCCATCAAAATCTACCAATTTCACTTTAAAGTAAACTAGATCAAGTCCTGTTTCTGCAACATGGGCACAAAGTGTTAAAAAGGATACAACCCTTCCCCCCATCCTCATTCCGAACTGTTCCCCTCTTCCCAGAAATTTAAGAATTACTTTCTAAAACTGTGAACCAATTTAAATCCAATCCCTGCTAACTGCTTAACCCTTTCCTAAATTTGAATTTATATTTTTCCTATAAAAATTAACCCTTGCATATTACTTGAATTTTTCCATCCCTGGCCTTTCACAATTCCAACCATGCAGTCTTGGCTGCATAAATTCCTTCTCACCAAAAAGTGATTTAAAAAAAAAAAAGGGGGGGGGGATCCTTTCTATAGGTTTTCCAAACCCATTTGTGTTTGGCAGATACATGCACAGTTTAAAGTAACATACAGTGTGATGGGCAATTATGGTAAAATACCATTACGACAGACAGGCTATGGTGAGAGCATGTCAGGAAACCAGTTAGGGTATCAAGTTTAAAGAGGAAAAGCTATAAAACTTACCTCTGACAACTATAATTAATGCAGATCAAAACCATAATGCTATTTTTCTAAAGCAATATACTTTACACAGCTTACAAAATAGCGAGAGAGAGAGAGAGAGATTAAGAAAGAAAAAGTAAGAACAAACATTTGAAAGGACGATACTCTGGAAATATCCACCCAGCATTGTTCTATAAAATAGACTCCTGGATGTCAGCAAAAGCATTTTGGAGGCCTTCCTAAATAGCTGTGCTTAAACAAAAAGAGACAAAATTCATTGCTTTCTGTGGGGCAAAAGTGAACATGTAATTTCTGCCAAGAGGGGCATTAAAATGATTAAGTCACTTTTCCAGAAGTCATGGATATTTCCAAAAGCAAGCTTCCATTTGCTAATAGCTTCTACGGCAAGTGAGGGCTGCATAATCCACACGCCAAGTGTTTCAGTCCAAGTTCTCAAATTATTACTTTCTCCAATGAAGCTGGTTATGTGTTATGTTGCATTATAGCAGTCATCTGTTCAGACCTGCCAAAAGAGTGTGCCTACCCAGATCTGAGAACTACACAATAGTTTCGTGGAGCCCTTTTCAGAGACAAGAGAGAATTGTCACTTCATAAATCAATCAATGAAAACAAGCTCAAAGAAGTGGCCGGTCAAATATACAAGCTAGACAGGATAAAACATCTAGTTCACCTTGTTCAGCGTAAACAGATGTATTTCTTTACCTCATGAACTAATTTTTAATATAAATCATAAAACCCAAAAGTTATATATTCCTGTTGCATTTGGAATGGCAAAACTTTTATCTGAATTAGGTGGTTTTTCACTATGTAGATTTTCTGTTTTATGTTGATAAATTTTCCTCCTTTGCATTTTCCTGTTGCACATTACATAGAACTGATTTTTTTTCATGTAATCACAATAAATATAAAACCAAAGTGCTCATCATCATACTATAACTATCATTCAAGGTTAGTGAGAGCCTGCACTCTGGTTAAAGCTTCACTATATTCACACCACTAGCCAGCACAACAGATTAGACAGATTCAAATTCATATTAAAACATAAAATAGTGTTGTAACAAAAATAAAAATAATATAATACGGATAAACAGAAAATGGAGGTCACGTTGCAATGGAATCTTAAGTCTCTCTTTTCCACATGTACAAAAATCTAAGCCGAATAGACAGTGCAGTTCAGATGTCTCCTTTTTTATAGTATTGATAGGATTTTCATCATACTGAATAGTTTAGGGACAGGCAAAATTACTTTTGCATACTGTAATTTGTCTAGTATATTGGAAACCAGGAGACACTTCTGAAATTCTAGCCATGCTCTTTCAATCTATGTTTTTCCAATACTGCAATTTTCTGATTTTTTTTTCCTCCTCTGAACAAAAATCTGGAGGAAAAAATTGCTTGTGCATGGTGCTCCTAGTGAAAGTAATAAGGTTTACTTATCAGAAATCCTCTATTTTTAAAGATGCACACACACACACACACGTTTGTTCATCTTGGGAATATTTGCAACTTTCAAAGGTATTGTTCAGAAAGGAGATCCTGAAGTTATTCTTTTTAAACCCACACAGCTCACTTTACACAATTTAACTAGCACATTGAGAAGGAATTCACATATATGACAACCAAAAGGGTCTGTTTCCTTATCAGCTCTTATAGATTATTTGAATGTTTTTAAATGCAGAGGCATAGTTTATTATACTGACCATCATAAAGTAGTAAGTCAATGAATTCTAGATAGATACAAGCAAAGAGGAAAATAGAATCAGGATACATGTGCACGTACGTACAAAGAAGTCATTAATTAAGATAAGCCTGACTGCTAGCAATGGAGTCAGTCACTCTCATATGCATGGCTTCCCAGGATTGGTGTGTGCACTTTCAGAATCTGGGTAGCTTTCTCCATGGCTCTGCCCCGTTGGCACTGATTATGTATGATTAATGATTTAAAGGAATAAAAAGAGAAAGGTCAACTTCTGAGTTCAACACAGAGCAGCTACACAGGGAGTAATTAAGATACTTGTGTAAGCATGATTAATAAGCACAAACTGGCACACTGTGCTGTAAACAAGATGCAAGCAGATGGTTAGAATGAAACAGATTTTTCCTAAAAAGCAATTTTTCAGTGCCTTGAAAGTTGGCTTATTCCCTGCCCTCCCCCTCCCCATTCCATCTTACAAAACTTATTTACACATCCTATATAAAAGGAAGAAATAGTAACCCTTTCAACATTCACCCATTGCAGACTTTATTTTATATATACATATAGAGAGAGTGATAGACAGTCTCCATGCATCTGAAGAAATGGGGTTTTTACCCACGGAAGTTTATGCCCAAATACATCTGTTAGTATTTAAGGTGCCACCAGACTCCTCGTTGTTTGAGAAAGAGTGAACTGGAGTTTGCATGTAAATGGATTCAACTCATCTTTGTTTAACGTTGCCTTTTATGTCGAGTTTCATGAATTGCTAAGCCTGACAAGGTTCAGTGGGAGTCTTAACTCCCACCCACAAGTTCTCCCTCTCTGTCATGTGACTGGCAGTACAGAGGGATCAGCAATGGCATTTATGGAGAAAGCTTGAAGACAGGTGTCAGAACGGTCCAGCAGGCAAACCTAACGAACACTAATCAGCTCTGGTGTTCTTTTACAATCCATATCTAATTCACAAGTTTCATTCTTTCTGAAAAACAATTACTAGGTTTTGAAGTTCATTCTGCATTTACTCAACTGTCTCTTCACATTAACGTAAGTGAGAACAAGAAAAAAATAGAGTCAGCAGGGAAGGGACATCAAAAGATCTTAGAAGAGATGAAGGCTTTATTTTAAAGTAATATAATTACAGATGTGTGTAATGTTTTACAATAAATTTAAAATGTGAAGTTACATCTTTTATGCACCAGAAAAATATTAGCTGTGTGTGTCTCCAGCTGAAACTCTAATACATAAAAATGATTTCAATGAGTAAAAAACGAAAACTCTCATTGTGACATCAAACAAAAAGGTATGGATACTAAGCTGCTGGCGTGAACTACAGAATAATTATAGTGAGAGATATCTGTAAACATACTGGTACAGCTCCTATCCCAGAAGCACCTCACCAAGAAATACAGGAAAAATATTCTACACATTTTAATCTCTCTATAGTCAATATCATATATTCCCTTAAGGTAAATTTTGCCTCATCTACATCTATTTTTTAAAACTCTACATTCCATATTGACAAATCCTCTTAAAAAGTTTGAGTATATAATCCGGTAAAGCCTCACCTAATCTCCATTGGTTGTAGTGTTACTGATGCCGATATTGGGAAATTTGCTTGTGTTATATAATATTAGGCAGCTTCTTAAACTTAGACATTTTCAGATAAAATGTGAATTTTGTTTACGATACTTCATTTTCATTCACTACTGGCTATGAGAACAAAGTACTTGTTATACAAATAATCCTGTTTCTCTCTATAATGAACTTCCTTTCTATAAACCTCTCACTGTAGGAAGTAATACTCTAAGAGAAATGAAAAAGAGTGGTATGTCCAAATTCATTGTAACACCAGTCCATTATTCAGGAATACTGCTTAATGTTCGTATTTAAATGTAAGAATCCCTTTCCTCCCAACAGACAGGCCTGTGTTAGATGTTTCAGAATGGCATTTAGGTGTTAATAAACTAAAAGTCCTCCAACTATGCAAATTGTTATGCTTGCAAGAGGGTTTTCATATCAAAAGATCTTGAGAGCATTTAGAATTGTGTGTCAAAACTCAGAGGTGGAGCAGGGGCATTGTATGTCCCCAAATAATGCAAGAGTGATTTTTGTTACCAAAAAAACAAAATCTGATGTCTAAACGGCATCAATTAAGAATTTTTCATTGGGACATTATAATAACTGCCATTAAGATACATCCATTTTAACCCTGATTTTCACCATGGCACACTAAATTCGTGGCTAAAAGATGCCTTGTATTTTCATGAAATGTTCTGTTTGTACTACTGAGAAAAAAAATTGTAAGCAATGTGCAAGAGGTGGTGTTTGTTGGCTTTGTTGTAAAAAAAACCACCGCAGACATGACTTGCACACTCACTTTTAGGCAGCTAATAAATCAGTTTAATAGGTTAAAAAAAACAGGTAGGATGGCATAGTTTTGAGCATATCTATGAACCTGGAAACTCATCAATTAGAAATTCTCTTACCCTACAGACACCTGACCTGCATTACCCATAGTGTGACAATTAAAGGGCTCAAAATGTTCATCTCACTCAGTTTACTTACACACTTGTATATACACTGATAACCCATGCTTATCCTTGGAGCTATCTGGAGCTGTGTTTAGGATAAGGCTCAGGAGCCCAGAACAGTATCTTTGAAATTCAGGCTCATCTAAAATACGTTTCAGTTAATATTTGTGTCACTAGCTTATGCACAGTGAGTCAGTAGTTTCTAGCTCCTAGCACATCCATCCCACAAATATCCACCTTGTTGGCAGTCTCAGGAGAAAAGCCAAAAAATAAATATGCATCTACTCTTATCCACAGAAAATACACACCGCGAACAAGGGGTGGAAAGTGGAGAGTTCTAAGTCAAGCATACAGACAAAAGAACAAGACAAAACTACTTTTGTATGAATGAACTATGGAATTGACCCTGCAAAATGCTGAGCACCATGTCAGACACACACAGTTAACTTTAAATCATTTGAGTGGTGCCACTGACTTCAATAGGACAAGTCATATACTTGTTTTTTCTGGATCAGGGCCAGAATATTCAGTAGACCTTTGGCTATTTCTGCACTGCAACAGAGGGGTGGACTCTGTGCTCATATAGATGTACCCACACTAACCTTAATCTAGCTAGCTCACTAAAAATAGCAGTGAGGATGCAGTGGCTTGGGCGTGAGCACTGGCTGCACATGGGCACTGCCACATCCTCACTACCATTTTTAATAATTAACCCCAGTTGCAGCATAGAAAACTTTAGAGGACTGAATTAGTAGTAAACAGTACTGTTGAAAAGCTGATCACAATTCTGCATCAAACTTTTCCAAGCCTCAGTTACTGTAAGCAGGTATTGAAGAATCCTCTGAGGCTATCAGTATAACCTTTATTAAGTGGGGTGGGGGGCGATAGAATGTATATTCATACTGATCTTAGGTGGCTAGCAATACATTTACTCATCTGTGGTTTCTGAACAGCTTAAAAAGGCCTGTTAAACAGAGAAATAATTACTAACCAAAAACCAGTATGCAGGGTTGGACAAAATGGCCTGATGCAATGTTTTTCTAGAATGCCTTAGCATAGTGCATTCCATTGACAAACACATGGTAATTTTCCCAGACTGAGAAAGCAAATATCAGGTCATTGAAGTCTACTTTATCTTTCCAAACCAGTCCTGCACTGGCAGCATCTCTAGTTCAAGTTAATTGCAAGTGACTTTAGACATCAGGGCAACGCAGTTCCACACATCAGCCAAACTGAGAACTGACAGGTAGGCTACAAACAATGACAGTCACCAAGCAGCAACTAGGTTAGCATTCTCTCCATTTTCTTTTTTCTTTTTTTCCAAGAGGCCTTAGAGGCATAGAAACTACTTAATGGACTACAATGAGACATGCAGATAGATTCCATATGGTCAACAACCTCAATCTTTAAACAAGACAATACCATCAAATAAAATTGGTATTCACAACAGATTTTGCCAGTAACAACTTTTAATCATCTGTGTCTCACTGTTTTGAAGTGATAGATTCCAAAAGTGTCAAAACTCTTAGTGAATCGTGGTGGTAAAATGAATACTCTATTTGCTTTCCCTATTGATATACCAGGTTTCAGACTGTCAAAGTGCTTTTACTTATAATAGAAAATGTACAAAGTTAGCTATGCTTGTTTTGACAACTACAAAAAGATTTTATCAGTTACATGTACCTGTGAAGTACCTAGATTTTCAAAGCGAAATTTGTTCATGAAAAGTTCTTAATACTAATGTTTTCACAGACTATGTAACACTTTCACCTTCAAAGGTGTATTTCAGAAAAGCATACGAAAAGTCATACTTAAATGCACATTACATTCTCAATACACGTCTACCTCGATATAACACTGTCCTCAGGAGCCAAAAAATCTTACCGTGTTATAGATGAAACTGCGTCATATAGAACTTGCTTTGATCTGCCGGAGTGCACATCCCCACGCCCCCGGCGTACTGTTTTACCGCGTTATATCCGAATTCATGTTATATCAGGTCGTGTTATATCGGGGTAGAGGTGTAGCTACAACTTCATATCATTTTTACTTAATTTAGATTTTTTACTATAAATGTTCCTAATTTTCTTCGTGTTTTATTTTGTCATGCATAAAATTTTAAAATGTATAGAAAATGGAAAAACAAACTTAAAAACAGGCATGGTAAATTAAATACTAAGCATATTACAAATAATGTATATATACACATGAACACTGTGTGCATACACACAGAGTCTACATTATGTAATTCACCAATTAAGCTAACTGTAATAAACACACGACCAAATTAAATCATTGAAGAGATATTTCAACTCTATACTACTGTTTTTTCTTATTAAATTTTTTATTCTAAATTCTCTGCAAGAGAAAAAAGGGGAAACATTCCAATACGGTAAGTTAGTTACCATTTCACCAGTGCGATAAAAAACATGAAAGCCATTTCAATTAATTTACTTTTAAATAGTTTGTCAGTCTAGATATACCATTATGTGTCACCCTACAATCAAGATACCAGTTTACCAAGATAAAACTTTCAGGCATAAGCAACTGCTAACTCTGTTAAATTTGCTTATATGAAGTTAAGCTGGAAATAGATTTCTAAAATAGTGCTTTCAGAAGCCATAATAGAAAGAGTAAAGACAAATAGTAAACAAATAACATTTATTCTTTAAACCCCACATTCCATATGCTCATTTTAAACCAAAAGCATAACATGAAACCTGCAAATTGAGTTGTGTAAGCAGTTGAGACATTTTTATGCATAAATATAAAAGTTTAAAGAAAAATGGTTCATCAGCTCAATATTTGAGACAGTTTATTCAAATCTGAGTTACATGCTAAAACGACAGAGAAACCCTAGAACTTTAATTTATGCTATTTAAAAAGCTTGTAACAGGTTATTTTGAGACAATTGTGTGATGCATAAAACACAGGAATTACATGTACATGTATAATGACTGGAGTTTCTTGTCCATAAAATAGGACATTTTTATCACCACTCTGTCTGAAACTACTCATTTATCTTTTAGGAGTAGCACCTCAGAAAGATAAAAATTAGTGGCCTAAAAAAGTATGTTTGTTTATTGTATTCCCCACAAAGAGAATCACATTTTCCTCAAGGTTTTACTCTGTCACAAATCATCCTGAGTGACAATTAGCACTTTCTGCAATACATTTATGCAGCAAGGACAGCTAATAAGATGTAGGAATCCAGTGCAGGTTTTTCCCTTCACCATCCTATCTAAAGCGTCAAAGAAAAACTATTCTAATGAATTCTGAATTCATGTCAGCTCAATATAGAGCACAGTCTTATCTTCACCTGGAATAGTAAAAAAAATTGAACTGTATTTCCCAGTATCCAAAAATAGATTCTTATGTGTCTTGTTTTAGGATGTTTTAGGCATCCTCTGATATCCTATTAATTCTGGAAAAGTTTGGTAGTGTGACCAGTAACACAAATCTTTAAAAAAAAAAAAATCAGCTGACATTTCCTCCAAAATCTACAGTCAGTGTTTCAATTATCCAACAGATTAACATTGATTGACCACTAAAAAACTCCAGATTTTGTGAAGTCTCAATGACTCGTCTCCAAAATGTGTTATTACATAGCTTGGAAAATCAGCAACAGTTGCAGAGGAGACTTTCCTCTTATGTAAACTATCTAACCCACTCACTAAAAATTGTTACTATCTGATGGTACCTTGAGGCCATGCACAAAATGAATTCAGTATGCAGACACCCATCACAGCCACAAAAACCTCCTTCACAACTTGCCCTAACAGGCACCTATGTTGACAGCCTTAGCAGAGAAGGCGAAGATTGAATAGGTCTGGAGACCGAACCTGAGATGACCCCTCCAGAACACGGCTACGGCCCATTAGTGAGGTAGAAAAACTTCCAAAGCTATTGTCTTGTTCTGTGGACAACTTCAGTCTCCAGGGCATTCAAACCAGTTCCTTTCAAAACCACTAAATATACTATTTAAAAAAAATACGCTCTGTTAGAATTCATTCTAGTCCCCTAAAACATTCTAGAGGACAATACAAAAAAAGACTAATCTTTGTTTAGGTTCCTCACCCTCTCCTTTTCCAACTACACTATTCATAGCTACAACTACGATTTCTGTCAAATAAATATTTTGGGTACAGCTATGCCACACCTTACCAAAACATAGCTAACACGCAAAGTGAGAAAGCTAACTGTTTCAGCTCTAGCAGTGGTATACAGTTGCAACGCCCCTGCTTGAAGCCTCCCCTCTTCTTAAGGATTAAGTAGTGGTTTTGAGGTCCTAAAAGAAGAGAAATATGAAACAACTAAAATCAATCATGTAAAACAGGGCTTAAGAACTGATTTTGTTGACAGAATAAACACATAAATACCAGTCTCCCAATCTGTTGCTTACTACCCATCATAAACATATACACCCCCCTCCTCACGTTATTTCCACCCCATGATCTAAGACTATCCTATGCAGAAACTCTCCTCACAACCAATGTAAGCAGCTTTCACAAACTATCGATCTGAACTACATAGCTATATAATTTATCCAAATTTGGAAGAAGTAGAGTAGAAGATCAGAGATGACAACCTTTATAGCTGCTCCATCCTTGTACAATTCTTGCATCATCTGATATCAGCACAACTTCTATTAAAAAAATCAATTAGCTAAGTTACAGGGGGAAATGTTTTGCCTCTGGATGTCAGAAGAGATAGTAATACTCTTGGACTCTGGCATGCTGTGTAGGTAAGCAACATAATTCACTGGGTAGCCATGAAGATAATGAATTTACATGGCATGGGTTTTTCATCAGACATGGAGGCCAAAGGCTGAGTGCCTTCAGCAATGGAAGTGTAGGTATCTCTCTTCATGAGTTGAAAACACAGAATATGTTACCCACATTAAGCACACTAGATATGTACAAGTAAAGATGTACAGCAGCAAAGCTAATTTAAAAAGAATCAAGGAATAAACTGCACCAATTTATGTGACAGGAGCTGTTAAAGTCTCTATGGATGAAAGCAGCCATTAGTGCCACATTGCATACCCAGGCATAGGTGCTGGAACAATTTTTATAGTGGGAGTGCAGAAAGCCATTTAACACAACTGTAAACCCTTTATATGATAAAAACCACTTCAAATCAGAGGGCGCTGTCACACCCCCAGCACCGCACGCTCCAGCACCTATGCACCCAGGAGGTGTCTCCCAACCTTTGAAAACAAAACTAAAAATGGTAATATTTTCCCCTTTTTTGCTTCTCACACTCAGCTGTAAATCTAGAGGAGGAGGAAGCAGAAAGAAAGAAAAGAGCTCAAACTGTATTGACCTGGGGAATACACGGCAGTAAGGAAGCAGGCTGGAGCATGAAAATACATTAAAAGTGAGAGATTATGGATATATTAATAATCGACAATCGGCCACTATGCCTGTCCCTTCAAACATTTAACTATTATGCCTACTCCCTTCCTCAAGTCCTTAGTCTGGTCTATTTAAGAAACTCTCATCACGTGTTTTTACACTATGAAAGCACTTGGGGTATTAATGTAACGTAACGCTTTGACTGTAGGCAGCAGTTCACAGACTCTAAATTACAACTGGCACATTGCACAGTGTTTAAACAATTTGGGCCTTTCATTCTACTGTACTTTACTATACATAGATCTGCCTTATAACCAATGTAGTGTAAATAGGTTCCACTCTTGTTTTGGTTTTTAAACAAACACTGGCGCTTGTACTATCCTTTAAGTCAAGTAGTTTTTACAACAATCCTTTTGGTTTTCTTTGTTAATTACCTGGGTACTTCACTTATGTGCACACACAGAGACATTCTCTGTTGTGAAAAGCTTATAGTCAAAGCTACTGTTTTATTTCTGTTCTCAGATTTCTCTTTTTAATACAGAAAGATATGCAATACTGGGAAGGTAAAGATATCCTACAATGTATGCAATAAAAAAAAACACACACACACACACACACACACCAAGTACTGCTAAACATTCAGTATTTTGCTTCAGCTTTTCCATCAATCCACAGATATACCTATCTGCTTGCAGATTCACACATAGTGTACGGATTTAATTTAGCAAAGGATGTCAGACTTGCTTAGTCAGAATTTGGTGAATACTGGTAAAAGAGTGAATATGATTCAGATAGTAATTGTTACAGTAAAGGAAAATGTATCTAATTTAAGATTTCAAGGAGAAAAAAAATTAAAATCCTCCATTTCCCAAAGCCAGTGCAACATTGTTACCATTCTGATTGAGAAGCGTTTTATACTTTGCCCCAGTGTAAATGAGTACACAAGGCATAAAGCACAGATGATCTTGACCATAAAGGCAACTTCCAAACGTGCTCTGAGAAATAAAGAATACACAGCAAAATGACGAGAAATCATGACTCCCCGAACAAAATTAGTTTCTCTTAAAAATTATCAGTACATTTTTCCAAATGCATGGAGACTTGCAAACCTAAGGTGATATTAATGTTTTGCAACTCGTCTTTATGACATCAGTTTCTCTATCAATTTTGAGATGCACCACAACATTGAAATGGCCAGTTGTGCTAACTTTCAATAATACTTTCCAAATATCTCACACATGAACGCTCTCAAAATTGAAGATTTGGCATATCAAACCTGAACAAAATTTAAGATTCGAGAATTTAATTTAAAAAGTTAGACGACAGATCTCCAGGTCGGCAGTCCAAAAAACAGAATGGCAACTGTGACAAAGTCAAATAGTCTTCCTTGAAATGTGCCTATTTTGTGTCAGATTAGGGATAGATTAAGAAGGCCTTATCCTATAAATACGTCAGTGTTTCTAGATAGTTAACAACCAAACCATGCCTAGACACTGCAGGGATCATTGGAAAGAGGACATTTTCACAGTTTTCCCATTTCAAGGCAAGTTTTCTTTATTTAGTCTCTTTCTTAAAATGTAATGCCACTGAGTGTTCAGCATTGTTTAATATGATGTTGGAATTGGGGTTGGTTTTTTTTGGCAGGATCATATCTCACTGTTCTGAGGTCACAGCTGACAAATTTGGTGGTGTTTAGGGAAGTCATCTATAATGGGCATACCAGACCTGAAGTCTTCTGTAATGGAAACCAATCAAGTTCTGTCTCCTTTCTATGGCACCAAGTGCCTCTACTGTAGGTGAAAGTTCTTGTAAAAAATTATGTCTTTTTGTTATGTGATCTTTACAAATAGTTATTTCAATAGGGAAAAATGTACATCTTCATTGAAGCTTATATATTAAGGCCTATATTTTCAGAAGTGACACTTTAAATGACACTGATTGTCAGGAAGTGCTAAGTAGCTAAGGTTTGAAAAATCAGGTCTCTGTAGTTTGTCTCAGATTGGGTACCAAAACTTCAGACACTTTCTAATCACTAGTCACTTTTGAAAATTTAGGACTAAGGCTCCCAGTATTTCTGCAAATATGCCAGATTTCTGGGAATGTGAATATGAATCAATTACTTTGCCAAAATATTACATTCCAAGAGATGGCATCTGCTGGCACCATGAACTTCATCAAATATTGGAATGATTTTGTATTTATATTACTTTGATACAATATACAGTATATTTTAAACTATTTGATGTGTCAAGTTATGGTTCAGTTATAAACCCAACAAATTTTGATTTTATGTCTGATGAAAGCTTGTATGTTAGATGGTATATTATGTAATATTTTATTCCCTCTTTCCCAATTTTGCATATTAAAATATATGGCATAAAATATTTAAGAGCAATGAAAAATTAGCATAATAAATTGACATTGCACCAAATCAGAATAGTTTTACCTGCCCATAAAAAATATGCAGTTTATTTCCTCAGGAAGAAAAAATAGCCTCAGAAAGCGATACAATATACAGTTACTTCAAAAAAATTAATACAGTAAACATTTACATTCACAAAGCAAAGCTACTGCCAAAAGCAGCATTATGAGCACAGCTATTGTTCTTTGATGATGAGTGACCACTTCTAATGTCGATGTAAATTATCTATACCTACTGTTCCAACACAGCATGGGTTCATCCTTTGAACTGCCTAGCACCTCAAAATGTGGCCCTGCACATCTCATCAACAATCACCCATTCTTTATCTGAATCCTGTCCCCGCTGTCAAATGTTGCTTAAAGGCACAGACAAGGCTCTGCAATTTCTGCAAAGTTTAGCCTCAGGTCAAAAAAAGGAGACTCTCCTTCACAACAGGAACTTGCAGACCTCTAGGTCAGATGCATTTTTTTTCTCCATTATATCTCAGGGAGGTAGCAAAATCATTATTGACTCAAAAAAATCAAGTCAAACTCTATGTTATCAAAAAACCACCACGTAAAAAAATAGGCACTCTCAAAAGTGATCAAAAAGATGTAATATTAAAAATCTTGCCAGCCTAGAAAAAAGGAAATGTGATAGTTACATTTAAATTATGGAAGGTGGTTTTGTATGATTTTGAACATCTAGAAGACTTTGTAACTGAACATTTTTGATAGTTCAACTTGTTTTAGTCTGTTCTCGGATAAGTAAATGTGATCTGGCCAGAACTTGGGTTCAGTCTAGTTAAATACATCTCACATTTAACTGTAAAGGTAGGGATTAGCTTCTGAGATAGAACAGAAAACTTGTCCTGTGAGAAGAAAGAGAAAAAAAAAGTTACTTATCTGTGCAGTAATGGGAGTTCGAGTCCATATTCATATCCCACTAATGATGTGCAATACTGAGAGTGTCTTTTGGCCAGCAGTGTCCATTATGGGTATGCATGCATCCTAAATGTGCTCGGGACCTCGGTCCAGAGAATAAAAAGGCAGAGTTTGCCAACCGTGACTCAGTTTCCTCCACCACAGAATCTTGATAAGCAAAAGACTAGAAGGTAGAGAGAATGGATGGTGGATTGTGGAATGTGCATATGGAGAACACTTCAAAGAACTCAAGCTATTGTACAGGTAAGTAACTTTTCTTTCTCCTTTGAGTGATTTTCCATGGATACATTCCACTAATGGTGACTCCCATGCAGCGGGCTGATACAGTAGAGATGGAAGTTCTGATTTTTAAGAAAATAAAAGATTGCAAGCAGCCTTCCTAAATGCAGCATCCGATATTGACACTTCAGTAACAGCATTATGTCTCAAATGTAGGAATGAACCCTAGGCTGCTGCTTTCCATATGTCCAAAATACACAGGTTCTTCAGTGTTGCTGCTGAGTGTTCACGAGTTTTGGTGGAGCGAGCTCAGAGTATTAAGAGAAACAGCTTTGGTCACTTCATCACAGATTCTCACAATCCAATAATCATCAATAGTCTGAGATGACATGAGTCTAACTTATCTTCTTCATGAGGGAGAGGAGTCTGAGTGAAAATCTGAAAAGCTTAGTTATTTACAGATAAAATGCCAGGGCATATCTGACATCTATGGTAAGCAGCATAGCCTCTGTTTTGAAAAAGTAAGGCTTAGAGAACAAACTATAGGTGAGTGAATTTGCTGGTTTAGATTAAACTCTTTAATGACCTTTGGCAAAAACTGAAGACTTGTCCTGAGACACTTTGTCTGGATAAAACTATAGTACCAGGAGAGTCAGCAATTAATGCTTAGGCCATGGCTACACTGGCACTTTACAGCGCTGCAACTTTTGCGCTCAGGGGTGTGAAAAAACACCCCCCGAGCGCTGCAAGATACAGCGCTGTAAAGCCTCAGTGTAATCCGTGCCGCAGCCTTGGGAGCGCGGCTCCCAGCACTGCAAGCTACACCTGTAAGGGATGTGGTTTACGTGCAGCTCTCTCCCAGCGCTGGCGCTCCAATCACACTCACATTTCAAAGTGCTGCTGCAAGTGTAGCCATACCCTTAGATTTCTCCTGCCCTCTTTGCAATTAAAAAAAAGCCAAACAAAAAAAAAAACCACATGCTTTCACTGATAAGTATAAACAATGACCAGATCACCGTTGGCAAAAAGGATGAGCTCACCAGAGCCAAGAGAACTAAGTTATGGTCCTCTGGTGAAATTGGTTCTTTAACAGCTGGAAACACTTTAACAAGACATTTCAAAAACCTAATCACAGCTGAGTAAGAAAAACAAACAAACAAACATGTTCATGTATTAGAGGCTGTTGTGCAGAACTTGAAGCCAGATGAATCCTGACTGAGCTAAGTGACAGGTTCAACTGTTTCAAATCAAGCAGGTAGTCCAAGATTTCTGCATCGTCCTGCGGATTCAAAGAACTCTGGGTACATCAGGAAGAAAACTTTGTCTATTTCACCAAGTACATCTGCCTCGTAGAATCTTTCCTACTGTTCACTAAGAGAGTCTGGACAGTGAGGAGAATGACTGCTCTACATTCATCCAGTGACCAAGCTATGAGATGAAGGGGCTTCAGTTCTGGATGCAGGAGTTTCCCTTCACTTTGTGACAGTAGATCCAGTAGCAGAAGCAAGGTCTTTGGTTGGGAGATGGAAACGTTCAGTATGTCTCGGAACTGAAACTGTTTAAATCATGCTGGTGCTAACAATATCAGTTTGGTCAAGTCCTGTCTGATCTTGCACAGTGACTCTTTGTCAATTGGGCATCTTTCATAAACTCTAAATTCACAAACTTGGAAAATGTGATCTCTACAATACTTAGCTTGACCATAGTGCTTTAATCCAGAGATGTCAAAATGTTTTACAAAGGAAGGCACACGCACATCATTCCCATTTTACAGATGAGGAAACTGACCCATCAATTGTAAAGTGCCTTGCTCAAGATCACACAGAATGTCAATGGCACAGCTTGGAATAAAATGTAGCTAACTTTAGTCGAGTGACTTCTCTAGACCATGATGCATTTAAGTAGCTAGATAACCAGGATAGCACAAACAAACAATGGCATCGCAAGCTTCCACACACCCACTTCTGCCAATATGCTTCAATCCTGAAGTACAACCACCACTGTAGGAACTGGAGGCTAAGCTACATCATGCCTATTCAAATGTGCCTCTACTGAAATGGAAAAGAAAAGTATCAATGAGTGCCACTTTGGGGTATTGGTTTTGGGATGTGGACACCTGGCCCACCAAAAAAAAAAAAATTGAATTGGGTCCTCCACATTAACACACATAGGGTAGCCAAAAGCTATCACACAGCAACACTTTCAGTTACTACAGATACAAGCCAATCACAAACTGATTACTTAGAAATGGAAGCCTCCACATGTAACAGAGATCATCATCTATTAAGTTCCCATAGTATTTTCCTATTCTGAAGGCATTATATGTTTGTATAGAACAATAATTTTCATTAGCTCTTTACACAGATGTATATTTGAAAAATATACAGGGGTCCCTGCTCTAAAGACCTTACAATCTTTATAACATAGCATATGACGACAAAGGAAGGATGTAGGGAAAGGAAAGACAAGGGTTAAAAACAAGAATAAAATGAGACTGAAGTATATACACAATAGAACCTCAGAGTTACAGACAACTTGGGAATGGAGGTTGTTCGTAACTCTGAAATGTTTGTAACTCTGAACAAAAATATTACGATTGTTCTTCCAAAATTTTACAACTAAATGTTGTACAACTTAACACAGCTTTGAAATTTTACTGTGAAGAAGAAGAATGTTGCTTTTAATCATCTTTATTTACATTAAACAAGAACAGAAACAGTTTCCTTACTTGGTTAAAAATTTAACTGTCCCTAAATTTCTTTCTGTAGTTTATATTGAACATGGTATTGTACTGTATTTGGGGTTTGTTTGTTTGGGGTTGGGGGTTTTTTTGGTGGGGGGGGAGGGGGAAGGCGGAAAATCTCTGCTGCTGTCTGATTCAACACTTCCTGTTCCAAATGAGGTATGTGGTTGACTGGTCAGTTCATAACATTGGTGTTTGTAACTCTGAGGTTCTATTGTAAATTCTAACTTTCAACTGGAGACAAATATAGGCTGGAGAAAGAACAAAGGAAACAGCATGATGTTTCAAGTCAATGATGCAAAGCAAGGCATTTTGAGGAAGGATTGGAAAATGAGGTCAAGAATGTTCAGTGTCTAGAAGGAAATTGTTCCAGGCAGCATGAAAACACATGCATGAAAAATGATATGAAGGCAAGAGTCATAGTAGCTACCCAACAGAGCAACACGGCAAGAAGAATAGGGAACAAGAGGACGGGCAATGAAAGATGTTAGCAGGCAGTGTGTTGTACAGAACCTTAAAAGATGAGGAGAGATTTGACCTTTATGCAGAAAGACACAGGGAATGGTGAAGGGAACTGAAGATGTATTTCTGAATGTTAGAAACGTTGAAGAGCTAGCAAGAGTTGAGGTCAGAGGAAAAAGGTTGTTTCGGCAGTCCAGTCAAGACAGAGTATGAATCAGAGGTTTGGCAGCAGAAAAACGGAGGCAGAAGTGATGCAATTTACTGAAAGAGCTTGTATGTAGAATTCTACTTGTAGAATCAAGAGATGTTCTCAAGGGTACTCTTGCTACTTGCAAACAATCTAACTGGAAATATGGGACTCAACTTGTGATGCAACAAAAACCTTCAGCTAGGTTTATAATGTAAAAGAAAGATAATGAAACCAGACTTCAAGCTGAGTATATGTACATCCTAGCTTCAAGTTAGTTTTCCTTGTCTATTTGGCCAAGATCTGTGCGCTCCATCACAAAGGAATTCTGAAACTCTGCATCCTGTATGTTTTGTTTTAAAGATATACATTCCAGTAAAAAACGTGCTTGCACTACACTCAAAATAAAGGTATCCTTTGATAGAGCTGGTGGACTGTCAGTTGGAAATATTCAAATTAATGAACAGTGGCCCAAGAAGTTACCCACAGTGGTTTTGATCTCTGAACCTTATTGCATGAAAACTGAAAGTTTTCTGGTAAAAACCATGTACATGCTGCTTACTCATAATATTAAAGGTCACAGATCTATGATGAGATTTTATCCACAATATGTAATAGCCATCAAGCTGAAAATCTTGGTCGTAACTACCACCCGTAAGTGGATGACTAGTATTACTAATTTCAGCTGCATGGTTGTATCTGGTGAATCCATAAATAGGTAATAGGTGTGATGACTATACAAGCCAGTAATTAGAGCAAGCAACTGGAAAGTCAGGGAAATACACAAACCGATCTTTGGGTGATAGTGGGAAACAGGGGACACGACATAGGCTGCAAGGAGAATGTATTGTCCCTGGAAGGGAAACAGGTAGGGGAGGACAGCCCCTGAATGGAAATGCCTGCCCCAGCCTCATCAGATCAATGGAATGTTGCTGACTGGGCTAAGGAAGGGTATACACTGCTCCCAGAAGGAGGAAGAAGCGACAGGAGAAGAGCACATTCTGGATTCATCAGTCTCTCTCAGGTTCGCTGCATCCCATTGGGCAGCCAAGGGCAGAGAGTGGTAGCTGATGGAGGTGGGGGTGGGGGGAAAGAGACATTCGAACCAAACAATTTAAACCTTTCCCCATCTTGCTTGAACATCTTTCCTCTTCAAGCTGCTCCACCATCCCTGTACACACTGGGTTTCCAGCATGGTGTGGGTCTGACTGAGCACCTGCTTTTTGGGGATCAAGAAAGAATTTGTCCTGGTGGGCCAAACTGGCTGAGGTACTGTGGGTTCTCTCTTTTTTCTCACAGTATTGTGTAAGCACAATTGAGATAATGAATATCATGATTTAGAAATCTAACATTAAAAGAAAATATAGGAACGTGTGGTTTGTCGCAACTTGCAGCTGGCTTCCATTGTACCTAACAGCCAGTTCCCAGAAATAGATGCTTGGAAAAGAGACAACTAAGGTAGGATATGATAGCAGTCTGTAAAATCATGACTGGTGTAGACAAAGTAAATAAGGAAATGTTATTTACTCCTTCTCATAACACAAGAACTAGGGCTCACTCAATGAAATTAATAGGCAGTAGGTTTAAAACAAACAAAAGGAAGGATTTCTTCCTACAACACCCAGTCAACATGTGGGACTCTTTGCAAGAGGATGTTGTGAAGGCCAAGACTGTAACAAAGAACTAGCTATGTTCATGGAGGATAGGTCCAAAAAATGGCTATTAGCCAGTATGGGCAGGGATGGTGTCCCTACCTTCTGTTTGCCAGAAGCTGGGATTGGGTGATGGGATGGATCACTTGATGATTACTTGTTGTATTAATTCCCTCTGGGGTACCAGGCATTGACCACTGTTGGAAGACAGGATATTGGGCTAGATGGACCTTAGCTCTGACTCAGTATGGCCATTCTTATGAGATCTAGGATTTTAGCTGGGAGATCTGCGTCTGTAAGAACGGCATGCCTGAAGTCTTTGCAGATACAGGTCCCCCACAGACTTTGGCATTCTCAACTCTTTAGAATAATTACTCATGTCTCCCTTGTTGAAACAGATCTTTTAATGGCCCACAGCTGGGCAGATGTTACCGGTACCAGTGAAAATTCAGAAACCAATATGCATTTATTTGAAAGAATCACATGAACAGTTAAAGTTATATGGTATACACCCTGTCCTATAAGCCTTAGCTCCCCAAGCATAAACCCTCAGTAACTATGTTAGGTCTACACAGCAGCCTGATTAGCAAACAAAGCAGGCACATCTACTAGCTCTAGATGCAGACTACTTCTTTCTTCTTTCCCATCTCAGGCACTTGGTCGAAGCAGGGCCTTGGTTATCCTGACAGCATCTGGGTGTAAAGTCCCACGAGCCGCGGTCTCGGTTACCCCGACAACTTCTGTCTCTCAGTTTTTAACCTCTTCGGATGTTAATTGGGGAACTACTATGACAGTTACTTTGCTTAGCATTTATATATTTTTGTTCTCAAAGGAGTCACAGGTTCCAGAAATATGCCTCATGTTTATTATTGGTATATTCTAATTAATATTTTAGAAGGAGGCGTTACAGAACAGACCCAATCAACATTTACCCTCTCAATCATTCACTTAAGCTCTTATGTGATATCATGCAGAGGGGTCACTTTGGCCCACATCAGCCTGTTCCAATCCCACTGATTGCATGATTTTGTGTTTGTTTTTCTTACCTTGTGGCCTGATCCCCCTTGGCTGATATTCTAAAGTTCGATGTTGAAACATAAATGTCCATTAAGTCGTTAACTATTCCAGTGCAGTTTCAGCATCCACAGTAGTTTTCCACTCCATTTATCTAATGCTATGAGAATCCTGCTCCCAGAATCCTCTAGCAAGTTCAGGCATACCAAGTCATGCCAAACTCATGCTTGCCACATTTATCTCTATCAATCACAGCAATTCATAATATTTTGGCAATGTCTCAACATCCCTTACCATAGAATGTGGAATAAAAACAACGAAATACTCCACATTTACCCCATTCTGGTCTTACATGCAAAAGAAGCAAGCATAGGTTGATAACTATGCTTTGGCATTGGTGTCAATCTCAATAGACAGGAGTACTAATTCCCATACCCACCAAACTCAACCCAGATTGCCATTACTTACTTTAGTCAAATGTGAAGCCTCATGCAACAGTAAATGAAGGCAACCCAGCAAGAAGCAAAACATCATCCCTCCCCACCTCCCCTGTGACTCTTCAAATCTCATTTAGCATCACCCTGGTCTACCCTAATCTATGAGCTTTCACTCTTCAGCCACTTCTGCCTTAAACTAAAAGCAGTTCGTGGGCATATCTTCAGTAGGGCCACTCTTAGCCACTAATCTGCTTTCACACTTCTTTACATAAAGTTGATGGCTTTTCATAATTAATTCAATGATCGTTAGTCATCACTTTGGCAATACAAAGCATTTTGTTTTACAAAGCTGTAAACATTTCCAGTAAACTACCATTTTATGAGCACTGCCACCTTAAGCAGTTAGCTTGTGGTTGGGTGAAGGTGGATTACAGAATGGGTAGGGAGTAGATCAGGTGAGGGGAGAGTTGGTCACTTCATTTATTTACTTAATTTGCTTGGCTATTGCTGGCCAAGTTTGCTCTTGGAACAATGAGAAAGGCCAATTAATTTATCAATCTGTACTCCTCTCTGCCATAACATATTTCCTCTTGCCAACAAAAAATGTGTCCATTATCAGCCAGGTCCCTGTCCTCTCAGGCAGCTCGTGCAGCTGTATAATTACACTTCTTCCCTTGACAACTTGCATGATTGTTTTCCTAACAGTATATTACTTCGTTAGTACTTTCCAATATACGTTATTTTTAAACTGTCACTTTTGCCCAACTCATCCCAATTCGCACTCGTCTGTTTATCATAACAATCATTAATAACTGTCACTCCACGCCATCAATTTAACGAACTCACTCCCTCATTAGCATGTGCTAGCATTTGTTCCATAGAAAGCCTGATTATTTTCTACAACAGGCCAAGCCAATTACTTTAGTGAAATGGAATCACATTAATCAAAACTTAACAAGGTGGCAAATTTAAAGATATCAGATTGCAAAAGACAGCATAACTAATATGTCAATGTCAGAGGTACTATGTAGGTATGCAGCAGCTGTACTAAATGAATTTTGACGATTCATATGATCTGACAACTACCAAAGTGATATGAGAAAGCTAGAGGCTGGGCTGAACTGCTCCCGATGACTTTTGTAGATTCTGGCAAGGACAGCGCAGAAAGGAAAGGTGTGTGTGGGGGGGGGGGGAGTGGTGACCATGTAACATCTATGATGTCTGGCAGACAGCAGTTCAACACATCCCTGTATGCCAAGACATTTTCTTTTACACTTTAAATGATGGTGCTCATCAATCACAGCCTGACAGCTGCGTCAGAACCAGCTGCACACATGCAAAGCCCAGCAGTCTAAAATATGCTGACAACTAACAGAAATACATAGAACATGTTTTTTCCCATCTGTATTGCATGGAGAGGGGAGAAACATTCTTAATATAGTGATGGATTTTTTTAAAATAAACATCCAAGTTTTTGTTTCAACTGTTACCACTTGAAACTCTTTTTATGTTAAGCAACTACACACCTGTATCCTCAATCTTCACACTACTCACTGGCTCAGCTATTTTAAAATAATACCCTGTTCTTGATATACCAGCAGAAGGTAAACACTCAACATTAGTCTCTACTGGTTTGGACAGGAAATTACAGTTTTATCGAACACACCTGAATGCTCTCTAGTTTTTCCAAACAAAGAGTGGCAAATACTCGTGGCTAATATTTATTTTTTTATTTATTATTTTAAAGTGGGACAAAAAGAATCCTAGAGCTTACAAGTTCTGCTATGTAATGTTATTAGGCTCTGTTATATCATACAGTTCATGAAATTGTGCTATAATTCATTTTTACAACTTAAATAGCTATTTTGTTGGATTGCCAGGTTGAACATGATAAACGTATATGATAAAAAAGAACAAAGAATGGCCAGTGCTTGTAAACCTACAAACATTAGTCAGGGTCTTAACCCATTCCACTCCTAATTGCTGGCATTTAAAAATTCACCCTGATCAATTTTGCTCCGTTCTTCCTGTAACATCATGTTAAAGATTTAGATTTTCATTAATCCTATAAATTACAACATACTACGGGTTTTTTTTTTAAATCTCCATCATGATCTCTCACACAAAAAAAACACCTCCAAAGTTTTTATAGGCCATGCGTTTTTAGAGTCAGTCCCCAACTTTACCAAGAAACTTGAGGAATTGTTTCAGATTCAAAGTAAAAAAAATGCACTTCTCTGTACCATATGATATACCTATAATCTTAATTTCTCAGCTGATATTTTTGAACAAGTGTGCTACCTAAAATGTCTAGACATGTAGGTTTCTCCCTCAAACACACATTGGGGACATTATTATGGCACAAATATGTTCATATATACATACACTATACTGTGGTTAAATTGTAGTTTAATGCGACTGAAGCACAAAACATCTGTCAAGTCCTATTATAACCAAAGTGTTAACCGTGTAAGAGTAATCAAGCCACATCAGTTACCAATAGCAACACAACTATTATCTCTGATCAATTAGCATTACATTATTCACAAAATTGAATGCAACAGCATGATAGGCTTCGTTTATTTTGCCTAATGTAACCAAAACTATTGTCTTCTAACAATGAATTGTTCTTCTATGTTTTAATTAAAAATATGTATTACAATAGGAATACAAATAAGCACACAAACTAATCAAGTATCTCCCACCAACACCTGAGAATACCTCTATGCCACCTAAGAATTTCAGATTTTACACAGCCTATATGCATCCCATTTATATAGCACCTTCTGCCCCAAATAACTTCAAAAAGATACAACTCACTGAAAACACTTCACTCACTAATGAAATGCAGCTACTTCTGGGAAGGAACAAAGCAGCTATTTCACAGTGCAAGACATCATTACTAATGGTTTAGGACACACAGAAATATTTAGTACTAACAAACTGCAAGGCAAGTTTGGGTTAGTAAAATGCAGTTACTGGTCTTAAAGTACGCCCTTGTCCATGACAGGGCCGCCCAGAGGGGCGCAAGTGGAGCAATTTTCCACAGGCCTCAGCCTCCGCAGGGGCCCCCATGAGAATGGCTGAGGAGGCAGGAGGCAGGGCTGCGAGCTCCAGGCTGAGCTGAGGGAGGGAGCGAGTGGGGCAATTTGCACTGGGCCCCACAGGGACCCCCACGAGAATATAGTATTGCAATTTTTTTTTATGGAAGGACCCCCTGAAATTGCTTTGCCCCAGGCCCCCTGAATCCTCTGGGCGGCCCTGGTCCATGATACCAGGACTTAACACTCCAAATGTTAAGGGTGAGATCTTTTCAAAGGCACAGATGTCAGTTAGGGACCTAACTCTTTAACATTAGCCTCCCACATAATAGAAAGGTAGATGCCTAACCTTATACTCTCACTCTAAAATTAAATACCACTCTAATACAGCCTTCTTATAGCACCCAGTTTCTTCAGTTATAGTGCCATCAGGACACCAAGGGAATCTGCACCAAGATAGGGTGAGCGCAGTAATTACAAATGTTTTAATTACCAGTGTTAATATGACTAATAGAATATTAAATGTAAACACAGTGAAGACAATTTAAAATGGAGTGAAGCCACAAAAATTCCGCTCAACTTCACTATGACTGGATAAAAACAAAGTTGGAACACTAGATAGTGGGTATTAGCAGTACTGCAGTCACACATCTAGAAGAGATTTCATCCAGATACTCAACATGCTTTATAACCAAGAATTAAGCCTCAACACTATTGCGAAGTAGATTACAGCCATTGTTCAGGTAGAGAAACTGAGGCACAGAGGTTAATCAGACAACATGAAGTCACAGTGAATCATAAGCAGAAATAGAAGCAACAAGCCCAGGCCCCCAGAATCCTGCTCTAACCAATGGATAATGTTCCCTCCTTATCTATTAGGCAAGCTGTAATAGAAAATTTGGGGAGGTGCCCTTCCAGTAAAGTTTAGTCTGCAAGAGGTCCCCCCAAAAAACTGTTTTTATGAAGCTTTCATTTTGGTCAATTGGTGATGGTTACTGCAATAACTAAAAAAAGATATTACCTCTCTTTTCCAGCACAATACAATGCACATCTGTATGGAATAAAAGGAAGTTTAAAACCACTGTTAGTTCAAAATGAAATCCAGTATTAGTGCACTGGATGAACTGACTTTGATTCTGAACTGAAAGTGCTATATTAATTTGATTACTGCTAACAGAAGTAACACCTAATTTCAAGAGATATGTTCCATAGAATTTTCCTCTTGTCGTGGTCTTTCACATAACATAATTTTCAAAAAGACTAATTTATCCACCTGGTCTTTGTAATGTTTCTCACTTTGTTATGAATAATCATCTGTGTAATATAGCTGCCTTGGAACATATTTTTGTCTAACTCTTGTAATGATAAACCTGCTAAACATCACAGTAATTAGCAAAGTTCTTTACCAAAGATTATACTAAACCAGGGGTAGGCAACCTGTAGCACGCAAGCTGATTTTCACTCACACTGCCTGGGTCCTGGCCACCGGTCCAGGGGGCCTTGCATTTTAATTTGTTTTTAAATGAAGCTTCTTAAACATTTAAAAAAACCTTATTTAGATATCTATTATAGACTTATAGAAAGAGACTTTCTAGAAATGTTAAACACGAAACCTTGAATTAGAGTGAATAAATGAAGACTGGCACACCACCTCTGAAAAGTTGCTGACTCCTGTGCTAAACCTTCACTGTCATCTACTCCTGTGTTTCAGCCACAAATGCACTATTAACAGTAAGTGTCCTTTTAAAATTTACACTATATAACAGCGTTCTTGAATTACTAGGAAAGATACAACATACATCTTAAATGAGTCTCATGACTAAGAGCATTAAAAAAATTAAATAAATCTGAATGAGTCCAGTTTCTTTAAAATACATGTAAAAATCTAGCTCCTGCCTTTTCACTGTGTGCTGCATGCTGTGTCTAAGATTAATCCCTCAGGAGTTTTTTATTTCCTATTCTGCCTATCTTTCATCTTCACCCCAGACTAGGCAGATGGATGTGAATTCAAAGTTTTCTGATCTTTAGCACAAGTTATGGAAGGTTATCTTTGGCTGTATATCTTTCTGCTGGCAGCACTCCCTTGGTGATGAAGGATTAACCACCACAGCTGTCTCTTCCCAGAATGATGCAGTGCAGTGCTCCTCAACACGACAGCATCACTTAATCTTAATGTCCGCTCTTCCAGCGCAGCCGCGCAGGACAAAGCCAATCAACATCAGATGCCACCAAGATGGACCTACTGCTTGGCCCTGGAGTCTTTCACCCTCGTACATCTATTAATCAACATCATCCAGCCCAATCCCAGAGTTCACTTCTCTCAAACCACAGTTAAACTAAACTAGGGTTTATGTTAACAGTCTGAGGCATATAAAAATCTATTTGTAGAGCAAGCATGCGTATGCAAAACCATAAATGCATTATTGTTTGTGGAGCACGGTTCATCTGGATAAGCTTTAGGTCTATCAAGTTTTAAAAGTTAATGATATTTGACTGAATTCCTAATTTGGGTAATTTGCTTTTTTTAAACAAAGAAAGCTACTACATCTTTTATCACTGACTACTCATGCCTGGAAAGGCTTAAGAGGACATAACTACTGCATTGTAGGCTGTGAAATTTTTATTAGGAACTGCACCAGCCCACAAATAGTAAATACATCTTTATATTGCTGAAAATTCCTTGGTCTCAGATCACATACTTTCACAACAGCATATTATCTTGTCAAGACTTATTTTTGTAACTTTGAACTTACCATATGCAAACTGTTTAGTCCTCTTTTCTTCCCCTCTGGCTGCACAGCAATTATAATATAGTACCTTCTTTTTAATATATATTATATATAAAGGCTAGCAAAGTTTTCAAAAGCAAATGCAATAAAACAATAAATTATAGATAGAGTTTACTAAACAAATGCAACCTAGTTAAATGTAGAAAAATCTTCATTTTTGCTTACCTTTGCAAATTTACTGCTGAACTACTGGTATTTCTTACTTATGCAACATTAAAATGTATAGGAAATCCTCTTGTGTGCTATATGCAGCAACTACTCTTGATTTATAATACCCAATTTAGAAAAAAACCCCACAACTAAACCTGATTTAAATCACAGATTACTCTGTAAAACACAAGCAAGGAACTATTCCAAATCCTAAATGTAATTTAAACATATTTATATTTTACAATGATATATTTTCCCCATTCCTTGTCTTACTACTGTAAACTTTCTGTAATTATATAAGCAATTTCCCTGAGGTCACAACATTGATCACTGTTATATATTGCTCAAGTATTACAAAAACACAGCTACTAGTAAAATATTGCTGGACATCACTTATTTTGTATATACAAACTGAGGTGCATAAGCGGCAAATTTTGCAATAAAGTATTTTCAATAGATTAGTCATTTCCTGGCAACTTCACCCTTTGCTGATTCTTGTTAGTTCCACCCAAAAGAGTTTCTTGTATTTTCACACAGGAAAATTTCTAAGAAATAGAATAGTGTGAGAGTTAAAACATAGGAAATAACTTAAATGGCAGCAAAAACTTTGCCAAAACATCACATCCATTTATATTATTCTTTACCTGCACTGAGATCGTACTATCTTTGTTCCCTTAGAAACTGTCACTGTGGCCAGAGACTCACGGTATTAAAATACCCCACTGGAGCTCAGCTCAATTTTTAATGCTTCTGGTTAAGCTGGATTTCTCACACACTTAGGGTACGTCTACACTACAGCATAATTTCGAATTGTCTAAAACCGGTTTTATAATACCGATATTATAAAGTCGATTTTATGCGTCCACACTAGGGCACATTAATTCGGCGGTGTGCGTCCATGGTCCTAGGCTAGCGTCGATTTCTGGAGCGGTACACTGTGGGTAGCTACTGTAAAAGAATGAGGCCAATAATGTCGATTTGCATCCACACTAACCCTAAATCGATATAGTAATATCGATTTTAGCGTTACTCCTCTCGTTGGGGAGGAGTACAGAAATCGATTTTAAGAGCCCTTAAAATCGATTTAAAGTGCATTGTAGTGTGGACGGGTACAGCGTTAAATCGATTTAACGCTATTTAAATCGATTTAACTGCATAGTGTGGACCAGGCCTTAATGAGAGGCAAGTTTGTAGTTCTCAATGCACTATGCAAATAGATGTTATTAGGAGCAGTTAGTGTTGGCATGTTACATAGCTGAGCCGACGCACTAGTCACTGTACGTTTGTTAACAAATGCAAGACTCCCCTATGTGCAGATGCTTATAAAAAAAGATAACAGGGAAATGCAGAGGTGAAAGTAGGGAGAAGGCTGCAACAACGCATTTAACAAGGTTTCACCAAGAGCTGTAAAGGGTGGAAAGAAGCCATTCACTGGACTCAACACACACTTCAGGAGTGGGAGATCATACAGCCTTCAGCATTTGTTTTGGAGTTAATCTCAAAGCAGCGTTTCCCAAACTGTATTTTACAACCCCAGAGGAGGTTTGGAGAGATTGCAAGAGGTTACGAAAAAATGTAACATTTTACTAAAAGAATTCATTTCAGAAAGGGATAAAACATGGTTACTCACAAACCTTATCATAGCAAGTGCCTTCAAGATATTATTGTAACCCACGAACTCCAGCTAGTTAACTGTGGATTATAGTCACATTCTGCTATCTGCAGCAAGCTGCTAGAGCCCCTCGGCCTGATTTTCTGATGTGCTGCGAGCACCTAGAGTTCCCACTGCAGTCATGGATGCTCAGCACTTTTGGAAAATTATGCCACTAAATTGGACCACCACTAGTGGCGGCTTTAAATTGCAGAGCCCACAGAGCATTTGCTGTACCATTTTGTTCAGTCTACTGTAGCTCAGTTCTGGGAGAGTGTGATTCAGAGAGATGGATCTTTTGACAGTGGCAAGTTGTTCCACTGACTTCTCTGAAACAAAACGTGAACATAAGAATATGACAGTTTTAGGTCAAATAATTTTTAAAAAAAACCTCACTGTGAAATATGTAGCGTATTCTGAAGTGCTTTGCCATTGGCAGTATGATACCTTTGACGCTCTGGGGACACATATACAAAATTCCATCAATGAAAGATACGCATGAGAATTTTTCTCAAAAAAAAACTGGAATTCTTGCAAAATCAAGATGGCTTGATTGCTCAAACCAGCAGCGTCAACATGAATATGCTTCTGGTATCGTGTTTGGCATCTCTATAAATCACTCACTGGGCAAGGTGCGTATCTTTGCAGAAAAATCAGATCCTACTCTGTGCAAGAGACATGGTTTCAATAGTTATAGGGCCTGAAGCAACTATCCAACTGAACTGTGCATGTCAGATAGTGCGTGCCGTTTCATACTGTATTAGTGACTTGGGTGAGAACATCCACCAGCGACTGCTTTTAAAAATTAAGGAGAAGCAACTAATTGACTCATCAAGTTGAACTGCCAATCAGTGTCTGAGTGCTACACTGCTTCCAGCGTTGGTCAAGTTTTTAGAAAGAAAACTTGCTATGACAGATCACGCAGAAGTAGAATGCTTATGCAAGATGTTTTAGAAAGCAGTCAGATTTCCAGATTCATTGTGAGTGATGTACTATAACCTGCATAGGTAACAGGACACTAATAAGAAAGCATAGTAGCCTGGTCTCATGGATCCAAAATGTAAGAACTATTGCTTCATGGTTTCACTTACAAGAATTATCACACTCTTGCTGCTAAGTAAGTTCTTCACAAAAAAGGTCTACTTCACTGAAGGCATCCAATAAATTCTCCACTTTGGACTCTGCCATACAACGACATAGGCTTCCTGCACCAGCAGCTGTCTTCACACTGCAATGTGGCATTTTTCATAGGTGAAGCGTTGGCACCTCTCTTCAAGCACAGCAGTGAAGTGATTTGGGGTGACATTTACTGCCTTTCTGATATCCTTAGGCACCTACATGAAATGGACTCTTCTCTTCAGGGATGGAATAAGAATTTTTTTCCATTCACAACACAGAGTACGTATTTATCAGATAAGTCTGGACACTGATCTTCCTGAGTGAAACTGTGGTTAGCTCTTGATTCAGAATTTATCAACGGAATTGAGTTGCTTATCAAAGAGCCAGTGAAAACGCCATTAAAATTTGAGAAGCTTCAAAATCTGTTGCAGAATATTTTTTTCCTGAAGAGCTCAGAGGTAATCAAACCCTTCATACAAGATACCGTAGATTCAACACAACTGACTGTACTATTGCAAGACAAACTAACAGACTTCTTAGCTGCAGTGTGTTTTCATAAGATTTCCCTAGCCAGAAATGTGGCAGATTTTGGTTCTCTTAGTATCCACGTTTTAGCTGCAGAAACCTGGAAAGCTTATGCTTTTGTTCTTCCTATATGCATAAGTAAGGTTCTTCTTCAATACTAGCAATAATATTTATGTATAGCAATCACAAGATCAGAAATTATTTCAGACTACATATTTTCCAATTCAATTGGGTGTAGAATAGCCCTCTTCAGAAAGGCAGGTGTACCCACTGCATTGCAAATGTATTTTTGCCTATCCCTCACTTAAAACTGAAGGTGCTTTTTGCGATATCATGATTTCTGATATGGTTATCTTTACAAGTGGTCCTCTATTCACCATCGGAGTTAGAGATCTGGTGGGGAGGAAATGCTCTGCAACCTTCTTAGCATGGAAGGAAGTTCTACAGCTCAAAGTTTGGGAAAGCCTGATCTAAAATAAAATAAAAGAATTTTTCCAGGAAGAGGATGGTAGCAAAATGAAAGCAAGGTGGGACCACCAGCTTTTAGAGACAGTCTCACTTAGTAAAGAAAATTAAGATGAGCTTGAAAATTTCTTGGAAGATTACTACATACTAATACGGAGAACCAATTATTAACTCCCGTATTCTTTTGAGTGAGGCTGCATTGTCAAAGCAATATACTGGTATAAGCAGAATATTATGTTCTCCAAGATATTCTTCCTTTATAACAAGGCTTTGGAGCGGAACCCGGAGCTGGAGCAGTGGAGCTGCAGGTTTTTGCCTGGAGCTGGAGCGGGGCTGGAGCACAGCTCCAAAGCCCTGCTTTATAAACTTCACTCATTTTTAGAACATAAGAGTGGCCATACTGGGTCAGATCAAAAGTCCATCTAGCCCAGTATCCTGTCTACCGACAGTGGCCAATGCCAGGTGCCCCAGAGGGAGTGAACCTAACAGGTAATGATCAAGTGATCTCTCTCTTGCCATCCATCACCACCCTCCAACAAACAGAGGCTAGGGACGCTATTCCTTACCCATCCTGTCTAATAACTATTAATGGACTCAACTTTCATAAATTAATCCAGTTCTCTTTTAAATGCTGTTTTAGTCCTAGCCTTCACAACTTCCTCAGGCAAGGAGTTCCACAAGTTGACTGTGCACTTTGTGAAGAAGAACTTCCTTTTATTTGTTTTAAACCTGCCTCCCATTAATTTCATTTGGTGGACCCTAGTTCTTGTATTATGGGAATAATAAAAACTTTTCCTTATCTACTTTCTCACATCACTCATGATTTTATTTACCACTATCATATCCCCCCTTAGTCTCCTCTTTTCCAAGCTGAAAAGTCCTAGCCTCTTTAATCTCTCCTCATATGTGACCCATTCCAAACTCCTAATCATTTTAGTTGCCCTTCTCTGAACCTTTTCTAGTGCAGGTATATCTTTTCTGAGATGAGGAGACCACATCCATATGCAGTATTCAAGATGTGGGCGTACCATCAATTTATATAAGGGCAATAATATATTCTCTATCCCCCTTTTTTCATTTCTTAAGTCAAGCACTCATTTACACACATATAGAGACCACTACAAAAAGAACACTGGGGGGGCGGGTCCTACACTACAGATGCTATATCAGCATAGCAAAATCGCCATGACTATGCCAGCATAACTTCATACTGTGGATGAAGCCTACAATGAAAGAAAAAAAGTTTTTCCAATTGGTGTAGGAACACCACCGCCCCAAAAGGACACCAGCTACATTGACGGAAGCATTCTTACGTCAACATAGTTGCATGCACACTGCAGGTTAAGTCAGCATAGCCAATCAGAAGTGTAGGTTTTTCACACCTCTCACCCAGCTAATTATGTCAACCTAATTTTTAAGTGCAAAGCAGGACTGAATTGTAACATGAAAAAAACCTAAGTCTGCAAATATCACTGACTGAGGTGAAGCAGTAAACAATTTAGTAACACACAACTTGTGTTATTAATACACACAGAACTATTCAGCACAGAAGCTCCACTGGTGTGTGAAGCTATTTTAGAAAAAAAATATCTAGGAGTTACTACATTGAACTTATCACTGTGGTAACTATCTCTAATAGTACCTCATAGAGAACACAAATTGTAAAAGTTTAGACTTGATTTAACATATATAGGGCCCTCAGTCAGGGCCAGCTCCAGGTTTTCTGCCACCCCAAGCAGCAGGGGAGGGGAGGGGAGGGGACGGGTGAAAGGCGATCGGCAGCAGCTCAATTGCACCACTCTATTCTTCAGCGGCAGTTCAGCAGCAGCTCAAAGAGGGACTGAGAGATCCGCTGCCAAATTCCCGCCAAAGACCCAGACATGCCGTCCCAGTAGCGGACCCCTTTGGATTGGCCACCCCACGTACCTGCTTCCTTAGCTGGTGCCTAGAGCTGGCCCTGCCATCAGTTGCTGTGAGAGAGGCCAGCACACCCCCTTTTGACTGATTTAAGGACCACCACCAATCAGGAAGGAGCCAAACATCTAGTTTCAACAGCTGGAAATGAGGCATACACACCTGCAATTATGGTCAATATATATCTAACATCTATGAACAGGGCTCTTGCTGAAAGTTTAATGGTCAGGGGACTAAAGCTGCCATTCATGAAAGCCTATCTTATATTGTATAGGCTAGCAATTCTGTTTCAAGGAAAAAATTGTGTATGTACATGGGGAGCAATAGGGATAGAAGGAAGACAAACGACAGAGAATGCCCAAAGGGTATGCGTGTTGGATTACTCCCATAATGAAAAAGGTGGCCACACAAGTTTGTGCTTGAGTTCACACCACTGTTGTAGTAACTGCTAATCAAATTGATTAGTGCATAACAGGTACTTTTTTGAAAATTTTACCAATATCACTAACGGTTAAAGTGCTTAAAACATTAAGTAAATACCAGCCTGAACACTGAATTTGTTTAAACTCACACAAGATAATACACTGCCTGCTAAATGACAATATCTGGTTGGTGCCTCCCTTAGCCGGAGCTGTATCATTGTTTGGATGTGTTGTCTTTTAAACGAGATATCAAATCAAAATCCTGGCCACTTGTGGCTGTTCAGGTGTCTAGGACGGGTACTTTTTGGTAACATTAGGGATTTTTTATTTTATTTTATTTTTTTTTTAAACTCTAGTGACCTGGACAAACTACAACTTGGGTAGTTATGCATTTACTCTATAATCCTATGAGCTTCCAATTGCAGACAATGTTCACTACTTTTTGTTCTTAGGGGCCCCGGCACCAACCTCTAAGCTGCTTAATGCTGTCTCAAATACACAGAGAAAACACAACTTTGTACAGTCAGTAAAATCTGCAAAAATCAACTAAGCTGGATGCAAACTTAATATAAAATATCATTAATAAAGGAAATAAAGGCAAGCAGTTGCAACCTGCTGTGGCCAGCAGCAAAAATGTGTGTCATGAGGCATCTGCTGATTGTATCTTCCAATTTTCAAGGACCACCTACTACAAATGCATACTGGGAAAGTCTCCTCCAAAAAGAGTAAACCCATGCTGGGCAGTAATTCAGTGAGCAGTCAGAGAGCAGGGAGGATTTAGCCAAAAGGGGGCTGAATTCCCATCTTTCTGGGGACACAAGCTGGGTGAAAGCCTGAGATTAAACTAGAAACTTGAGAGTCACAGGAGAGAGATGACACCCAACTCTGCCTTTATTGTGTTTAACTCAAATGATGCATCAGGGACCTTAACCAATATCCGGTGAATATTAGGATATTGATGAAAGCCAGCTGGATGAAGATCAATCCAAACACGGTTGCTGTGATAATGATAGGTTGGGGAAGCAGCCTTAGGAGATGGCAGGGGTAATTTCAACCCCTCTATTTCAGGATGCTGCCCACCATGGGTAACTTGGTTTTGCAACCTCAGGGGGAGGTTTTGGTGGGAAGGGGGCATGGAGAGTGGTGATTAGACTTCCCCCTGCATTTGTTGTATGATCCTAGTTAATAGAACAGGAATATTTTTCCAGCTGTTCTAGGAACCAGGGTTGACCAGTGGGAGCCCCTAGTCATTACTGACTAACAGGTACCAAACCACCACCCAAAGGGACATGGCCAACCCTCTTCTCCACTCCTCAGTCTCCCACAGTATTTCTTTTGTTTGTTTGTCCTGTTTTCGAGGGGAGGGGCGGTTAGAGGGGTTCATTTGTTGTTTCTTTGTTCTCCTTTCTCCTTTGTAAAAAGGTGTTACATATTATTTGTTTCATCTGAGCCACCATTGCATGACACTATGTCTTATACACCAGTTAACACACCTAATTAAACTGTTCTTCTCATACCATGGCACAAACTCAGGATAACACCTTTCTAAGGCAGCCCAACTGTAATCCAGAAATAGCACAAGTTCAGGCTAATGTGGTAGGATGCTTCTATTAACATACCTTTTTCCTATGTTGTAAAATTCCTTACCTACTTTTCACTGCTTATTTAACTTTAAGTCCTAATTTAAGGTTTTATTTAAAGTGTATCCTGTGTATGTTATCCCCTCAGTGCAGGGCAAAAAGTTTTCCTGCCAATAATAATAATAATAATAATAATAATAATAATAATAATAATAATAATAATAATAATAATAGTGCAAACAAAACTAAGAGCCTCAATATTTTGATGATATAGTTTAATCCAAACTTTTTTTACTTTTGACTGCTGTACACCTATCATGTTCCTCATACTCCAATTCACATGAATATGGAATACCATCATTTCAAAGCAAAATCTCAAGATGAAATTAAAGCCTTGATCTTGCAAAGATTTATCCATGTGTTTAATTTTAATGGAACTATTCAAAGTGTGTGAAGATAAGCATGTACATAAATCTTTATAGAATCAGGGCCTAAATGGTATTTAAGATTAACAGAAATTACTGTCCACTCCCACACCACACTTATTACGAAGTGGCATGTAACAAAAAACAAATGTGCTATTACTCTGCAAGTAGTCCACTTACTTCCAACTTTCCTGTCAATAAGACTACACATGGTAGCAAGAACTAGTCCTGGTAGAAGTCTGCAGAATCAGGTGCTTAACCACTAATATATTGAAGAGATAGTATGAGATTACTGAGTCGAGAAATGGTACTTTAAATCATGTGTGTTACTTTTAATATTAAAACAAACAAGAGTAGGTTAACAAAAAAATGTTAAATTAATATGCAAGATTATACAGCACTAATCTTGTTTTACAAAAATATTGTCAGTGTCAGCATTACACATCACTGGTAGCTATGTTTTTGTTCAAGTTTTTAAGCACACACCTTTCAGATTTGACAGCTTTTGCAGCAGTCCAACACATACCAAAATTGTGAAAGTCAGCTACAGAAGGAAACCATCACCACAAAAAGGAAAAAAAAAATGGTAGCAACCTCATGACACCCACTTGGCACACACATAGGCCAAATCTGACACCTCATCAGTTCACTTGGTCATGCCACCTGCTCAGAAAGTAGCAGTTCCAAAACATTTCCTGATCTAAAAAGAAGGCCAACTGTGTCAACTGTCCCAGCAACACACTAATTTATGGAATTGCATTGCCATAGATCAGAGAGAGAAGTACTCATCTCAACTTTTGGCTGGAGATACGTACATTGCTGGGAAAGGCTAAACATTAACTTGGAAAGGAACGGGTGATCCTATGTAATAAAAAAGTTGGACTCTTCTGCCAACCAAAGCAAGGGGGTCGGGGGATGGTGGCGGAAAGTCTCAAACCAACTTTCTTTTAAAATTAAAATTAATCTAATAAAAACAAAAAAGGAACAAGTCTTCCCTCCTTCTGAAGGTAAGGTGGGGAAAGGTGAGTAGATAAGAAAGTAGAAAGTAGTTTATATCACAATAAAGAGTTTAAATGAGGAAGATATCAGAATAGCAATAGTAGAAAAAATAGTAATACAATGTTAGCCAAACTTTTAGGTGCATTTTTTTTTGTCGAAGGCTCAAACATACTACTTAGTCTTTGTAAGGCATTTCTTTGGACTTTTAGGAAAAAGGAGATATTTATATAGTCCTACCGTTACTTTTGATCATTTCCTTTGCAAGAAGAAATGTTCACTATTTTAAGCTTTACTTGCAATGAAAAAAAATTAAAAGTTTTTTAAAAAGGAAAATCCATTCTTCATTCAAAAGCCTCCTCAGTTTCTGTTCTTAGTGATTTATTTCAATAAAATGTTCAAGTGTAGGCATTAATAAAATTACATATGTGATAAAGTGACTATTCTTTTAAAATTTGACCTGTAATAAATTTTATAAATTCTGATTGCTAGTTATTGAAGCCATCAAAGCTTTGCCAACAATAGCCAGCAGAGGTCTATTACTGAAGTGGTATTAATATAGACATCATCACCAATTCAAAGCAGATAATAAAGGACTGACACATTTATTATCATTATTAATTAACAGTTTTCTGAGATGGAATTAAATCAATATGCTGCTCTGATATCATTTTAACTAGTTATGCAAATCAAACATTTAGAGCCCATGAATGGATATAAATGCCACTCAAAATTCACTTCACACTTATTACTGTAATATCAGAACTTTCAGGCTTTGCTAGTAAAAAAAGGACTTAATGCTCATTTAATTACACTCAGACATAAAGCTTATGGAATGAAAGTTGAAATAGCTGATTAGTTAGGAAGTCAGAGTAAGGCTATAACACTAGGGATAGACAATGAGATAATAATGTGAAAATGCAGAGCTTTTGTTCGGAGTTGTTCTGGCAGATCCTATTAAAAAAGAACAATGACATATGTAGGAGAAAATGTTTTAAAATTAGATTTTTCAACTTTGTTTGTTAAAGCTGGGGAGAAAAAGAAACCATTAGCTGTCATCTGTATAAATAGAAAAACGCTAGGTTAAATCATTTAATATTTTTTCTAATTACACAATTATGATATTTAAACTTATATATGTTTGCATAAACAACAAGTAAAATTCTGTTGGTCAGGATCACAATTTTGAGTATACACAGCAATACAGACTGCCACAGTCAGAGGATTAGCAACAACTGGCCTGGTGAAGGGCTTCTGACTGATGCCACTGGAGGCGACAGTCTGTCAGACGAAAGACCTACAGTAAGGTCAGTGCTTAGACTGACTTGGCCAGTCATGTCAAGCCGTTGACAACCCACACTGGCCACATGTGGTGTGGTTCCAGCCAAACCCTTCAGCATTATGGAAAAGAGCATCTCTAAAAGGCCTTCACTATGATGGGCTGAGAATGGCTGATAAAGGGAGATTATAGATTTGGGGGTTAGCAGTACATAAGCCTATTTATGAACGTTTTGTCAAACGATCGAATTGCCAGTGAGAGACACTATAAATTAATTTAGGAGGCAAGCTCCAAATACGTAGAATCCCAGCAACATAGGTACTCCTGCGTTCCATGTGTGTACGGAAGTGGAGAGGAGGGACAGGGACATGGAGGTTTTTCAGATAAGCCTTTAAAAGCTGATGACCTGCCTGATCTACATAAATATTCAAGGTTCAATGGCCCATATTTTGTAAGAGGGTTGTAGTGGCTTTACCCCAAATTTACCCTATCATAACTGCTGTACCCCTTGGTACATTGCTGGTTATATGTCTGGTTGCAGCTTCCTCCCACCCCGCACTCAAAGGTGACCAGATATCAGCAGTACATTAGGCATAGGATACTGGCTGTAAAGCACTTATCTTCGCTCCACCAGCATTCAAGAGGGTGGAAGACGTGTCACCTCAAAATAGTACCTAATTTTATAATGCTTGCAATTTGTCCCTTCATAATGCGACAACATGCTGCATGACTTCTGGGATAATGTGCATTAAAATCTCAAAAGGAGGCTCCCAGAAAGCAGACGTGTCTGTTTGGGAAAAGAGATCATTTGCTCATTCTGGCAAAGTAGAACTTAGAGGTTGATATAACCTTTTCATGAGACTATTAAGCTACACTAGAAAGGCATCAGACTTCAACAGACTAGCATGGGTTAGACAGATTCTATTGTCCAAGTTATTTCCAAGAATAAAAACACAGGTGAAAAAAGCTATGAAGAAAGAAAAAGAGAAAGAAAAACTGTTTTAACAAAAAACGTTTTCTAATTTGGATGGAATTTCATGGTGGTCTGGAGACCGCCTTATCTAGGGAATTGAAAATACCAGCTTCATTATATTTGGCATCTGACATGTATGATCAAATAGGAACAACAGTTCAATTGCGATCTCTAAAAAGCTAGTAGTATGACTGAAGTTTAGCATTTGGACAGTTTCCTGACCATTTTTACAGTCTCTGGGAAGAAGCACCCCTGTATACACAGGCGCTGGAAAATGATAAAGAGATCCTAGTTGATGCCTGTGGATAGCCAAAAGGTGAGTAGAACCTATTAAATGTATCAAAGGAGAGAGAGGTGAACTAATCCCTTCTAAGTGAAAACAATTTTATTGAGATGTGTTAGGGAATCTCCAAGATAGGATCCCACTGCTTGTTAGATTCCTTTGACTTAGTCAGCCTGCTTGAAAAAAAGTTGCCTGCTCAGCCTGTATGTGGTTCAAAAAAGGAAATGCATTCGTCTGACAGGACAAATGCTAGGTGATGCCCTCTCAGTGATGAAATTGCTGTAGGTCCCCTTTTTGCCCTCTTCTCGAACCACGTGTATTTGAAATGTTGAAGGACTATCTGAACTGAAGAACCAAAGTGCAACCATAGCTCTAGAATAACTAGGTTGCTTAAAGGAATAGGGGATAGAACTGTCCTGACAAGATACAGAGAGACCACATGTAAATCCTGTACAGACAGAAGAGTGGGCTGATATAAAGAAGGCTGATTTAAGACAGGATGCATCCTTGAGGAGTTTCTCCAAAGAAGCTTCACTGAGTAACTTGACTTCTAAAAACATGTTTTTGTTGCTGTTTTTAAAACAAATATTAAAGCATTGTAAATATAATTGCTGCTCGTCAAAGGACTACAGGTATACTTGCACTTTGGACTACAACACACACCTTTAGGAACTCATATAGCCCCTTTTTGATATTTGGTCATTTGAAAGGTAATATACTAGGTTTAAAATGGAGGCCAGAGCTGGCAGTAAGAAACAACAGATTTCTGCAGCATATAGTTATAATACTGCATTTACCCACGATCCCTGTTTTCAAATAAGTTAGCTTAGATTCAGTCTTGGTGATGTTACAACAATGGCATTTCTGTTTTTCAGATCACTTTTGTTCCTATTTTGATTCTCAGTTTATCTACCACTACTGTACATTCCATGGGTCCATTCCCACAACTGCCCCATTCCTGCTACATACATCTTCTAAAATTCTCCTCATTTGTGCCAAACTGTAATGTGATCAGTTTAGTACCCTGTTCTGTGGTCCCATGACCTCCATAATATCTTATGATTAGTATGATGAGGGAAAATACTTACTCCAATGACCAGGATGTTCATTCCTCAAAAATCAGCAAACTTTTTACCACTTTTGTTCAGTTCAGTGAGCCCTTATTTCTCCATCATTACTTCCCTGACAGTGTTCCTGCTCCTTACTTTAGCATTCATATCTACAATTACTGGAACCTTTTCTATTATGTTTTGTGGTGATTTGTAGAAGTTTTCTTTTTTCCTCTTTGCTAACCTGATTTTCTGGAGTATATAATTGAACGACGGACATTTTCTGGAACTTTGATATAAATCAGTGTTCTAATCCTGTTATAAACTGACGCTCATTCTATCAGGCTTTCAGCTGCCCTCCTTGATCATATCAGACCCGTTCTATATATGTGTATGTCACAGGGATTTGGTAGTCCAGAATACAGTAGGATGAGTCCATTTGACAAAGTTATTTGTCTTGATGTTATCCATCTCATTTCACTTAGGCTAGTATAACTAGTTTATCTGTCCACTTTTTATTATTGTTCAGACCATTTTACCATTCTCATACAGTGTCTGCATATTCCATAAACCAGTTTTGGTTAGGAATTGAGGAAAGAGCAAATTCATTAGCAGAGCTGCTTCCTTTTGGGTTTTGCCAATTCATGTTAACATCTCTCTCTTCTAGGTCTGTTTGAATTGAGTTGAGTTGGAGAGCAGCAGAGTAGGTTAGAACATCACCAAGCTAAAACAAATGATAACATGAGTTTAGAATTGCGCTAGCAAATAGATGAGACAAAGAAGTCTCATGTCAACGTTCATGTATGAGGATTCAGCAAACACTGAACATGTATATGTAACCTCAGATCAATTTGAGAATAATCAGCACCATTATGTGTGGGACATGCAAGGTTGTCCATAACCACTGCAGGCTGTTGCATCATTGCTTTGCGCTGGTCACTCTTTTCACATGAGTTCATGCACATTGCTTCAAAGTGGTTAACAGTGACATGACAAATCTGCCACCACTCTTGCTCTTATAGGGGCTGTTGCTTCCTAGTTGCTGCGGCCAACCTGACACACTTTCAAGTTTGACTTCAGTGTGTTTTACACTATTTGTACTGGCCACCAAGAGATCAGGTGCTTTACTTTAGCTGACCATAATATATGTCCTTGGATGTTCCAGAGTCAGCCATATGAATGAGATGGCCAGACCAGTGCAGCTGAGCTTTTTTAAGTATGCTTTGAATGCAAGACATTTGATAATGATTAAGAATTTCAATATTGGGAATCCTGTCCCACCATTTGACCCTGCAAACAGGCCAAAGATCAAGAGGCAAATAGATACCAGTGGCATGTAGACAAAGTTGATGGATGACAAAGAATGCAAATGGGTAGAGGAAACTTTCACTAAAAGTTGTGAAATATTGGGATTCAGAACAAAATATCCCAACAACAAATAGTTATCTGAGGATACATGGCAGAAAATAGAAAAAACAGGGAAAATTAAACTGAAACTAAATCAAGCAAGAACAAGAACAGACAAAGCAACTCCCGAAGGGATAAGCCATGAAGAATAAAGAAACCAAAAAGAGTGCTAGGAAAAATTAACAAGACTTTATAGACAAAACAGCAAATGATGCACAGACCACTGCAGCACAAAAAATGACAGGAAGACACAGTATAGCATTCATAGACAGCTGTCAGGAAGAAAAACAAATATTCACCAACCAGTTGACGACAAGGGCAACTTAGCAATGAAGACATCAGAACAATTAAATATATGGAAGCAGTACTTTAATCAACTTCTGAATGGCAAGCCAGCAGCCAATCCCCAAGACAGAGGAAAAAGAAGATCTGGATATTGAACTATGACCTATCAGACAATAAGTAGAGAGAGCAGAAAATAGGTTAAAAAGTGGAAAGGCACCAGGTAACACTCCAACAGAGGCCCTTAAGGTAGACTTGAAGACGACAGTGGACATTTTGATAAGACTCTTACAAAAGATATGAAAAGAAGAAAAAAAACAAGTGAAAAAATGGTCAGCGTAAAGCTGCCAAGAAAGGAGACTTCAGTCAGTGTAACAACTGTAGGGGCGTTCCACTGTGTCTATCCCAAGTAAAATATTTACATGCATTATTTTAGACAGAACCAAGTCGTAGATTCCATGTTATGACAGGAACATGCATATTTCAGAGAAGAAAAAATCATATATAGATCAATAGTAACCCTATATATCATCATAGAACTGTTGATCAAATGGCAGTCACTGCTTTTATGAATTTTACAGATTTCCAAACAGCCTTTGCTACAGTGGATAGAACAGTGCTATGGAAGCTGCTTCACTACTATGGAATCTCAGAAATTTGTGATCATCATTCAGAGGTTCTATGAAAATATGACATGCCAATACATCACAGCAAACTAACTAAGCCATTCAAGGTTACTACAGGTGTCAGGCAAGGATGTCTTTGTCACCCATGATCTTTTTACTGGTAGCAGATTGGTAGTAAAACCACAGAACAACCAATGGACTTTCACATAAAAGTTAGAGGACCTAACCTTGCAGATTACCTCAACTTGCTATCCCATACCCATAAAGACATGCAAGCCAAAAGAAATCATCTCCAGTTCCATGCACAATTGGTGAGATTCAAAATCAACAAAGATAAAACTAAAACTATGAGCATCAACGCAACAAAAAATACCAAGATCACTTCCTGAAACAGACATAAAAGAGGTCCAATATTTCCCATATCTCAGCAGCATTGTAAGTACATACGTGAAACAGACAGACATTTAAGCCAGAACAGCGAAAACCAAACATGCCGTTGTAATTCTAAAGCTGATCTGGAGACAGAAATCTTGCCCTCCAAACTAAGCTTTGAATATTTCACACCATTGTTTTGTTGGTTTTACTATACGGTGCAGAAATGTGGAGACTTAAGATCTTATTCTCTCAGCTCCAAGTTTTCATAAACAGCTCCTTTAGACAAATCCTCAAAATCAGATGGACAAAAAAGGGGCAATCTAAGAACTCAAGAGGAAGACAAAAACTGACAGGTCAGGAAATTACAGAACAAAAATGCAGATGGCTAGGGCATACATGGAGGAAAGACCAGAACAACGCAGGAGTTGGACAAACCCTAGGTCAAGAGATGACAAGGTCGACCAAGGATAACCTAGATATACACAACAAAAACAGAATTAAAGCTATCAAAGTGATATGGGAAGAAACTAAAACTGCAGCAGGAGACTTGCAAAGATGGAAGGCAGTGATGAAGGCCCTATGTTCCGCATGGAATTGAGAGCCTTAGGAGGTTAGATCACTAATGGCTGCTCAACTGGACCATGACCATCTAGAAGACATAGGAGCTTTTGCCATGTATAAAACCAGAATCGCTGAGTAAGAGACTTGGGTTTAAGGACCTTGCCTTACTTTAAACTCTATCAGTCCTACAGCACGAGGGGCAAACATTAAATTTTCATTATTCATGGTTCTTCAAGTGATTGCGCCTGTGTATTCCACAGTAGGTGTGCATGCTCGACAGTGCACCGATGCCAGAAGTTTTTCCCTTAACAGTATTCATACTGAGGGAGCACTACAGCGACCCCTGGAGTGGTACCTGTATATCGCACTATAAGAGGAGCCACGGGCTCCCCCTACCTTCAGTTCCTTCTTGCCGCCAGTGAAGGTAGTCGGAACTTTTGTGCTCCAGTTTTGCTGCAGCCCTTCTTCTCAACCTTAGTGGTACCATTGTGAATTGTACTTAACGATTGTCTGCCTTCCTCAGGGCATGGTCCCATATAACTTTGGACCAATGGATCCTCAGTACCATCTCCAAGGGCTACGTGCTGCAGTTCACCTCACCCCCACCAAACCACCCACCATCCACGATGGGCCCAGGGGACCCAGAACACATCTGTCTCCTGCATCAGGAGGTGGACCTATCCACGGCTCCCAGGGTTTTCAAAAAAAGTGTATGTCTATGGTGGCGGCCTACCTCAGGTGGGAGGGTGTACAAATCTTCCCCTACCTGGATGACTGGTTCCTCAAGGGGGAGTCCCTTCCTTCTGCTCCAGGGGAGGGGTAGGGGAAGGTGCAATCTCAGACACATTCCTCCTGAGCTGGTTGGACCAATATCTCTGCACCTTTCCCCCGTTGCCCCTCATCGCCAAGGTCCTTCAGAAAGTGAAAACGGACAAGGCAAGGATCATTCTCATATCCCCAGCATGGGCCAGCCATCTCTGGTACGGGCCCCTCCTACGCCTCTTGGCGGCCCCCATGAGGGAGCTGCCACTCTGCCCGGACCTCCTCTCCAGGGACGGGAGGCACACCCTCCATCCCAATCTAGCCGCGCTCCACGTGACAGCATGGCTGCTCCATGGCTGAATGAGGAGGAGAGTAGGTGTTCAGAGCAGGTAAGGCGAGTCCTCCTGGAAAGCGGGAAGCCGTCCACGCGTCAGACGTACGTGGCGAAGTGGTCCAGGTTTGCCAGGTGGGCGAGTGAGTGGGAAATGTCCCCTTCCGCCGCACCTCTACAGTTTATCCTAGATTACCTCCTGTCCCTTAGGGCCCAAGACCTGGCACCTGCCTCAGTCAGGGTGCACCTGGCGGCCACATCAGCCTTTCACCCGCTGGTGCAAGGCCACTCAGTCTTCTCCCACTCGACCTCCCGGCTTCTGAAGGGCCTTGACCGCTTGTCCACGTATGCCAGGACCCCCGTGCCACAATGGTACATCAACCTGGTCTTTTCCTGTCTCAGGGCACCCCCTTCAAGCCTCTGGCCACATGTTCCTGGTCGCACCTCTCCTGGAAGGTGCCCTTCCTGGTGGCGATCATATCGGCCAGACGTGTCTCAGAGCTCAGGGCCTTAACCTCAGAACCCTTCTATTCGTTTTTTCCATAAGGATAAAGTCCAGCTCCGCCCACACCCAACGTTCCTCCCGAAGGTGGTCTCCACCTTCCATGTGGAGCAAAGCATCTTCCTTCCCGTGCTCTGTCCCAAGCCCCATTCCTCCAACGAGGAATGCCGCCTCCACACACTCGGTGTGCGTAGGGCTTTAGCTTTTTACCTGGATTGGACTAAGCCATTCTGGAAATCTTAACTCTTTATTGCCTCGGCTGAGCAGGCTAAGGGGCAACCCATCTCTACACAGCAGCTTTCCCACTGGATCACCTCGTGCATACGCCCGTGTTATGATTTGGCAGGGATTCCCCCACCACCTATCGTTAAGGCACACTCTATGAGGGTTCAGGCCTCGTCAGCTGCCTGTCACCCATGTCCCCATCCAGGACATTTGTAGGGCAGCCACGTGGGCCTCAGTTCACACATTTAACTTTGCATTACGCGATCGTCTCCCAGTCTAGGGATGATGCTGGGTTTGGCAGGGCGGTACTTCGTCGCAAACCATTGTGAACTCCAACTCACCTCCAACAGATATTGCTTGGAATCACCTACTGTGGAATACACAGGAGCAATCACTTGAAGAAGAAAAGACAGTTACCTGTTCCATAACTGGCGTTCTTCGAGATGTATTGCTCCTGTCTATTCGACACCCCGCCCTCCTTCCCCTCTGTCGGAGTTGTCCAGCAAGAAGGAACTAAGGGTGGGGGGAGCCCGTGGCTCCCCTTATAACGCGATATACAGGCGCCACTCCAGGGGTCACTGCGGTGCTCCCCCAGTATGGGTTCTACTAAGGGGAAAAATTTCCGGCACTGGTGCACGTGGCGAGCACGCACATCTACTGTGGAATAGACAGGAGCAACGCATCTCGAAGAATGCCAGTTACAGAACAGGTAACTGTCCTTTCTTTAATGAACGATAGCCTTTCAAGGAGGATGAACAGAATGTCATTGTCATGCTCATGGTCTGAGCTGCTAGACTGCTTTGCTCACCATAGGATTATGAACAGATGCCAGAAACAGGAGGATACAATAGGCCACCAGAGCAGCTCAGTGCCTTTTACTACAAAAAGTTGCTCTGATTTACAATGTCAGGATTGAGCTCAGGGAACACAGGAGTTTTTCCTTCTAAAGCAAGAGAAGCTGCAGCTAAGAGAAAAAAAAGTGCTGTTGCTGCTGAAAACTCTCAACTGAATGTGTTAAACTAAACTGGCTCCTGTGACTTTCGCTGGGGTCCCATGCACCAACTAACCCCATGCCAATTAGCTTCTCACCCACTCCTGCAAGTCATCTTATGTAGGAATACGGAAACAGTTTGAAAGAAAAGGTGGCAGGAAACAAGGTCCAGAAAGAGGAGATTCCCAGACTGTTTGCCAACAAAGTGGAGGGCAAGCTCACAATGGAGCCATCGTTGATAACCCTGAGGGGAGAAAGGCCAGCCAGTGGTTGTAGTGCTTTATTGAAATCCCCCCAGATAGTCTCCAATTTGTGGTGCATTAAAGTAGCATGTAGCTAATGTGCAGATTCAAGAGCTACTGTTTCTTCCAGTGTGGGGGAAGCCTCTGGTGCTATGGGAATGTTCCCCAAAACACTGCACCCAATTATAAAATGAAAAATTCCTTTGGCAGGCCAGAAGGTAGAAGGGAGGAGGAGAAGTGAGGCACTCAGGAAAGGCACTCTCCCTTCACCCTAGGGTGAAAAGGGAAGCCAATTACCTAAATCAATCTAGGGGTCTTTACAGCTAATTCCATCCTCCTCCACTTCTGGAGAATGTGAGGAAGTATTTTCTCAGGAGAAAGTTTCCTTAACACCAGCTCGCTCTCACAGAAGAAAAAAAAAAAATCCAGTTTCCTCCATGGAGGAAGACATGCTAAGGAGAGCATAGCTGGTTCATATTCTTGATGGCCTCCATTCTACGTTCTTCTAAAATCAGAAGCCTCCAGGGCTACAAGTCTGTGTTTCTTCAGCTTGAGCTGAAGAGCAAGGCACTGCAGATGTGGGTAGGAAGAGTCACATCCTCTGGACAGGGCACCAAAGAGGAACATACCACAGTCTGTGTACTGGGTCATACATGCAAAAAAAGAGAATTATAATATTTGTAATACTTCAGTAGCAGTCCAATTGTGATCAGGGCCCCACTGAGCTAGGGTCTGTACAAATACAGGCAAAGAGAGTCCCTGACCTGAAGAATTGACAATCTTTCATTTTCAAAACAGGAGGGGGGAAAAAAAAAAAAAAAAAGAAGATTTTCCTCTATTAACTGACTGAACAGGATTACTCATGAGCTATTACTTCTCTGCAGAGCAGTAGATCCAATGCAGAAAGAAGTGCAATGGTTTAGTGCAGTAGCGTCTCCCCTCTGGAAATCCTCCTCAGGTGAGAAGGGATAATTAAATAGCCAGTCTTCTCCTATCACTCCATGCACATTACAAAATCACCACACACTTTGATAAAAATTCAGCATAACTGGCAGCTCTGAACCACGAAAAGCCCAGAACTGGAACAGCACACATTTGGCCAAAATTGAAAGGCACTAGCAGAGCTGTGTGTAAGATGTGCCAGTTGCTTCTCATAGCACTCATTTGAGCTGCCCTTCCTGAGAGGGATTTTCTTTCATGAGCACTAAATTCACTAAAGAACAACAAAATGACTGAAGTAGGATTGGAAGTGATGGCAAGGATGATCATAGAAAATTTAGATATGGGTTAAATGTATTGTATCTAAATAGGATGGTATCATGAGAAAGGTCACAAATCTTCTCTATTTTTTGTAGTAACTAGCCTCTGAAATTAGCAAAAAGAACAAGGAATACTTGTGGCACCTAGGAAACTAACAAATTGTAACCATACATTGTAATATTTATTCCTGAAATAACTGAGCATACACAAGCCCCTCAGTATCTAATGCTGACCATCCCACACGTCATCCTAGGGCTATGAGCACTTAAAAGGATTTTCCCTGTAAGGCTGCTCTGGGCCAAGGTGGGACTGAGCACCAGAACTGGGAGAGTCTCTCTCTCTTACACTCTCAGTACCCACCCCCATTAGTACACAAAAAGCATGGAGAAGGAAGCCATCTGACTCAAATACAGAGGGTACAAGAGCTGGACTGCGAGGACAGAAAGGAGTAGATTGGAATCTGGTGAGACTAGGACCAGTGTGGCAAAGGGATGCCGGGATTGGAGTCAGTGAGGGAAATGGGGTGGGCCAGTGGAACACAATAGGCTGGGTGTGGGACAGCAGAAGCACTATCATCAGATCAGACAGGGAAATAGGGGAAGACTTGGACTGGCAGGACAAGGAGACTTGGACTAGGAACTAGTGAGGGGAGAGAAGAGAAAGGTGCAGCGGAAGAACTGGAACTGTCGGGGCAAAGAGACTGGGATGAGGAGCCAGGAAAGAGAGGGGGAGAGATTGCATGAGGATCCTGGGGGAGGGGCAGGGAGAGAGGGAGGAGGACTGCCGGGTAGCAGAATAAGGGGAGAGAGAGAGAACAAACAAGGAGCCAGAAGAGAGTACTGGAATTTGTTGGACAAGAGACAAGGCCTGGGATGAGAAGCCTGAGGAATGAAGTCTGGGACAGAAGCAAGGGGTGGAGACAAGAAAAGAACTGGAACAGGAAGAGGTTGGAGGCCACAGGGTTGAAGAGATCAAACCCTTGGGTAAATGGGCAGAAGAGTCAGTACCCAATAGAACACACTGCTATCTAGAGCTCAGAAAGAACCCAAGATTCCTGAGTCTCACCATTCCTCTGTTGTCAGAAAATACCCGGTAGGCATCATATCCCGCTCTAGAGCTGGTTCACATAAAGGCTAACAACTTACTATTACTATCAGTTGCTCCAGTAGGTGAAATGGGAGAGGGCCGGGCAGTGGACCTAAAGGTTCCAAACTTGCTGACAAGTACAATGTCAATGTAATGCCACATGATGGAATTTCTCTTTTCAATTTGCTTTTCTGAACTAGCCTACGAAATTACTCAGAAAAACTACATTCAAACAATATTAAGGTTGCAAAGTCAGCAAAGGTTAGGCAATGCCAGAATTAAGGTGGTCTCTGAGGCAAAGCTTCTGTGAAAAGGAAAAAAACCACAACACTGTGATTAGACACTATCATAATGCATATGCACAAGGATGACAAATTAACATTGCACAGACATCCCTAGTTCTGGCATTTCCTAACCTTGACCTTTCAGCCTTAATATTCTTCTAACTTTTTGTTTTGCGGGGGGGGAGTTGTTTTTGGGTTTGTTGTTTTGTGGTTGTGTGTAATATATACACAACATAGATCAGACAGTTTGGTTGCCACCACTAGAACAAAAGCCCCTAACTTTTCTAAGCTGTGTTTAGGAAGTTGGTTGCTCACCTCCTATTGATAACAGAAGCTGCGTGGCTCAAGATCCATTGGTTTCACAGACATCATGGAATCTATTTCAAAACTGCTATCCTTAAAAGTGTTCATAGACATTCCCCAGCCCACCAGCAATCTTTCTGGTCCACCACCTTCCCATGAACAATGCTCAGCTAGCAAGAGACCATTTTTCGGTCCCTTCTCAGTCACTCCACGGTTAGTACAAGAGCCTGTATCTCCCTCTAGCTCCTTCCATATGGAATAGCTTTCCTCTGTCTGCAGGCACAGACCTCTTAATTTCTTCATCTTTCTTTCAAAAAAGAAATATTCTGACGGTACTATTTAACTCTGTGATACATTTTGAAATATTGTTTCTATGAAGGATGCTATGCAAAATGACATTATCCGCTACCTAAAATTATTCTCACCACATTGAACTCCAAAGGAATTGTATTACATTATTTTCAAAGCACGAAACCATAACACTTACTACTTGAATATTTTATTGATTATTGAGAATCTCTCTGGTGCTATTCATTGTAATATCAAAGCACCTAAAACATTAATGAATTAAGAGCTCTGATTTATGTCAGCATTGCCATCCTGTGACAGCCTATAGCCCTGTTCACCCCTTTTTCAAGGCTATGATAAATTTCGTACAAAGTATGCCTTGTGAGGTATCATTTGAAAACTCAATTTACTGATCATGATTGTCCTGGTAAAATACACGTGGCAACATTGTATGTAAAGTTATAGGATTCTACTGATGATGAGACACATTCTAAACTTTGGGAAGAGTCACAAATCAGTTCCCCAGAGACAAAAAGGTTAGCTGATGCCTCAGCCAGGTGTCAACAAAAATCAAATGGTCTATCTGTTTAAGTGACAGGAAAAAAGATGTAGGCAAAAATCTACATCTTGACAAAGAACCAGGTAGGGGCTCCTGTACCCACAGACTTTCCATCTCATGAACCTCAGGTGGAGATGATTCTCAAAGAAGAGCAAAAAAGGAGAAAGGAGATACCTTAAGTTATTCGCCCTCTCTCTATACCCATGGCATCTACAACACCTGAAGAACAAAGGAAACAGCTTTGGACTGAGGGAGGGATCCTGATTGCAAGATTCTGCCAGCAAGACTGCTGAAACATGTGGTGAAAGACCTTTGCTTTGAATCACTCTAGCTTGTAAAGTTAGGTATTAGTTGCATTTTACTTTTTATTTACTTGCAACCAATTATGACTTTTACGCTTCATTACTTGTAAACACTTAAAATCTCTCTCTTTCTGTAGTTAATAAACTTGTCTTATTATTTTATCTAGACCAGTGTCTTCTCAGGGAAGTGTTTGGGATGCTCCATTTGGAATAATAGGATTTGTACATATTTTCTATTAATAAAATGATGGACTTTATACATACTTGTATTGCTCAAGAGAGAACTGGGCAGTACAAGACATACATTTCTGGGGGAAAGTCTGGGACTGGAATTTGCTGGGTTTTCCTCTGAAGCTTAATTCAAGGGTGGCTGGCCATAGCACTCTTGCAGTATAATACAGAGTGACTTACATGGTAGGCACTGTGTGTGTGTGGAAACTAGGAGTGGTAAATCTCACAGCAAAGCAGTGTAAAAAAGACACCCCAGGTTGGAGAACTGAGGGGACAGCTGTTCACCAGTCCAGACTGTAACCTGGCTAATGCGACATCCCTATTTTGCAGATGGTGAATTCAAGCATAGAGAGATTTAGTGATTTGCTCATGGTCACAAGTAGGGTTGCCAATTTTGGTTGGATATATTCCTGGAGATTTAACCACATGACAAGATTAATTTTTAATTCCTGGAGACTCCAGGCCAATCCTGGGGGGTTGGCAACCCTAGTCACAAGCTGTTGTGGAACTGAACCCAAAGCAACTGACTTCCACTCTTGTGCTTTCATCACAAGACAGTCTTTCCTCAATCCCAGAAAAGGAAAACTTATTGGGGGGGAGGCAGGAAAGAATATGTGCAAACACTTAAGAATTAGATTTAATGTCATTTAGGAATGGTTTTTAGAATGCAGTTAGTCCTTTGACTCGTTATATAGCCAGTTTCTAACGCTATGCACTCATTTTTGAAGTCCATGACTGACTAGATTTTTATTAGTCCTGCTTTAGTAAGAAAGCAGCAATATGATTCTTCTCTGACAAGAAATACCAGCATAATTTATTGCATTATTACTCCTCTGAACTGAAAGCAATTAATTACCTCCAGCAGGATGCACAAGTGAAAATTCATCAGAGGAAAGTGATGAAAAATGTACCCACTGCTTTAAAATAATAGGTGCTTAATGGTTTTTTGTTTGCTGGCTAATCTAGAGCATCTTATAAATGACTCAAGATTGGTTATCAGCCGCAAACCAGTTCCCCCCCCCCATATTATTCTATCATCCATAATCTACTTTGAGGACAGGAAGAAAAATCTGCAACATTCAACAAAAAGGAAAAAGGCTGCATAATTTGCCTGTCCTTGCCACATTAAAATTATCATCATAATACACTGATAAAAATATGATAAAATGTGCATGCAGTTATTAGCTAGGTTGGTGGTGCTTTTTTTATTATTGATATACCATATCTTTCTTGAAGAAATTGTAACATTTTACTTCAAAAGTTAGGAATGTGACCTGATGTCACATTGCATCTGTGCAACAGAGAAAATGACACACATTCTTCTTATTGTAGGGAACTCCAATATGTGTGTGACAAAGGAGGCAGTCTAATAATGTAACATGCACATCATAACAAAAATCTATCAGGCTATATTTTGTAAAGCAAACACCCTCCATTGAGTACATTTCAAGCTATTATAAACAATACCTTCCAGTAAGTTCAAGGTAAAAATGAGAAGAGAGGAACTGTATTTTTGTGTTATTAATAAATTGTGCATATATGTAAACCATAGGAACGGAGCTAAACTCATTACATTTATTTCTGCTTTTCAGAATTATTACATCTGTATGATTCAGTAATTGTTTTTTCTATAAAGTTATTGGAGTAATTTTGCTTGGTATATTCCCGATCAATTCTTCCTCTCAAGGGCACAGTTGAAAAGTGATATTTGAAAATGGCCCCTGATAGATTGCATGGTTAGTCAGCAGCAGAGACAAACAACCTAATCCAGCGCAAATTAGTTCGGCTGCCAGCAATAGTTTTATACAAAGATGTAAATTATGTTGTCAAAATCGGTCGCTTTCTAGCTTGCTGCTCAGCTAACAAGAAACCACTTTGGCTGATAAAGATGAACACTACGCTTTTCTCGCTTACAAATTTGCAAATCTGCCATTTCAGCATTCTGTTAGCCACAAACAAACAGCCCCATATAATTGCTTCCTTTTCTCTGCAATGGTATTTCTCGCATAGTACTATATCTCTAGACTTTGGAGAAAATCCTTGCAGCACTTTAAAAAATGTAAACCAGGACAAGACACACCCCTATTTTTGTAAGTGTTTCCAACAGAACCACAACCCACAATGCTCAGTTACAAATCACACCTAGTCATGCCAGTAATTTACAGACTTCACTAAATTCCACATACAGTGAACTACTGAACACATTGTAACTGTCTTAATAAATGGAAAAAACAAACATTTAATGTACACTAATGTGTCTTTGGAATAGCTATGGTTTGACCATGGTCCTTCTAGACATGTTATTTTGTATGCTGTTATTATGGGTGGCAACTACATAGGCTCAAGTATCAGAGGGGTAGCCGTGTTAGTTTGGATTTGTAAAAGCAACCAAGAATCTTGTGGCACCTTATAGACTAACAGACGTTTTGGAGCATGAGCTTTCATGGGTGAATACATGCATCTGACGAAGTGGGTATTCACCCACAAAAGCTCATGCTCCAAAACGTCTGTTAGTCTATAAGGTGTCACAGGATTCTTTGCTGCAACTACATAGGCTGTTATTCCACCAGTCTGCCTTCTTTAAATGTAAGCTATACAGATCTAACATTAGTATGAAAATAATAAAATAATGCATTATAACTGTAATTATATCCAGTACAAGTCAAATAAATAAATTATAAATTACAATTACCCTTTAAAGTGGCTAGTCACACTATTTGCTTTAAAATTAATTGCAGGTGCTCAAGTGTTTTATTACAGTCCCAAAGTTGTATATTTGAAAGAACAGTACAGATCATTCCTGTTTATTTGTTAAATTAAAGCTTTGTTGGTAAAATTACAGCTTAATTAATATTATGGGTACTGTATAACAAAAGAGTTTACCTTGTGCATAATTTATTTCCGCATGCATATCTCAGCACAGACCCATTACAGCTCTAAGGCAACTAAAATAAAATATTCCTCCTTTGCTGGCATTTTTCTAAATAGCAGTTCACTAAATCAATATTATTCACTTGGTATTTTTAAAAGCAGTGTATCTTAATAATTACACAGCATTAGAGTAGGCAATAATTTTACTTGCTAAGCATATTAAATTTAGCAAGCCATCAGTCAAAGAGTTTGTTCTTCTTCAGAATTTGTAAGCAGTGAGAGAGAGTTTGGAATCATGTTACTTTGGTATAAATGTCACATAGTTTAAGAATGTGTATGTGACTCCCTAAGCAAGCACAGTGCCATATATCTTTATTAGTTTCATTGGTCAGTGCAGTGACCAGTTGTTTATTCTCATTACTCAAGACAAGGTGAACCATTTGGCACAGACTGCAATCACAGCTAAAAACATATGACTTTGCAGGAAAAAAATTGTAGACAAGGCTACATACACAGTGTTGTATACACTATCAGAATAAGCTTTTTCCCTCCCCCCCCGCCCAGTGGTGTCTCCAGCTTTCAGTTTTCCTGGTATGCCAAACCTTTAACAGCTTGGTATTTTCTCTTGTTGATTTCATATCAAATATCATTTCTCCTTTCCTCTTCATCATGGATTTAAAAAAAAAAGATTAACCAGATTATGCAAATTGAATAATAATCCAAGAGTGAAAAGGCAACACACAGAAAACACCACCAGTCCTGATACACAAAATTAAGTGTCAGTTTTTTCCTTTTGGTAGGATTTCTCCATTATTCTCAGAGAAAACATTTCATTCAGTATATGGCAGCAGTTTGAGGAACGCATTCCTTTAGTCGAGGAGTGGCCAACTTGCGGCTCTTCAGACATTAATATGTGGCTCCTTGCATAGGTGCCAACTCCAGGGCTGCAGCTACAGGTGCTAACCTTCCAACATGCCATTGCTCAACCCCTGGCTCTGCCTCAGGTCCTGACCTCACTCCACTCCTTCCCCCAAGGCTCCTGCTCCTTCCCCAGAGTCTCCTGCATGCTGTGAAACAGCTGATTGTGGTGGGTGGGAGGCATGGGAATGGAGAGGGAGGCGCTGATCAATGGGGCTGCCGGTGGGCTGGAGGCACTGGCGATGGGGGCTTCTGACAGATTGCTGTGGCTCTTTGGCAATGTATATTGGTAAATTCTGGCTCCTTCTCAGGCTCAGGCTGGCCTGGTCAGTGCTTGGGATCATCATCAAATTACTAGTATATTAAAAACTAAATTATTGCTAGTAAATCTAGTCTAGTCTAGTAAACCCTAGTAAATCTGTCTCTAGCCAGATATTTAGGAGTGGAAATCTGCAATGGCAGGCTGGTGTTTACTGCAAGTCCAATGAGGAGAACAACATTTGGTAATAACTATAGATGCCTTTTTTAAAAAAAATGTTAAGATGTGCAAGTAGTGGAGCCCAGATATTATGGTGTCTGGGGCAACCTGAACACCTATGACACTAAGGGTATGTCTATACTTCAAGACAGAGGTGTAATTTCCAGCTCGAGGAGATATACCTGTGCTACCTCTGGTTGAGCTACTGTGCTAAAAATAGAAATGTTGCCTCCATGGCACAAGCAGTGGGGGGGAAGGAGGGAAGCTATCCCCCTGAGTACGTACCCATCAGAGATACTAGGCACTCACTCTGGCAGCTAGCCCACCCTGCTGCTTGCACTGCCTCAGCTACACTTATCTTTCTAGCACACTCTCTCACTCAGAACATAATGGAATTACACCTAAGCCCAAAGTGTAGGTGTCCCTATAAATAGGTGGGAAGAGTAGACAGATATGGGGAGAGGAGCTTCTGGCACAAGAGAGAGTGTTTTGAGAAGAAAGTAGGGGAAAGGAGCTAGAGAGGGAGATGGACATAGAAATAAGAGATGAGGAGGCTACAAAGAAAGGAATGAGGCAGCAGGATGATGGAGGCAGAACAGGAGATGGGAAGGGTGAAGTGAATGGTAAGCAAGTAGGTGAAACGGGGCAGCAGGGCAGGACAGAGGGTATAACAAAACAAACAAACATACATATGGGTGATAGGTAGATGGCATGTCAGGACTAGCTCCCAGAACCAGTATCTAATGTTATCTACCATCTAGAGGATTTGCATAGTACCTATTTAAAAGGAAGATTGGAAACCCAGATTTGCAATACTGCATCTGCTGAGCATCCAGCAAAAAAAGTAAGGAAGCAAACATATATTTGAGCATTCAAAACATGCTGAAGAACAACAAACAATTGCACATTCATTCTATATCAACTTCCAGAAAATAGTCACAGATATTCATTTCCAGAGAGCATAATCGTACGCACCTATTCAAGCCACTCACCAGTTGTCTTGGTGAATGGAACATGAGGGAGATTTCTAGTATTGGGCCTTAGCATACTGAATGAATGATTTTCTTAGATTGTGTATGCTCTTTTGGGAAAGAGACTGAATCTTCTTCTGTGTCTAGAAAGCATTTAGCACAGCATTGAGTCTACCGCTATTTAATAATAATAAAATAATAGGTATATCTCCTATTATTACTATCTCCTAGAACTGGAAGGGACTTTGAAAGGTCATCAAATCCAGCCCCCTGCCTTCACTAGCAGGACCAAGTACTAATTTTTGCCCCAGATCCCTAAGTGGCCCCCTCAACTCTCAACCCTGAGTTTAGCAGGCCAATGCTCAAACCACTCAGCTATCCCTCATTTATCTTAATGTCTGTTACAGCTATCCCCCTATTCCATTTTGTTTCTTACAGCTGTCCCCATACTCCATTTTGTTTTTGTTCTCCTCCTGTGGCCGCCCCTCCCTGGCTGTTAAGTTGTTTACCAGGGCCATTGCCCTTCTCAAAAGGGAGGGCCCCTTAAGTTGTTTAACAAGAGCCATTGCCCTTCTCAAAGGGATGGCCACTTGTGCTGCGTGCTAAGTGGGACCACTGCCCTGTTCAAAGGGTTAGTCCTGTTATCACCTTGTTGAACCTGGGCTTGGTGTAGGGCAGGCAATGTCCAGAGCTGCAAGACCTACTGTTTTTTTAAGATCCTGGGCATGAGTCATAGGCCTCATGTGCTTTTGAGTTACCTATTGCACAGGACTCTGCCCAGGCATGTCTCTGTGCTCACCTGCAGTTTTTCCCTGTGCCTCCTCCCCTGTGACAGAGGGAGCCTATCAGGATCACTGGCAGGAAACTGCCTAAGTTTGCCTTTAAAAACAGACATTTTTGAAACAAACATCAGAAAGGTTCCTGCATTGCTGCCTGGTCTGATCAGCCAGGGGTTTTGGGGGTCCTTTCTCCGCTCTCGTTTTATTTTTGAGCGTACCCCCGGTATTTAAAACGCCTCTCCACGAAGAACGAATTGCTGCCTGAGAGATCTCCTGATTATTGAGACCGTACCGAGCCCTCCTTGCTTCTTCTGATGTTGCTGCTGCTTCTGCCTTTGCTGCTGCCTTGGGGACTGGTAAGAATCCCTCTGTGAAACTTTCTATACTTTTATTTTATTACTTTAGCTGCTGGCTCTGTTTCCCTAGCACACAGACTCAAGCTAAACCTTGGTCTGTGTCTTAAAACCTCTCAAACTCCCTGGCGCTTTGCTGCTAAAAATAAGCTTGTGCCGCTGCTAAGCTCTGCTCCCTGCTTTCAGCTGTATCCACGGCTGCAGCCACCGTCCCTTGGCTTCCTTGGGGGCTACCTTGGAAGCTGTATCCTGAGCACATACCACTCTGCCCTCTGTGACTTCTCCATAGCATAAGGTGCACCGTAGGTTTTGCTTTTTAGTTTAATAAGTCATAGTTTGCTAAGATTGTAGAGCTTGTAAGTTTCACCTGCCTTGTTATAGTTTGCTGTTTTGTTGCTCTGTATAGTTGCTTGTTATAGTTTGCTTAGAATTGTGATATTTGTTGTTTTGCCTAGTTGTTGATTAAGATAGATTTTAAAAAGCTATTGCCTGGTTGTATTCTGTACCTGTTTTACTTCTTTGTATAAGCTGCTTGTAATTTATATAAGTTTAATTAAGTTAGAGGATAGATAAGGTTTTTACTGCTTGAATTTGTCTTCCCGCTGTCCCAATCTCTCCCTGAACTTTCCCGTGTCTGTTTTTCCCCCGCTCCAATGTCCCCCTCTGTGTACTTCTGTGTCTCCCTTGCTGCTTCCCCCCCTTGTGTAAATTCCCAAACCCTTTGCCGCTTCTTTCCTTTTTTTTAGGTGTCCCTCTAGCCCTTCTTTACACCTCTCTGCTGCCTCTCCCTGTATCCCGTGTTCATGTCCCCGCTCCTCCGCTGCCCCTCCCCTCCCGAAGATCACCATCACACTGCTCCGTTTGTCTTCACCCCGCTGCTCCGCAACTTCCCTGAAGTGCTCTCCGCTGCTGCAACCTGCTTCTTCCCTCAGCCGTCTCCCAATTCTCCACGTGCCTTCCCATCGCTTACACATTCAGCGCCCTCCCCTCTTGCTGCTCCCAGACTCCCCTTAAGTGCGCTCCAGCTGCTCTTGTCTCCCGTACCTCCAGCCCGCAGGCTCCTGAAGACTGCTGCTCTGGGCTTCACCCCACAGGGCTTCAGAGTGTCTCGCTGCTTGCAGCTGCACTCTCCTCTCGTTAGTTACCACTAATCACTCACTCCCCTCCCCCCTCCCGCTTCTTGACTCAGCTTTTAGGTACACTCTTGCTATCACAGCCTCACAAATTAAGTCAGTAATTTTCTACATTGCATAATTTTACTTATCACCCATATTGTATTATTGCACTGTGACTCACATTCTACTTGTTTCTAATATACTTTGTATACCATTTTTATATAGAAGCTACCATTTTATTTTGCATTCCACACTATATCTAGAGTTGTTCCTATATAAAGTTGAGTTGCTTATTGACTGTACTGTATCCCATTATGCTGAATCCCACTTACTGTACCCCACTGTTAAAACTCCCTACACTGTTCAATAAGAACTCCCCCATCATTGTCTATTGTAAACACTTTATACACCCCATCGCATTTCATTGTTAAATTCCCACCACTTCCTTTTTCCTTTAATAAAGAAATTAATTGGCACACCCCATCTGTAATTGCTCCTCAAGATCCCATATACCTGCAGGCAGGGACACTTAATACTGTAAATAATAAACTATGAAGCAAGCATGCAAAAGCCTCTAAGCTCTACCAGCAGTCCCTATTGCTATGTTTTTAAGCTAACATGGAAAATACCACAAAGATAGAAAGTAAAAAGGAGACAACTTGCCAACAACTCCTTCCACTTTGACAGAAAATGAATGACAACCATTACAAACAATTTCTATACTCTGGCTGTAGGCCACACTTGGGGAAAGTGAGATGGTTATTGATCCAGTAGAACTTGTTTGGCACCTCCTTTTTAGATACCACTTACAGTGGACCCTTGCCATGGGGTCTGGTGCTTGACAAGAATCTTGCTAATTCTCTCTCACAAAATACTTGAGTGCTCAACTGACAATATCGCTTGGCATAATATTTATCCTGCAACTATCCTATAAAGCATTCATTGGCGTTTTAGATGGTGAAGAAATTTCCAGAGTCAATGCATGGATAAGGGACTGCTAAATCAACAATGTATCTTCTATTTTCCCTAAAATAGAATACATCTTAAGATACTAAGAGTTCAAAGGCCCAGTGGTCTTTGGTCTCACTCAGTAGTCATCAGACACCTTACGTTAGTCTTCTGTTCAATTTCCATTGTCCACCAGGATTTTAATCTCATCCTAAATGCCTCCAATGGATTCCCCACTTACATTTTGAGAGGACATACAGAGACAATGACAACTCTCAGAACAATCTTCCCAGTGGCTATATTGTTGGTGCATCATATTAGGGGACTTACATGACGCAACCTGTAGGTACATACACCTTGTGTCCCTGTCAAGATATAGAAGATCAGTGCTGTGTTTCCTCCACTGAAGAAGCCATCCTTCCTCCTCTGTGCCCAGATGTGAATAAAACAGTTCTGGATTGAAAAGGGCCTTTCAAATTTAGTTCAAGAGAAACTGAGAAAAAAAAATTCCAAATCACTTTTATGTAGCACATATAAGGAGATATGCAGTTTTGGAGGGAACACAGTCCAGTGTTTGAAGAAATGTGTCTGGAAGACGTGCATTTGGTCAAAGAACAAGAATCTCCTGCTGGAATTAAAGGCAATCCTACAAAAGCAATATCCTGGTAAATAGGTAGTTTGTAACTTTTACTAAATATGTTATGTATTGCAGACTGATTGTGGATGCTGTCACCTGTCACAAAAAGATTACCATAAACTGTGGTTCCTAGATAGTCCTGCCTACATATACTGGTGATGAGTACCGATTTTCAAGTCCCAATGTTCTGAGCTACTCTAAGAAAATGCAGGACAAAAAGCTCTTTCTTACCCATTATTTTGGTTCATAGTCCCCCTATAGTAGTTATGTTGTGGAGACTTAATAGCTCAGGAGGCTGGTAACAAGATGTATCACATCCTTCACCTCTATGGTATGGCACCAGGTCAAATTCAGACCAAAATTGATAGAAACTTCAAGTCCTTACCACATGAACTGTGCTTGGCAGGTCACTGTATATGAAGTAAATTAGCTGTCTTACTCTAGTTCTCACAGGAGAAAAGCTAGCTATCTTATTCTAGTTCTTAGAGGGCAAAATTTGCATATAAACACACACTCCCACAATAGGCAGTTCAAGAGGACTCAGACTTCATGGGCATGACTGACTGACATATATCCATAGGCTGCCTCTGAGTAAGACCTGAAATACATACCCAGGGCCTTCAGAAGCTTGTATTCTCAAAGCCCACATTGCATTTGTTCTTTAAAAGAGAAAGACAGAGTGCCCAGTATTGTCAGTCCAGACCCTTTTACACAAGCACTACTATACCCAGTACTAGTTAAGTTTACATCTGAAGTTAACATAAGACAATTACTGCTTCATGAACTAATAGGTGAATAATAGATGGTTAATAAAATAAAAAATGCAATTACCAGGAACACAATTAAATCTGATGGTTTCCATGTATGCAAAAATACTTATAGGATATATTTTTTCTTTAACAAAGCATTACCATATATTGTACCTCTGATTACAGATAACCTTTTCTTCTTAAAATACGTCTAGTAAGAGTCTGAATTTGTACAGCATAAACCTTTCTGAAATTAGGCTGCAAAGCCATGAATGTTTCAGGGCTGCCGGGGGGGGGCGGCAAGTGGGGCAATTTGCTCCAGGCCCTGAGCCCTGTAGGGGCCCCCACAAGAGCTTTTCAGGGCCCCTGGAGCAGGGTCTTTCACTCACTCCGGGGGCCCCGGAAAACTCTCGCGGGCCTGGGCCCCTGGAGCTTCTTCCACTCTGGGTCTTCGGTGGCAATCAGACAGCGGGGGCCCCCCGCCGCAGTTCTTCGGGGCACTTTGGTGGCAGGTCCCGGAGTGGAAGGACCCGCCGCCACTGAACCACCACCGAAGCAGGCGGCCCCCTGAATCCTATCGGCAACCCCGGAATGTTTACATCTATTAGAAAGGTGGCTTGCAAATTGTACATGTTCCTTTCTCTCTCTCTAGTCAGGCTGAAGGTTTTTCATTTTGGGGTTTTTTTTTGTTTCTTTCTTTAAGGAAGGTTTTATCCCAGGTTGTGACTATTCAAGAGACAGTGAAAAGTGTATTTTAGTGGCTGCTGCACCAATTTCCCACAATAGTGATTTTCTTTCCCAACCAACATGGAGACACAAGTTTTAAAAATGCCTCTTGGGGGGTGGGGAAGAGAAAGAAATGTACCAAATCCACATATCTTGCTGATGTCCCATGATTACAAGGTGTCCAAATCCAGTTATCTACAGCATTATTCAAAAATTTAACATAAAAATATGGAGTGAACAACAAGCCATTACTCAGTGAATATGTATTACAATCAGCTGACCTCTGTTTGTGTCACCAGATAAGTGCTTACACAAAGGTACAGACAACCAACTGAGCTCTTCTTCACTTAGAGGAAAAATAGTTCTGGTAGGCAGGGGAAAGAATACTATTGAAGGTTTTTTTCTTTCCATTCCCTCCCACACCTTGCCCTGGACTGTGCTATAGAAAAACAATGGCTTTTCTGAGGCACCGTGCAGACAAGGCAGCTCTGAAAAAAAAAAAATAGCTATGATTAATGACAACGGGCTAGAGGAGAGTTGGGACACAGCCGCCACATATATCATCCTTTCCCATCAGTCTCAGCTCCTCTTTGCCCCTCTTCCTACTACCAGCAAGGCATTATAAAAATGTCTTATCTGCTTTTGACTTTTTTCTGAAATAGCTGCCCTGCCAGGAGAGAAAGAGAGAGACAGACACAAAGAAGCAATAGGGTGAACAAGAAAATGGCATGTAAAATAACTATAAGATATTCCAGGGGAAAATGTGCAGGCTGAAATCATTCAAGATTTCAGCAACTTGACTCTTCACATGCTGAAGCCACATTTTCAAGGTCTTATCTGCCATATGGTTCCCTGTTTGGATGATTTATTAGGTGTAGAAAGCACACTGATAAATTTTACTGCATTTCCCTGAATAGGCAACCTATGGTGTCAATAACAAAGCTCAGGCCGCTTTAATGAAAACTGTAAGCACCAAAGGGTAACCATTTATTTATGAGTCGCTATAGTATTACTAGGACAAAATTTATCTTCCCTTCTCACGCACTCTGCAGAAACCAACTCTGGTCAAAGAAACGGAGATCACATCCATATGTCAGTGACTTACTAACATCTCTCCTGCATGGGCTGGTGCTTATTTCTGAACAAACAAATTGCTTCATTATAATTAGTCATTTTCATTGAAACATTTTAAAAAAAAATTCTATAACTTTATTAATTAAATTATAGTGGTGGCAATTCATACCTCTGAAAAGGAGAAAAGTTCCCTAGGAAAAAAGGAAATTAGGCTTAAGTTATTCCATTACATAGAACTAATTTTGTTAGTTTTCAAATATTTAAAGTTCCCTAAGGCAATCATGTTAGTTGTTTGAGATTTAGTAGTGGATGAGTGGATTGTCAAAATCACTTGAGAGAGTCTGGAAAAAAAAGCCATAAACAAATGACAGCTTGTAAAAAAGGTCTGATGCAAAAGCACTGTTTACTGTTCCATCAAAGGTTTCAGAAAGATGCATAGACTGACACTTTGGCCTTAATTCAACAACCATAAAAAACTTAAAATATCTTATATGTATGTTTCTGTACATGGATTTTTTTATGGTCTTCACATTTAGTTTAAAAGGAATGTGTATCAATTGATCTCCCAGTTCATATGCTGAACTTTACTTCAGTATTTTGCTCATAATTCAAAGGGACTTTTACCAAAAAAATTTAACCATTTTTTTTAGTTGCTATTGTCATAACCACCATTTGGAAGGCAAACTGAAGTCATTTGTAATTCTTCCTGCATGTGAACTAGTTTGCTACTTTGGGCTGATCGAGAGTAGCAGGACTGCTGGAATTTTTTTCCTTCCTCTTCCCCCATTCCCAATCTTTCCTTCCTTCTACAATAAAAAAATAAGGAGGAAATAAAATTCAATGAAGTCTTTAATACAAGAGTACACAAATATTCATATGTATGAAGGTGTATAAGTTTTGGGTGTTCCATATCAAATATCCAGTTAAACAGAAAGCTTTGCAAAAGTAATACCATCTGCATTAATTTCAATTCTACTACCACCCTCAGTGAAAGAACGTTAAGACCAAAGACTAAAATGCCAGATGTTCAAAAGGTCATTGGAGCTGCTGGCTGCTGAGCACTTGTGAAAACCTTGCTACTTCATCTTGCCTAAATGGAAACTGCTAGATGGCAAACTCTCGAAAATATCTGGCCCTGGATGTCCACCTTTTAACTCAAATCCATAACACATTATTGGTACACGTGTGTCCATTTTATTATAACCATAAACCTGAGAACTGCAGCACCACTGAATAGTTCCAGTTATAAGTGACATACACTGCCTGGCAAAACTCCAAATGAACTCAGAATTCTAGTTCTTGAGGCATGCATTAGAAATGTGTTCAAAGGCGTAGGGAGTTTTGGTTTTGTTTCACACACACACACACACACACACACTCCAAAAAAACTCCTGCACTAGTTTTTAACCTTTCGTTAGCTTAGCCTTATAAGTGAAATGGCTGTCATGGTCTCATTCTGGCCCTTTACATCTATCTGTTTACATCAAAGGCACCACCTACTGCAGAATATGGGTCATCCCTATTTGGATAGGTTGAACCCTAAAATGACAGGTGTGATTCAAGTCAAATGTTGAAAATAAAAGATGTCAGGTAACTAGAAACCAATATTTTCTGCATTACAAAACACCCTCACTCTTGATAGCAAGAGACTGTAGCAGCTTTTAAAAAAAATCCAATTGTTCCAGATTTTTTTATTCCACAACTAGATCCATGCATGTTTGTTAAGCACTTTGAAATCTCAGGTGGAAGCTATAAGTTCAAAATGTATCATATATATTTAAATTAGGGTGCCCTCCCTTTATCTCAGTATAAATAAAATCCATACTACATAATGTCATACTAGGTTGTTTTGTCATTATACAGAAAAGGGGGCCTGAACCTACCCTCACATTAGTATAAATGAGGAACTTTATAGTGAATGGAGATCTACCATTAAAAAGGTTCTGGAAAGCACACAATTGAATATACTGTTTTTATTATAACTGGATAGTAGTTACAAGCCATAGCTTTACAGTGAGACCCCTCACACATGCTTGAACTACTAAGTCATGGTCGGTCTCATGCTGCCCATTTGAGTAGAGATAAGTTGTTTGTGCATGTGCACGTTTGTGTCCCCTGCAAATGTAGTTCCTTAAACGTGACTGCTTCCCCTTTTCTCCACCCAGCATAGGTCTCCTGAGAATTACAGAAACTGATTTACGGAGCAGATTTATTTGTGAATGACATAACCTTCTGTCATAGCCTTTTAATAAGTCAGTTTTATAGAGTAAGAAATGAATCAACTGCAGCAATTTAAATCAACAATCATTTTTATTTGCCTTTCCACTGCCAATACTCCAAATTTTCCTCTTGATGGGGAAAATGCCTGTCAAACTATTTTTAGACAGACAAATGCAAGGGCTGTAATATATGGGTTACAAACGACATGCATAGTGGACTAGAAACCATCACACTCTTTAAAGTACAAATTTTGTTTTGGTATTGTTTTCTTAAACCTACACCAAACCACACAGCCAATCCATTTCTTTTTTATTATTGAGCCAAGGTTGTTACTTCATAGTTGAAAGATTTGATTCCTAACCAACACAAAGTTTTAAAGAAAACTTTAGCCTGCACAGCTTTTACATCTGCCTTCTCCACCACTGAGAGGAGATCAGAGTTAACATATGAGTAAACTCTATTAGCCAGCTTTCTAGGGCTCAGAAAGCAACATTTGCCAGTTTCCAGCAGCCAATCTTCTCCCAGGTGAATTGCCAACTCACACAATGTAGCTGCCACTGCGCACCCAACTTGGGTCCTCCATATTGAACCATGAACATTACCTGCAGCATCACCTGAGAAATTTGGGGACTCTTTACCAAGCTGATGCCAAGGATCTGCCCTTTGTACTTTGAGCTTCTCCATTTGCTTGGTGTACACAATAAGTCTCTTATCCTACACTCAAGATGTAAGCATTTCAGACCAGGGACTATCTTCTTGTTATGTATTTGTGTAGCACCTAGCACAAGAAGCCTATTAACCCAATACAAATAATGATAACATACGTATCTTTTCCCAGTACTTCTAGATGTGGGTGCTCAACCACTGAAAATAAAACCACGTCCTTAGGTGCCTACTGTGATGCCAGCTCATGCCAAAGCCCGAGATCAATCCACTTGTGTGCTGGTGTAGATCAAAGTAATTGTTAAGGGTATAAAAATGTACTTGGTGTTTAAACTTAATGAAAATTAATGGGATGTTATATGCATTGTTTTCACTTATCTGTATCCTGTTATAATGGAGTAGCAAATGTTTACAGTGTGTATACCCCTTCAACTAAATAACCCATCAAATGAAGAAGCCTTGTGGAATGCAAACAAAACTTTAACAGAAAAGTGTTAATTTCTAAGAAAGTGGTCATTGCGTGTGATGATTGGAGGTCAAAGACTCTAAATGCATTCCTCACTCTCCATCATCAAAGGAAAAGCCTGTGTGGGTAGTGACCCTGTCAGCTTGTTTTTTCTGAGAAGAAGCTATAAGTATGGATTCAAGGAAAGACCCTGCATCTCTGAACTGTTTGGATTCTAACAGGGCAGAATAGCTGAACGAGAATACGGAAATCCCCAGAGTTATTCATTCTGGGTAGCCCACAGAGACTTTTTGAATAACTGGCAGATTACTACATCTACCACCATTTGAAATTATAGACTGTGACTCACCTGTACATATATCTAGCCTCTCAATAACTCTCACTTCCTTTTCTTAGCTAATAAATTTTTAGCTACCGCATCACTACGTTTTTGGGAGACAGGTTTGGACAACGCCAGCTGCTATTTTTCACAGAAGTTTGAATACACAGAGAAAGAAAGAACTGATGATGACAAAGCAACTATATGCTGGTTTCTAATGGTATCACAGACCTTTTAGGTTCTTCTGAATAACCTGTAAATTCTTGGCCTTGCATAGCATAAGTCCACCTGAAAATCCGTAGTTATAGATTAGGACCTTTAAAATAGAAGGATAATTCTAAGGGGAAGATCTGTCTTTCATATAAGTACCTTGTGTTTCTTTTTCTGCTTTCAGCATCCACTTAACACACACAAATGCTTGAAATAATTTAGCCTATTACTACCCTTGAAATACTACAAGAGTTTAAAATTTATGGTTATGAAAGTGTTTCCAACTTCCTCTATCACTCCTCTCGTTGTTTCCTGGCATTGACTTTTGGTCTCCTCCTACATCAGACTCAAACTCCTTTTACTGAGATGCAATGCCCAACATAATTTATTCTCTTCCTGGATTTCATCTGTAGTCTACTTCTATTCCTAGGTGTATCCCTCCCCACTCTGTCTTCTCAAAGTACCTTGCTACTCATTTCTACCAGTGATTCCATGGCTCTTCTCGGGTCTGGTCTACACCACGCTTTTAAACCGATTTTAGCAGCATTAAACCGATTTAACACTGCACCCGTTCACACAACGAGGCCCTTTATATCAATATAAAGGGCTCTTTAAACTGGTTTCTGTACTCCTCCCCGATGAGAGGAGTAGCGATGAAATCGGTATTGCCATATCGGATTAGGGTTAGTGTGGCCACAGATCGATGGTATTGGCCTCCGGGTGGTATCCCATAGTGCACCATTGTGACTGCTCTGGACAGCAATCCAAACTCAGATGCACTGGCCAGGTAAACAGGAAAAGCTCTGCAAACTTTTGAATTTCATTTCCTGTTTGCCCAGCGTGGAGCTCTGATCAGCATGGGTGGCGATGCAGTCCCAAATCCAAAAAGAGCTCCAGCATGGGCCGTATGGGAGATACTGATCTGATCGCTGTATGGGGAGACAAATCTGTTCTATCACAGCTCCGTTACAGAAGACGAAACGAGAAAGCATTTGAAAAAATCTCCAGGCTATGATAGACAAAGGCCACAGCACAGTGCTGTGTGACAAGTGTAACGGAAAGCCAAAGAATCAAATGGACGCTCATGGGAGGGGGGGAGGGGGGAAACTGAGGACTCCAGCTATCCCACAGTCCCCGCAGTCTCCAAAAAGTATTTGCATTCTTGGCTGAGCTCCCAATCCCTGTAGGGTCAAACACATTGTCCGGGGTGTTTCAGGGTATATGTCGTCAATTTACCCCCCACCCCCGTGAAAGAAAAGGGAAAAAAATCGTTTGACTTTATGTTGTCATCCTCTGTCTACTGCATGCTGCTGGTAGACGCGGTGCCGCGGCAATGAATAGTAGCATCCTCTCCACTCCCTGGTGGCAGACTGTACAATATGACTGCTATCCATCATCATCATCCCATGAGTGCTCCTGGCTGGCCGCAGGTGAGGTTGGCTGGGGGCGCCTGGATAAAAATAGGAATGACTCCCAGTCATTCCTGGTAGATGGTACAGAATGGCTGGTAACAGTCCTCATCTTGGCAACTGGGGGCTGAGTTTCATCAGCCCGCCCCCCTTCATGTCTAAAGAAAAGATTCTGTACTGCCTGGACTATCATACAGCTGGAGGCTGCCTCCCCCTCATTTTATCTCACTAAAAAAAGTCAGGGTTTCTTATTCCTGCATTCTTTATTACTTCATCACACAAATGGGGGGACCCTGCAACGGTAGCCCAGGAGGGTTGGGGGAGGAGGGAAGCAATGGGTGGGGTTGTTGCAGGGGCACCCCCTAGAATGGCATGCAGCTCATCATTTCTGCGGGATCTGACACGGAGCGGCTGTGCTCTCTGGTACACTGGCTCTCTAGTACACTTGCCCCATATTCTAGGCAGGACTGACTATTTTTAGATACAACATAAAAGGACCCCCTGGGTCATTCCCATTTTTGTCTTTGTGCCCCTGGCCGACCTCAGCAAAGGTCAGCCAGGAGCACCCATGACAGCAGCAGACGGTACAGAATGACTGATAACCGTCATCTCATTGCCAATTTACAATGGCACAGCAGATGGTACAGAACTGGTAACCATCTCTGCTACCTTGCAAAGGCAAATGAATGCTGCTGTGTAGCGCTGCAGTACCACCTCTGTCAGCGGCATCCAGTACACATACGGTGACAGTGACAAAAGGCAAAACGGGCTCCATGGTTGCCATGCTATGGCATCTGCCAGGGCAATCCAGGGAAAAAGGGCACAAAATGATTGTCTGCCATTGCTTTCATGGAGGAAGGAATGAGTGATGACATTTACCCAGAATCACCCGCGACACTGTTTTTGCACCATCATGCATTGGGATCTCAACCCAGAATTCCAATGGGCGGGGGCAACTGCGGGAACTATGGATAGCTATGGGATAGCTACTTACAGTGCAATGCTCCAGAAATCGATGCTAGCCTCGGTACATGGATGCACACCACCGAATTATTGTGCTTTGTGTGGTCGCGTGCACTCGACTTTATACAATCTGTTTTACAAAACCGGTTTATGTAAAATCGGAATAATCCTGTAGTGTAGATGTACCCTCAGACTGCTCTTAATGCTTAGGTACCCTTGGCCCAATTTTCTCCCTTGATTAATTAACAACTTTATGGACACCGCTGTTCACCCAAAAACATATGTAATGGAGCCACTCCTATGTAGTGGAATAGTCAGAAATGGAAATTTGCGTGAGCCCCAATTTAGGGTGGATGGGAGACATCCAATATGTGAAGCTCCTGTCAAATAAAATCCCTACCATTAATAGATGTACTTAAACTTGGCATTTATACAGCCTTGGATTTGGGTGGTCCCAGGAGCCTAGTGGATGGGCTAGCCTCACCCGGCCTGTATAGCAAGCTAAAAGAGCAAACCAAACAATTATGTAACAAACATATTGTGATTTTTATATTGTTATAACATCACTTCTCTTTGTCGTCTGAATTTTACATAAGCTCATTTGGACAGGGACATGTCTAATTTTTTCCTGTAGAGAGATACACATCTACAGCATGCCTCTGTGTAAATAAATACAATTAATTGGGAGGGAACTGGGATAGTCCTGATTAAACAAGTATAGGACCATTATTCTGTGAGCAGAGGCCTGCTAACATGTAGGCAAGGAAATAAATGAGAGAAGGTGTAATTTTTTTAAACATCTAACCCTTCCCAAAAACAAAATCCCATTTCCTATCCAGTAGTTTCCCAGCTCCATTTTCTTCTCTCTCTCTCTGTCTACACAGACTATTTATGTGCATGTGTATTTTGGAGTTTTTCTCTTGCAATTGAAAGGAATATATAGCTGAGTTTGTGTCTTTGTTTTTGGAACACAGTGTAAAACTCTGAGTTTAAGAAGCAGTGAGGAGTTACATTCACTGTGAAACGGTGCTACACCTTTTAGGTTTTTTAATGACCATGATGTCGTCACTATTGGTTTTTCTTCACCTCTTTAAAACATTTTTTTAAAAACCTATAGGCTGAAGTAATTCTGTTCTTTTCTACTCTAAACTGGGTTTTGGTTGCACACTTTAGAGATATATTTTATGCTAAGACTTGGCGTGATCTTAGATTCCAAACCACAGTAGCCAACTGGGGAAAGTGTGTTTTTATATATATTCCCAGTACTCCAGAGAGTGAGTAAAGCAGCTCCTTGTGCACTGATTGGCTAATGGGTGTCAGGCAGCTTAGTGATTTGCCTACTGTACAGTTATTGAAAAATAACTCCACAACAATTATGCAAAACCGAGGCTGAATTAGATTGCAGAGAATGGCATAAATGGGGAGAGAAAGCTATACTATACATCAGTATCTCTGAACTCTGGCTACTACAGCTCAGCATTATTCGGATTTAAATGTTGAGCTGAAGTAAGCCATTCCACCAACAGGGCCTAAATGCCATCTTGGAGTTCTGCTACACCATGTAATTACTACACCATGTAATTTTACAAAATCAACTAATACGTGTGCACATAGCAGCACAGTTGTAGAAAGTACAAAATACATCATGGAATGTACAATTTATGTTTAGTTGTTTTTAAGTATGTAATGTAAGCAATATTGCCCTATAACATTGTTCTATCATCACTTTTTTGGAGTACTTTGAGGATGTAGATCACGGTGTACAAACGGTAGTGTTGATAGAAGTCATCACTAAATGAGCATTATGGGGCCAAATGAAGTCTTTTCCATGAAGTCTTTTCTTCATTTGGTTTTTTTGTGGTCTAATATTCACCAAGAGTTTGACTACAACTCTTTGACATGCATTTGAAGGGGCAGATGTGCCCTTCAGTAGCGGTTGCCACTACTAGCTACTCTCGCTAGGTTTAGCATACCAGCTGAGGCAAGGTCCCACAGTGCAGCACTATAGTCCACATGCAGCTTCTTGGAGCCACTACTTAGAGTTGAGTGAGTTGCTCGGACCAATAGCAAGCAAACCACCCATTATGGGTATGTCTATCTATTATAGAGAGCTACTAAGCTAAGCAGCTGCCAAGGAGCTTGACAGGCTGCCGAAGAATGCACTAAGCAAAGAAAAACAGGGAGGCCAGTAGTCCTCAAGCCAAACAAGAGAAAGCTTGCTCACTCTGAGCAGACGTGAGGTAAAAACCAGGCAGCCCAACATGAAATCCCATAGAGGCTGAAACCCCATCATTTACATGTGGGGCCAGAATGACACCAACAGCAAAGGGAGTCAAGACTGCAGGGGACCAAGAAGCCATGGCTGGAGCAGCAGAAATTTTCACAGACGCTAAAGGTGCAGCAAGCAGAGGGGACTCTATGGAGAGGCACAGCAGAGAAGGCTGCCAAGGAGTCAAAACATGGAGGGGTAGAAGAAATACCATAAGCAGTAGAACTTGTCAAAACAAGGCCAGGCCTATAATAATAATAATAATAATAATAATAATAATAATAACTGGAGATAGGCCTATTGCCTGTAACTGGAAGGGACCTTGAAAGGTCATCGAGTCCAGCCCCCTGCCTTCACTAGCAGGACCAAGTACTGATTTTTGCCCTGGATCCCTAAGTGGCCCCCTCAAGGACTGAACTCACAACCCTAGGTTTAGCAGGCAAATACTCAAACCACTGAGCTATCCCTCCCCCTGATATTAGGGTTGGAAGGGACCTCAGGAGGTCATCTAGTCCAACCCCCTGCTCAAAGCAGGACCAATCCCCAGATTTTTCCCCAGTTCCCCAAATGGCCCCCTCAAGGATTGAGCTCACAACCCTGGGTTTAGCAGGCCAATGATCAAACCACTGAGCTATCCCTCCCCCAAAGGGATAGGCCTAAGGGCTCCTCGATCTTATGGAGCTGCTTCTGAGCTGATTCAAGTTGTGGAGCAGGGCTGCAAGCTGAGTCAGACTGCAGAGACTAATCAAGTAGGTGGGTAGGTTGCAATTCTCATGGATTCCCAACTAGTCAGGCACCCAGCTTCAGGCTTGAAAGAGAAGTGAAGACTGGGCATCCCTCAGAGCTGCAAACATCCACGCTGACCTGTATAGAGACTCCTTCCCTCACAGCTCTCAAATTCTGTATCTGATGTTTCTGAGATAAATTTGACCACTTGTCCTCAGTTTCAGAAGATGGGTGTGAAATTACCAAGGAGAACTAGTTCTCCCTGATTTTTTCCCTCCCAGCCATATAGCTAGAGCTCTGCCTTCAACCCTCACAGTTTGAAACTGAGATCTATTATTGCTTCCATCCTTTTCTCTCTTCCATTTTCTTCTTTTTTGCCTCCCCCTTTCTTCTTCAATGCTCCTACTAGGCAGAGAGGCAGGTACAGAAGAGGAGAGAGAACAGGAGAACATAGGCTAAGACCTGAGAGTTGCAGCTGCAAAGAGATGGAGTCCTATAAAGGCCTATATCAGTGTTCCCAAAATGATGGATCCCAGCCCATCAGAGAGTTGTGGGAAGGATCCAAATGAGTCACTACATTTCAAGACACCCCTACAGTGCCTGCCACTGGCCCCACTGTGTATGTGTGTTTCCCCCAGAAGTGTTTCCCCCCCCCCCCACACACACACACACTGTTTCACTGAGCTGGGGCAACAACACAAGGAACAGGATCTGGGCAGCAGCAGGCAGAGCAAGGCAGTGGGGAGGCAAGGGAATGGAGCACTGAGGAAGGGAGGGGGAACCGAGAATCCCCTCACTTTAAACAGTGCTCCAGAGCTCTGTACAACAGCTCCTAGCAAGCAACATATCTTCTCTGAAGGTTTTCTCCTAATGAAGCTTTAAAAAAAAAATCTGTAATGACAGAGGCCCAGACAATGGCATTTAGGTTCTTAAGTGCCAAACTCCCTTTTGAAAATAAAACAAGTTCCTACACAGATGAGGTTTTGCAACACTGAGCGCAGCAATGCCTAACTACTCTTTTAAAAATCTGGCCAAGAGAGACCTTGAAGATCAATCACTGGCTTAATTATGTTGTCATTGAGTTCTTTACAATATTTTCATGGAGAAAGGCAACAAACAGATTTCAAGCCCTTGATATTTCATACTGGACAAAGCACTGCTAATTAAAAGAAATAAACCTTTGAAAAAATAATATAAGATTCTATAATGCAAACTGGTCATCAGATCTGTGAGATATTAACTGAGTCGCAGGAAAAATATGCCACCAAAGAGATTCTGGACGGAGAACCTCTAGAGCAAATGCTCCACAGCATGAAATCCTATTATATTCCCCAGGTGCTTAAGTGTTTGGGGGGGATTTTCAGGTAAAATAGGCAGGTTTATACCCCCCTGGCAACTCCAATAAAGTGAGCTGAATTGTATGGGGATATGTTGACCCAGTCTCACTGAAGATAACAGAGTAGAATGCAGCCCCATTTAAAAAGAAGAATGATTCAATAGCAGTTATTGAGAGAATGCTAGTGGTCCTGGGTGCTCCCATGTTTTCCTGTCAGCAGAAGAACAGAACTGATGATTTTCTGTGCTTGCCAGGCTGAAAGCCCCAGCACAGCATCCAGGCACTCTCCATTCACAATAGACTTACTGGCTGGGGGTCAGCATAGCTCACATTGCCTACTGGTCACTCAGAACAGTGTCATGCCCAGTATCAGCTGAAGAGAAAAAACTCAGCAGCTGATAGAGGAAAGGGAGACCTGCAGAGAACATGGAGCCTGAAAGCAAATTCTTTGATGTAAGAGTGGTTTCTAGTGAGCCTCTAAGAAAAAGACTTTAAGAGCTGAAGTTAGGTACTAAATTATCAGACAATGAAAAGTCACGAGAAGCATTTCATTTTCAGCTACTGTGTAGAGATGTTTTCCCCATTATAATGTAAATATTTTAAACTAGATTTATAACAATTCAGTTGTACCAAAGCCATATCTAAACTAGTGAACCCCAGGCACTTGTGGCTAATTATTTGTTATATCAAGGAAACATATTAAGTCAAAAGCTGAGTTTTTCCTACTACTCTTTTCATTTACTTATGTTGCAGCTTTTTTGTGTACATCTAAACAATTTTCAAAATCTTGCTACAAATAATATTTTAGGACACTGATATGTTAGGTCATTCTAATATCAGATCTATGTATTATTATTAATGCAGCATGACATTTCAGAGGAGACACCATCTGTGTGTATTAAAATCAAGGCGCAGCCTCATCACAGAATTCATAATTCAAAAACTTCTAATGATCAAGAATAGATTTTTTTTTAATCTTTATGCCATCATATCCTTTTTATGAAATCTTCTGCACAACCATTTCTCAGTCACTTCAGATCAAAGCACTTCCTGTCTTAATAAAGTAACTTTGACAATGGTAACTTTATATGGAGAGCAAGTTTTCCTCCCCTCATAAGGATTTCATTTTATCATTTTTACAAAGTGACTTGTGTGCATTGTTCAACTTTATTTTTTTTATTTTTTTTATTTTTTTTTAAGATGCAAGCATACTGTGTTTAATTTGAGAAAAAAAAAAAAGAGTCCCAGTTACCTTATAATTCCTGTTAGGAAATATATGACCTTATTGTCCCTCAACATAATTCAATACTCTACAGTCACATGCATTAAACGAGACTTTGGAGTGCATAAGACTGCATATAATCAAGATTTCTAATGATATCTGTAAACATATGTGTTTCACATTTCAAAACATTGAAGAGTGAGTATCAAGTATCAAAACTAACAGTGAAGAACTTCACTATGTGATTTTTCATATTTGACCAGTTCTGCAATAACTGAAGCACACTGGCATGTATGATATTCCATCATAAATTACTTTCAACACATGCTAAGTTAGTGGTTTGTTCTAAAAGCTTCCCTGTGTAGAAGGTGAACCATAATTCTCCTTAGTAATTTCCCTGCCATCCTGCCAAACTGAGAACAAGTGGTCAAATTTATTTAAGGACCAGCAAAGCTACAAATACTTGAACGTATTGTTCAAGAATTGCACACAGATATTCTTTTCAATAGCTATTACTGTTCCAAAACCAAGAAGAAAAAAAGAGCAGCCATTCAATTTAAAAATATGGATTTGCATTTTCAGGGATGTTTTAAAACGTATTACTTATAATTAGCAAAACAAGCATAGTCCTTGTGACAGCTTCACTTGACAAACCGTTGAATGTCTGACAAGAAAAGGTCATGTTCTGTAAAATCCTCAAAAGGTCATTCAATAACAAATCACATGAATGAAATCACAAAGGTTTAGTGGGGTTAACAGAAACACCACAGGCATTAAAGTGTGTTTTCAAGGTAAACAAGGTAAAAAAAAACAACAGTCTATCTCAGTATTGAAGAAGGGAAAATAAGCAATGTCTCATTTGCCAAACACTGTGATTTTAAGACATTTTCTCTGTACTGGGTGGTTTAACACTAAGTATTATTTCTCATGTTCAACACATTTAGGGAAGGATTAACATATAACAAGAGATGAAATATTTAAACTCTTCGAAGGTCTGGGTTGACCTCCCCCCCCACCCCACCAACTTGTGGCTAGACGCTTTAAAAAAAAATAAAACAATGCTTGTGTTGACTAAATCTCAATCTTAAATCTCAAAACTTCACCGCTTGAAACTCTGCCAGCTAAACACTTTGACCTGCTCGTGACCTCTTATTTCCAGGTCTATTTTCTTCTTTACCAAGAGCACACAACATTTTTCACAGGCAGGAATAACAAAGCGTTGTTTATATAGTGTAATTTAACCACAGGATCAGTGCAAGGAGCAGTGTGATGTATTCGATCCACAGGCCAGAAAAAAAAAGCATTGCTTACCAGTGCTAAAAAGACAAGCCTATTGAATAGTTTTCCTGGGGCAACCCAACCAACTGGGGCATCTTTTCACCTATAGGCACAGAAGGGAAGCATTAAGGAATGACGCTGGGTCTCACTCTCCCCAGGATGTTGGAGTCTAGCCTGTTACAAGCCTAAAGTTTTCAAGTCCCATTTTGCTGCAGAAAGGGAGTGCTTATGTACGCTAATTCAATGTTATTCAATGGAATTCACAATGAAGGGGAGGAAATTCCCCCATAGCATGGGAGGAATTGTAGGGCTACCAACCATGCATAGGATTTAACAACATTTTGCAAAGCAGAATACCATCCTAAAATGGAAGCCAATACAAGTGCAAACAGTTAACACTCTTGCAAGGGAAGTACATGGGGCAGATTTCATGGGCACCTTAAAAGGCGCTCTGTATATGAGGCTCTCATAGAAGGAAACCTCAAGTGAGTCAAAATTCCAGTCTCTAAGCATAAAATGGAAGTGGATTCTCAAGAACCCTAGTACAGCCACAATAGGTACAGTCTAGAGTGCATATACATGTGCAATCAAACAGCTGAGCAGGAATAGTATACTATCACAGAAAAGAGAAGCCTGGACTCTTAATGTGAATAAGTCTGGAAATCATTTAAGGCAGCGAAACACTGTATTCCCTCTATTCTATAAATTTTAATCCCAAAAAAGTGTGTTGTATTTGAACTACATGAAGACAAAAACTGTGTTTACCTTGGTACTTGTGAGTACAGTAGGCTGCACACCACATAACTCCTATTAGGTAGTGCTTTCAGAGTAATCAATATTTATTCTTAAAGAAGTTAAGGTGTTATTAATATTAATTTAAAATTATTGTGCACGACCACCAAAATTTGATCAAAATTAGATTCTAGTTCTCATTCCATATTCATGAAATATATTTTAATTCTGCACTGGTATCATGGTAATAAGGTCATAGAAGTAGTCCTCTTCATTCTTCAAACGGTGGTACCTCAAGACTTTTGCTCTACACAGTATTAAGATGCCTATTTCTACTATTTCACATTCCAATCGTCACGCCATATTCAGGAACACATAGGACAATATTCTAGGTGGGTGCTTCCTGCACAGTTCCAAGAACAAAGAGCTGGTGGTAAAAATGCTATATTGGTATTTAGGATGTGTGCTGACTTTTTACAATTATTCTGTGTTTTGTATTTTATTTTAAAGTACACACGCAGCTAAGCTAAAAATGCCTCTTGTCCATTAGTGCTATTTTTTCTTTTAAAAAGCTATACCAGTTTGTACTATGACTGATCAAATTGACTATCGGAAACAAGACACCTCATTTTGTCTTTCTTGCCAACTATTTTAGCTTATTTGCCATGAGCACAGGGTATAATTAATATCACACATGAGCCAGCATTGTCATTTTTCAAATCATTTCCCTGGAAATGTTCTACACCTCTTAATGGCCATGCTAATGCTGTAGCTGTCATGTTTTGGACAGCTGCACTTTTACAAGACAAACTCAGCTGTGCCATGCGCCTCTCTGTAGACTTTTTAGCTCAACGGCTCAGAGGCCATGAATGCCAGCTGGTAACAGCTATATGGAAATCTTTGATTAATTTTTTTACCTCTTGGTGCTGACTGTTACTCTAGTGTCACCTTCCCACTTTCCATCCTCAACCAGCATTTTTTTTCCCCTCTCCCATCATCTTCTAATGGATGAAGGATCAACTGAGTGGGCCAAAAATCATATGACTAATTAAAGGCAGGACAGTCAGTCCAGATGTGAAGAGAACACAGCTGGGATAGCAGCCAAATTAGTCACGTTAAATGCCACATTGTTCAGGAGACAAAGCCCTTAAATTGAGGTAAATGATATACTTTTCTTAGTATTTAACATACACTGATCGCATATCCCTGGATAATAAAGTTACACAGATAGGTGATGTGAAGTATGCTATGCAAGAATTGGTCTTCACAGTTCATAGGTAAAGCATCTGGAGAATACTGATTTGTACTAAATGTTTCTCTTGTAGCAGCAGGAGCAGACAGCAGTGTTTAAGAAAAATTCAGTCAGATTTGCTAGGCTTCAAATTGCCAAAACATTTGATGATGTTGACAATAATCGCTCAGTAGTTCTCCAGTAGGGTGATTTTCAATGTAACAATTAATACTGCTTCCTAGGCAGAATCAAGTGCTTCTTATTGAGCCCCAAACTGGGGTATATGATTCATAAACTAACCAAATGTTTTATAATCCTGATACATGTAAGCAATGCCAAACGTGCATATTTTAGGCTCAGCATAGTATGGCTTTCCTGATCTTTTAACACTGTATTCATTAATGATCTACAGCCCTGAGAAAGGACAGTACAAAACTTCCTTTCCTGCTGTGTCTGAAAAATGCTGCAGAAAGTTGTGCTCATCTGTGCAACAGCAGGTCTCTCAGTTGAAACCAGTCAGGCCAGAAAAGTGACATGAACAGGATGCTGCTAAACATGCACAATTCAGAAATATACACTGTATTCTCTTCTGCATGATTTGCTACCATTTAAAAGACAATAAACAGCAACTTTAGATTGCTAACAACATGTCATTTAGGGTTTTCTGTTGCTCAACATCAAGAAAAAAAAATCAATGCCAGCTCTACAGGGGCAGAAAACCCAGAGAAGTGAGCTCCATTTCAGGTCTGTTTGAACTCATTTCCTTTCTCCATGGTTGCCCCCTTGCACACCCCCTCAGGCATCCCCTCACAACAGGCATGACAGCTTGACACATTGACAGCTTGCACTGAATGACAACTGATTTGTACAAATTTCAAGGCTTATAAATCTACCTGTCACAACAACAACATAAAAAAAGCTTGGACCCAGCAGGTAACTCAGAAAAAGCTTCCCCTGACAGCACTTTCTGAAAAGCAATGGCTTGCCTCCTGCCAAAATTCCAACTATCATTCTTGTATAACTTTGAATAAAAATTCAGAGCCCATTTTCTTGCCAACAGGCTACCAATCGTCTTATTTAAAGATTAAAAAGAGTGAACAGGGGGAAAAAGCCATCCACACAATTTCATTTTATACTGATATGAAAGTAGTACCACCTGCTATGGCAGGATTACCATGCCATTTTTCTCTACAGTGCTCAGACAGAGTAAATGAGCAAGGCTTTTTATGGTATTTAAACAATATCCCAGATTGAAATGGTGCTATGCATCCAGGATACTGGAACTGCTAGTCAAGGCCGCTCTCCCTGCTAAAAGTTCAAGGGTTTCAGTTTGTAGGTTTTTATTCCTCCCATTTTTGTTAAAAGTAAAATTGTAACAATTTGAAGAAAAAAAAAAAAAGCAAGCGCCTTTACAGTTTAAGCTACCTTTTGGTGTTCAGTTCCTATGAAAGATAATGTGCACTCTAGTTAAAATGCTAATATCACATTGTTTTCAGAAGTAATAATATACAGCAGGATAGCACAGCATTCGATAATACTGACCCCTTATGGAATACCAATTTCGCACAATAATTCAGAAACGGTCTTTTAAAAAGGAGGGGAAAAAGTTTACAGATCTCTAAAAGAGAGTCCAACAAGTATGAGAAAAAAGGATAGAGAGTCTATAATAAAGTAGCAAAAAAGTTTTGTATCTCAGCTGTAGATTTGCTGGCAATGTAAGGATAAATGCTAAATAACAGTTTATAAGTCTCAGATGGGTAGAAGGATGCTTCTGGCACAGAGGCAGACAAAAAACACAGTTGAGAGATGTACAGTTTTGAGAACTTTTCCTTTTTTGAAAGGATAAGTGAAAATGTTTTAGCAGTTTGCAGTCATAAGGCACAAGACTCAAAAACTATGGTTTCCACTCTGTCAAATCTGCCAGAAGTACACCGGACCCTCGCTAGAATGGGCGTCTATACAACACCAATTCGGATATAACACGGTCACGGCCAGGGATCCCAAATTTAACTACAGTACAATTCTTTTGAGTTTTAAGTGACCTTGGTGTTCATTACCTTATCATTCATGCAAGATCGTTGGAGGAAAGACATTCACTGTATCACAGTGACGAGGAATTCGACTTTGAGGGATTTACAGAGGAGGAAGTTGGAAGAACAGACAAGGAGTGGATGCAGGAGCTGTCCCAGCAACTCTCCAGGCTTGGGGTAACTGTTCTGCCACAAAATATCAAGTCCACAATATTGTACATTACCAAGTTAGCCAGCTATAAATCATCAATGTCATATTTCTATAAGATTTTCACCCTGGCAGAACTCTCCAAGGTATGTATGAGTTTTTTGTTCTACCATCATCGCCATGCATTTGCGTAGTTGTGTCGCTGAAATAATTTAGTCAAGTCCCTAACACGATTGCTGTAGGTCTCGAACGCCATATAATGTAATGAAATAAATTATTTATCTTTAGAAAGATGTCAAAAAGTGTCAGGCAAAAGGAAGGCTTACTCAGTGCAGGAGAAATTGGATGCTATCCAACAACTTAGAAATAACGAAACCCAGGCAAAGATTAGCCGCAATATTGGCATTACGAGTCCACCTTTTGTGTATAGCTAAAGAATGCTGACAAGCTTAGAATTTATATTCATAACCTGGACGAAGCGCATGGCCTTCAAAAAAAACGAGCCCGCTTGGGAAATGATGATTCTGTGGTGTACACATGGTTTGTGCAAGAACAGCAGAAAGGCATTCTGATCTCTGGTACGCATATAGCCATGCGAGCAGAAAAATTCTACCGGGAAATTAATGATGAATTCAGCTATTTTAAGGCGAGTTCGGGTTGGCTATGGTGATTTCAGAAAAGACACAATCTCTCAGATTGCAGTTTCGAGAGAAAAATTCTCTGCCATCGTCACGCAATTGTACCCTATGAAGCTAAAGGAAATTTTACAGGCAGAGGGTTACTCAGAGGAACAGGTTTACAATGCAGACGAAATAGGAATTTATTATAAAATGTTGCCCTATAAAACCCTGGCTGTCAGAACAGATGAATGTAAGAAAGGAGGATATAAACAGGCAAAAGATCGCCTTGCATTCACACAAAACAATGAAGTAACAGGCAAGCATAAATTAAAACCATTGTGCATTGGAAAGTCTCACATGCCTTGGTGTTTTCATCATGTAAATGTGAATTGCCTGCCGTTTTCGTACAAGAACTCCAAAAATTCCTGGATGACAAGTGAAATTTTTGAACAATGGTTCTTCCCTGAATTTGTCCCTTTTGTGCGAAACCATTTGCAGGCAAAATGCTTAGAAGAAAAGGCTGTTCTTTTGCTAGACAACTGTCCAGTGCATTTTCCAGCCGAAAGACTCAGAACCCATGACGGTAAAATACGAGTTGAATACTTACCTAAAAAACGACTTCCAAAATCCAGCCACTTGATAAAGGTGTTACTGCCATTTTTAAGCAGCACTATCGACCGAACTTGGTACGACAAATGATAGAAAGCAAGTTGTCTGTCACCAATTTTCTGAAGAAGTGGACTATAAAAGACTTTTTACATTGGCGGCGATTCCTAGAATTTATTACACGCTGAAATGATAAATCGCTATTGGATGATGGGACAGAGTCGTCTGGTCACCCGCTCCTGGAAGAAAATGAAGAAAGCAGGTAACAGTCTGACGAGGAATAAGACTTCCAGGTATTTACAGAGGAGGAAGTTAGAAGAACAGACATGGAGTGGATGCAGGAGCTGTCCCAGCAACTCTCCAGGCTCGGGGTAACTGTTCTGCCACAAAATATCAAGTACTGGATAAGAGGCAATGATGAAGCAGAAGAATTTTGTATCATTGCTGATATATCATTTGGTCTAACGGATGACCAAATTCTTTAGGCAGTACAACCAAACAACATTCCAGAAGCTGAAAAATTGGCCTTCGCCATGAAAGAAGAAGAGGAAGATGAAATGGAGATTGTTCCAAGGTCAACTGCTACCGTAGCTGGCTTAGAGACTACTTTGAGATGGTTTGAGACACAAGACGTTGAGCCTATAAAAATTAAGCAGCTATATCAGGGGTGGGCAAACTACAGCCTGCGGGCCAGATCCGGCCCCTCAGCGCTTTGGAACCGGTCCACAGGATTACCCCCCTGGTGCCGCAGGCCCTGTGTCGCTCTCAGCAGCCGCCTGCCCAATGTCCCTGCAGCCCCCAGGCCCTTGCCTCCAGGTACCGCCCCCCGCAGCTCCTATTGGCTGGGAACGGGGAACCATGGTCAATGAGAGCTTCGAGGGAGGTACCTGGAGGTGTGGCCATGGCAGCATACATGGAGCCCTCCACTCCCCCTGCCCCAGGGGCCGCAGCGCTTCCTGGAGCAGCACAGGGACAGGGAAGGCATGGAGGGGGCCTGCCCTGGCCCCAGTGCGTGGCACTGCCACCCCATCCCCCAACCCCCTGCCCTAAGCTCCCTGCCTGCACCACACACCCTTTCTGCACCCCAACTCCCAGCTGAGCCCCCTCCTTCCCCCTGCACCCGTGTACCCCACTCCCCTGCCCCCTCATACATCCTGCACCTCTCCTCTGCCCCAATCTCTTGCCCTGAGCCCCTTCCTGAACACCACATGCAAACACCTGCACTGCATACAATTTCCCCACCCAAACACGGCCCTTGGCCCAAAAAGTTTGCTCACCCCTGAGCTACGTAGTCTTTTGCAATTTGCTAAGCAGAAGCAGCACAGCAGCAAGAAGCAAAAGCAACTCACAGACTAAGAAAAGCTAGACTAGTTTATTATGTCTACTTTAAATCTCTAATAAAGCAACACTTGCTCATTTATTGTTTCCTTCAAGTAGGAGTTTATTTTTTAAGGTTTTCCATACTTTATGGATGTGAAGGTAATTAGTACTACAAAAATGTCTATATACATATTTATATATACAGTGTATATAAAATTTCTCTATGGCATTCCATACGTGAAGACGGAAGTTCATGGTACCTGAGAGCGGACAATCAAAACAAAGTATACAAAGCATTTAACTGAATTTATTAAAATCACTTCCATTTAAAAATGCAATTTCCACTGACGCCCACGGTAAGTACTGTATCTTGTAGACTTGTTTTTTGCGACAGTTCTGAGTTTTGATACTATCGTTAGCCTGCTGTAACCTGCAAATACACAACTACATATCCCTGTACTGAAATTCTGGTCACAAAAATATAATTTCATTTTAACTTGGTCCCCACTATAAAGCGGTTCTTGGCATGAATCCCAAATCCTACATTTTAGCGAGAGTCCAGTGTATTATGATAGGTGATTAATTAAAGCAATGGGCTGAGATCAAATCTTGGATTAATCACTCACTCAGCCTCTGAGACCTCAGAGAAGTTGCTGCTCTTCCTTTTGCCTCAGGGCAGATTTACCTACAAATTTACATTGGTAAAGCTGCACCAATGCAGTAGCGCTGCTGTACCGTTTCTGGTGAAGATGCTCTAAGCAGATGGGACAGAGTCTCCTGTCGGCTTAACTCCATCTCTGCAAGAGGTGGTAGCACGGTCTACATAGAGGGCAAGATCAGTATAATTACATCGCTCAGGGGCATGGATTTTTCACACCCCTCAGCGACATAGTTATATCCAAGTATGTAGTGTAAACCAAGCCTCCGTCTAACCATTTAACTAGAAAGCAGAACAACTGAGGCTGTGTCTACATTGCACAGTTAACCAGAGGACTGACACCTGGGTTGGAGCACCTTGGTTAGCTTAACTAAGATGCAAATCCCCACTGCAAAGCCACAGGGCCGACCTTTGTGGTGGGCGGCCAGGGTGGCTGCCCACGAAAGAGGGTGCCGTGCGCTGGCTCAGTGCTCTATTTGCGCACTGTGGCCAAGCAGCCGTGGTGCTGGTTCCTCTCCACTTGGCTCACCCCCTGCTCCCTGCTCCTCTCAGCCAGTGGGCCGAGGACTGCCTTCTCCATGCCCCCTTTCCCCACCCACTTGCTGCTCGCTGCCAGCTGAGAGCTCCTGCCCATGAATGAGCTCTCGGCTGCTGCAGCTCCATTCCTGTCCCACCTCCTCCCTCCAGTGGCTAATACCACTTGGTGGAGCAAGCATGGGTGAAGCCTGGCAGCAGGCCCGGGGATTTCTGGCTACCCCACACAGCAAACAGTTGGGCTCCCCCAAGGCAACCCCTGCCTCCTCCTTGGGCTCTCAGGCCCTGCCAGGCCAGGGGCAGTGCTGGTGGCAGAGTGCTGTGCTCCTGCCTCCCCTGCCCAGGGCTGGTGCAAGGATATTTTGCACCCTAGGCAAAATGTCCACCTTGCAAACCCCCTCTCCAAGAATCCATTATAAATTTTCAAAAATGAATACAGTGGAGTCACATCTTACATAGGGGTTAGGTTCTAAGGTCAGCGCAGAAGAGGAAAATGACGTATAGTGAAAATTACCATAAACTACAGTACACAGTATACACTGTATATCCTAGAACAGCAGTCCTCAACCTACAGCATGCATGCCAAAGGTGGCACGCAAGTTGATTTTTTTTTTTTTAAATGGCAGGCTCCAAGTCTCTGCCACCGCTGAGCCTGTTGCTGGCCTGGGGTTCCATTCACTCAGAACAGAACCCCAGACCGACAGCAGGCTGAGCGGGGTTGGCAGCTGGGACCTCAGCCCACTGCCAGCTGGGGTCCCAGATGCTGGCTCCGCTCAGCCTCCTGCTAGCCTGAGTGAACAGAACCCCAGGCCAGCCGACAGAACCCTGGGTAAACGGAACCCCAGGTCGGCAGGAGGCTGAGCGGAGCTGGCTGGGACCCCAGTGGGCTCAGCGGGGCTGGCGGCTGGGACCCTGGCTGGCAGAAGCTGGCTCACTGCCGGCCCTGCTCAGCCTGCTGCCAGCTGAGTGAACAGAACTCCAGGTCAGCAGCAGGCTCAGCGGCAACTGGGACCCGCACCTGCCATTAAAAAAACCAAAAACCAAAAATAAACCACGGCTTGTGTGCCACCTTCGGCATAGGTTGAGGACCCCTGTTCTACTGTATACTGTACTTTACGGTAATTTTCACTATATGCAATTTTCCTCTTATACGCAGTGACTTTAGAACCTAACCCCTGTGTAAGATGGGACTCCACTATAGTGTAAAACAAAGAAAAATTGGGGGCACTGCTTTTTGGCACCCCCAAATCTTGGCACCCTAGGCAGTCACCTAGTTCGCCTAGTGGTTACACCAGCCCTGCCCCCGCCCCATGCACCCACCCTGGCCCCACCATTATTCAAATGTGGAGGACAGGGAGCACCAGACTATGCAAGGCAGGAACTAGCAGCAGCGCCCAATGGATGGACATCCTGACCAGCGGGTGCTCCTTGCTCCATGTAAGCTCCCTCAGCCCTGGCCCTGTGAAGCAACTGGAATCCCTTTTCCCTCTCTCTCCACCCTCCACACACACACACTCATCCCCACACCCACACCCACCTGCACCCCTGGTCTGCGGAGGGATGCAGGTCAGGTCAGTCTGGTCTTCTGGGGGCACAGCTGGTTCTGATCCTATTCTCTGTGTCTCTCTGCCGGGGGAGGGGGGCTGGGGAGAAGGATGAGCAAAACAAGTATGAATAATGATACCATAAATAAAATGTATTCAGATTTCTCATTTTTTATTTTTAAAATGGTTTTAAACAACACTTCTTAAATTCACCGCAATTTTATACAAAAATTTAATTCAAGCCCTGGTAATTCCTATGAGAAATGTGAAGGATGAGAGATGTGATGGTTCCCTTTTAGTGGGAGCAGCATATGACTGGTGTTTTGGCCAGCTTTGGCTTTTGTTAGCTGTTTTTACACCCTCACACACCAGGACTCCCTGCATCCAAGTCACTTCCCCCACCTGGAGAGCCACTGCTCTTGTGCCATCTCCTTACGCAGCCAGGCAGGGAAAGTGACCTGGATGCAGGGAGCCATGACATCACCCTCGCTCCCCCCACTCAGCTCCCCAGGGGTGTGCGGGGCAGAGGAGCAGCAGTCAGAATGGGGGAAAGCAAGCAGCAATGCCAGCTGCTTTGTGCATCCAGGTCAGTTTCCCCATGTGGGAGTAGGAAGAGGATATAAAAGTTAGGATTGCAGGAAGGAGAGTAGGCCTTTGGGGCAAAGGGAGGGTGGGGAGCCTGGGGAATCCATGGGGTCCAGGGGCAATGGGGGGCACCATGCCAACAGTGTCCAGGGACACAAAAAATGCAAGTTCGCCCAGTGTGCCATTTTCCCTAAGGTCAGCCTTGCTAAGCCACATCCATGTTACTGTGTCCTCACTGTTTTGCCACTCACCTGCGCGTGTTTACAGGCATGCTCTAGGATGCTCTCTCAGTCAACTGCAGAAGACCACCAGTCACCAAATCAGACAGATTAAAAAATTTTATCCACACAGGGCTCAACCTAAAAACCAACTGTACTCAGTTGAGTCATTTTAGCAGAAGTTGCTTAGCTACAAACTCAAAAGGACATTAACTATAATTTAAAAGGATGGATATGTATACCTCTTCAAAGTTCCTCTACAAATTAAAAATTTGTTTCCATTATACTTCTGTGAAAAAAAATTGGGAACATTTCCAAGCCAGATTATTTTAATGGGGGGCAGAGGGGGTGCAAACTTGGCAGGAAGGAAATGCAAGGCAATTATTTTTCAAATTCCTGTGAACATTCAGTAAACTCTCCTCTGCTGATGCCTTTTCTTTTTCTCTCTTTAGGATCAGCTTTAAAAAAAGAAATCAGGACTTTTGAAACAAAAATATGTACACTATTTAACTGCAGCTTTGGGAAATTCTAATCACAGAAAATATTTTGAATTAAAATGAAATTAATATTGAGCTAGAAATAATAATTGTTCTGGACAAAGACAACAATTATATTTTAACACTTCTAGACAGATTGCGGCCCCTGCTCTTTGTGCTGTTCTGGTGGACTGGAAAGCTACTTTAAACAGTCTATGAGAGGGAGGGGAAGAATACTTACTTAGTGTAGAGCCACCACAGTAGGCTCTGTGCCATTCTTATGCCCCAGGTGGTCCTTGCAACAACCTGAAGTAAAAACTTACAGTTTTAGGGACATGGCTGGAGCACACTGTCCTCTGGCAATCTGCACCCAGTGTAATAGCCCCAGGGCAGCTGGGTAGTAAATAGAGCAGTTCTGACGCTGCTCTAACTGCTCCCAGCCATCCCTGGGCTTGGGAAGAGAAAAGGGGTAGCATAAAAGCACTTTAGTAACCCCATTTCACCTTTACTGAACACTACTCTATGCTTGAGGAGTGAGACTTCTAGACAATCTCCCTACTTTTAGGCACACTAGCAGCCCACATACATCTTCACTAATGTCAGCAGTGTCCAGATAGAAATAGAACAGAATTTGAACCACACTGGTGAAATGTCTTGTATTAAAGAGATACACGCCATTTCCCAATTCACTAGGATGTATTGCAAATTTGTGTTTCCAGGCATTTTACTCTTAACAGGGTGTTTAAAGTAAACAGGGATGGGGGGCACTTTCTTTTACACACTTATGGACCCTCACATCCAGTAACAAGCTGCTTTAAGAAACTTCTCTCAGAACCCCTGAGCGGGTTTTTTGAAAAGAACCACACTGTGTGAGCAAATCTATCTATACTTAAGTGTTTTTCTATAGCACCCATAATTGTAGCACCTACAGAGAGCATTGAGAAAAGAAAATATGAACTTTTCTACGGAGGATGGAAGGTCACTTCCTTACATCAGAGCGGCAAGGTTTTTAATTTTATTCTTATCCAAGTTGCATTTTTCCAAAGCCTTGACTATCTGCACAATTGTTTTCACAACTACAGACTTCAATCCTGTAATATGTATATGAGTCACACAAAAGATAGGGGAACTCTTCAATTACCACACTAAGATCCTATGAGACCACTGTTATAGTACCGGGGGGGGGGGGGAAGAGGATGGTGGCCTGAAAGGTGTTTTTTCACTCCTGTAGAGAGATGCCACATATTTCAGACCGCTAATCCACTTGGTAATACTTTATTTGTATACAGAAGGGAGAACTTACTGCTCCCAATGGAAGAGTTTGGCCAGGTAGCGTAAAATAATATAGAGGTGGCAAGTTCTAGGATCTTGCTCTTTGGGCTTGCAGAAGTCAGTAAATTTTTGTCACTTAGAACAGTCAATGTTATTTGTAACTGTCAGAGAAAGAGAAATCTGTAATTGTTAAGAGGGAAGAAGCCTGTGCAAATTCTTCCCCGTGCAAAGTGAACAGTCAATCACTTTTATAAGGACAGGAACAACTGAAACTATCCATTCGTATACTTTCCTTTAGTCAACAATATTACCTTTAGTAATCTAGGGAATGTGCATCCATAAATTACAGAAAGTGTTATTGCATTGCTGAATAAACAGCAACATTTCCATCAGCAGCAGTGGCAGCCCCACAAAGGTATAACAAACAGACTCAATCATTTTCTTGTCAAGCTTTGCAAGGACTGCAGAGTTTACTGCTGGAGATAATGTTGCTTTCCTCAGCATTGTGTGCCAAACTGCAAACTGCTTATTAAAACAAAACCTCTTTTTCTGAGCAGCATGAGTTGGATAATCACTTATTGCACTCAAGAAAAAACAGGTTTGATGCCCAGAGGTGGTTAGCAATCAAGCATATGCGTTAACATTTGGTTTGCAAAAACTGGTTAAAAAATAAATGATCTAAAACGGAATAAGAACCAATGCCCCAAGTTGATCATTTTTCCTAATGTACTGTATTTCAAACTATTCCACTATGGCTTTAAAAGAGAAACTGATGAACTAAGTTAAACTAGCAGTGAAATATAATCACTGCATCTAATTTAGAAGTGGTCTTTTTAAAAGATGCTTATTCTTTTTAAAATGAATAACTGTATGGCATCTTTGCATTCCAAGTGCAGGTGGCAACTTGCTTTACAGGGAGGGGGAAAAGTAAAAAACTTAAAAACTAGTCAACTGTGTCCAAGATATTTCTGTAGTACGCACCTATTATTACTATCCAAAGAAACAGCTTGGCATTACTAAGCCAACCAATACCTTAAACCTCTCGTTCAATTTTCCTGGCTTAAAACAGATTGACAACCATTTTACTTAGTTGAATAACAGGAAAGCCTGAAACACAAATGAGCAAGCTCTGCCATGTCAAGAAAGCAGTGCTCTAAGGCAAGTCTTAAAAGGGCTTCTACAATGCTCTTTCTCCCTTTGCATAATGGATTTGAGATATATTAATATCAAGGTGGGTGGACAGCCTTCTCCTTGGTATCTTGATATTGCCAATTTCCTTGTGGCACTGAAGTATCAGCTGTTCAAGAGGAAAGCATATACTTTCAACACCCAGAAAATAGTGACCTGCAGATTTTAATATAAACTTTGAACACGACTCTTATAGCAGTTCATAAAAGCAAAAAGGGAATTTAAAGGGCAGTGTTAATTCTCGCACTTGACACTCAGCTTTAACAAGCATATATAAAAAAAGTGAAATCCAACCCATTGTGATACTGAACATATGCGCAAATATTAACAAAGCTCAGGAACCCAACAGGTGAAACATTTTCAGGACCTCAAAGGCTTGAGCTTCTGAATTTTTTACTCCAATCCCACCAGCACTGAGGTATTTTCAAAAAATTTATTCAAAGTCCAATTGCTGAACATGCATTTAATGGATAGACAGCACCAGCATAGCTTCACTGGTGTTAACAAAAATATTAGCCAAATAAAGCTGCAACAGTTGATCTTACCCTACTCTGAAACCAGAGTATGCTCAACTAATGCAAATCTCAGCTTTCCTTGTCTACACTCCAATTTTTCACTAATTATGCAATCAGAAACCAGTAGCCACTGTAGATGCATTGATGCAAGCTCCAGACAAGGCCTTTGAGCCATTTTAGAGTTTGCTGGCATTGAAGCACTTTATTTGGATTAAGGATGTACCCCATTGTTTTGGCATTTCAGACTTCTAACATCAAATAACAGAGGGGTAGCCATGTTAGTCTGGATCTGTAAAAGCAGCAAAGAATCCTGTGGCACCTTATAGACTAACAGACGTTTTGGAGCATGAGCTTTCGTGGGTGAATTCACCCACGAAAGCTCATGCTCCAAAACGTCTGTTAGTCTATAAGGTGCCACAGGATTCTTTGCTGCTTTTACATCAAAAAAGAATCATCAGTGCAATAATCAATTAAATGCATTAATGAAAAATGCCACCTTATACTTACATAACGCTTTATGCACATGGGATGAAATTTAACCCCAACTGCAGGACTTCTGCCAGGAACAGACTACCCATGGAAATAGGGGGGAGGGGTGCGGTGGAGAGAAATCACTAACCTACAAAGAAAAGGCCAACTTTCCTCTTTGCTTTTCATCTTTACATTCCCTTTGCTCTTCACTTTTAATTATTTTCATTCTCATGCCTGACTTATTTTCCCCCTTATTCACTTTCCTCCTCTGCAAACCCATATACAAGAATACTTTATCTTCTCCCTTATTCTTTGTCTCTGCTGCACTCCATTTTCTTACATGCTCCCTTTGCTATCTTGTTTGCTTTTTCCCCACTCCAAATGTTAGCTGCTTCTCACTGTTTGACTCATTCTATTTTGCCACCGCCTTTTCCTATTTTTTTCCCCAATCCCTTAAGTCTTGCCTATCCTTCCACTCTCTGGTCCTGTCAAGTGTACAGCACCTAAATCCCGCTGTTCTACCTGTCTCCATCCTTCCCACTTCTGCTTTTGTCCATGTCCCTTGCTTTTCATCTCCCGCCATCTACCTACTTCTATCCGAGATCATGTCCATCTCCCACTTAGTTGTCCCATTCTCTCGTGTGCACCAACAGATAGCAAGAGAAACATGAGAGGCAAAAGGAAGTCTTTAGAGTTAGAAATCCTAGAGAAGACTGCAGCAGGAGCTCCAGCACAAGCTTGCAGTAAGAAACATAGTGCTGGGCCCCATGAAGAGAAGGCAAGAAGAGGTCTGTTTGTTTTTGTAAGTATCGGCTCAGAAATGAGTATTGCAGAACAGCCATTTTCAAAGAGAATAATTGTCTCATATCTAGTTTGAACTGTTACAACTCTGTCAGCATCTCAACATATTCCATTCCTAAACAAATGCCACAACACATTCATCCTTATTATCTTTAAACACTCATCATAATTAAAGAGATTAAATATGTAAACAATAAAACAAAAAACAAAAACAACAATATTGGTTGGCTGAACTGCTTCCCAAAAGTTCCAAAGTCTCTCCCAATTCCTATAATCATCTACTGAAATGCTCAAATGATTCTTTGGCTACTTGTTAATAAAAGAATCCAAAGGTCCTAATCTCATTATTGCCTTGTCAGAATATTGTTGGCCATTAATCACCTGCTGTTGCAGTCAATCAGAACCCTGTGAAGTACCCAAAAATATCAACAAAATGTTTAGTTTATTGGAAGTTTTTCCCTGCTAAAATGGCAGCTAGCCAGTAAATGCTATAGAAAGCTTAGTTGGCTTGCTCCAAGTTATGTAACAAATTTTCGCTCTTTTAAACTAGTTTCCCAGAAATGATTGCATGATTTAAATAGTTTAATCATGCAGTGATTCCAAAATGTTTCAAGTATCTATTCCAAAATTTATTATTTGATCCTGCCAACGCTGAAAAGTAATTGTCAGATGAAAAAACACCTGAATTATTAGAGTTCCACTTAAATGTTAAAGTACATGCATTCCCATTAAATTTATATCTACAGTTGAGGTAAACAATACATATTTCCAACCCCAAATCAGACAAGGTTTCCTTCTCTTGTTGACTTCAAACTCAGACACAGGAATATCTGATAATATTCAAAGTCTCACAAGCTGCTAACATATTTAGCAAATGCAGATAAAGAGTGAACATTACACCAGAGCAATCTTACATGAGAAGATGAAATCAAGTTAATATGATTTTATTAATAGTATGAAATTCTTCAAAAATACTGCAATAAAAAGTAAATGGATATTGTGGGAGAATAAAAAGCAAGTTGAATAGACAATCACATATATATAAGGGGGGGAAAATCAAACAGTTAAGTTAGTCTCTGCTGCATGAAGACTACTTACAGAAGAAAAAAATGACTAAGACCTTCAAAACTGGGTGCTTAAGGTCAGGCTCTTAAATGAGTTAGAAAATGAATTAAAGTTGCATTGAGCTTTTCTGAAAAATCCCATCGCTAATCCACTTTTAAACACCTAAATTAAGTGGCCTGATTGTCAAGAGTGCTGGGCCTTAAAGGACTGCCATTAAAGTCCTTTAAGCAGAGTAGAGCTGCTGATTTTGAAAGTCAGGCAACTTATTTAGACCTAAATGTGGATTAAGAATGGGAGTTTTTAGAGTTAGGCCAGCACTGAGCACTTCTGAAAATCCCATCCTTAATCCACATTTAGGCCTAAATAAGTCTTTCATGAGAGCTTTTAATCATTTACTTCATCATTTGAATTATGGGCTACAATGTAAGCAGAGTTAGGCCATCACTGTGCACTCCTGAAAATCCCATTTTTGAAGCTTAAGACCATGATTTTCAGAAATGAGTGCGTAAAGTTAGGCTTAGAAGGAGCACATAATGGATACAACATCAGCTTCACAGAGCTACCGGCACTGATAAATGATCTTTCCTTGCAGATATGAACACAAACAGTGTTACAACCAAGGCAGGTTATAGCGGTAAGTAATTTCAGCAGCCAAAGATCAATTTCCACTCACAGTCATCTCGCTGGTACAATCAAGAATGATATGGAATATTCCAAAGTTCTTTAGCAAACTCAGTAACAAGGCATACACTATCCCCAGACTCTGAGGAAGACTGCTTCTCTTTGGGAAGTGAGTTTAAGACAGACATCTGAAAAGGGGAGCCAAGTTTAGTTCACTTAGGCCTTGTCTCCACTACAGAGATAAGTCAACTTCAGTTATGTCGACCTGAGGCCACTTAACTGATGTCATTAATGCATGTCCATACAACACTCCTCGTGTCAGCGGAATGCGTCCACAGCTCGTGCTCTTGCATAGACAGAGCGTGTTGCACTGTGAGTAGCTATTCCACTATACAAGTCACCACCTTCTGCCACTGGGAGATCTGGAAAATGGATCTCAGTGCATCATGAGGGCGTGCTCACCATCTCATCATCCAGTTCAGACTCAGGCCTGGTCTACACTATGCGTTTATACCGATTTTAGCAGAGTTAAACCGATTTAACGCTGCACCCATCCACACAACAAGGCCCTTTATATCGACATAAAGGACTCTTTAAACCTGTTTCTGTATTCCTCCCTGATAAGAGGAGTAGCACTGAAATTGGTATTACCATATCGAATTAGGGTTAGTGTGGCCGCAAATCGACGGTATTGGCCTCCAGGCGGTATCCCACAGTGCACCACTGTGACCGCTCTGGACAGCAATCTGAGCTCGGATGCACTGGCCAGGTAAACAGGAAAAGCCCCGCGAGCTATTGAATTTCATTTCCTGTTTGGCCAGTGTGGAGAGCTCATCAGCACAGGTAACAATGCAGTCTCCTGACAATCGAAAAAGAGCTCCAGCATGGACCGCACGGGAGGTAGTGGATCTGATCGCTATATGGGGAGAGGATTCTGTGCTAACAGAACTCCGTTCCAAAAGACAAAATTAAAAAGCATTTGAAAAAATTTCCAAGGCTATGCTGGAGAAAGGCTACACCAGGGACTCAGTGCAGTCCAGAGTGAAAGTTAAGGAGCTCAGACAAGCCTACCAGAAAATCAAAGCAGCAAACGGAAGCCCCGGGGCAGGGCCGAAAACATGCAGCTTCTACGCTGAGCTGCATGCAATTCCAGGGGGGTCCGCCACCACTACCCCACCCCTGTCCGTGGATTCCGAGGTGGGGGTGGTAATCTCAGCCATAGCTGAGGATTCTGCGGATGGGGAAGATGAGGAGGAGGACGAGCTTGCAGAGAGCACACAGCACTCCGTTCTCCCCAACAGCCAAGAGCTTTTTCTCACCCAGACGGAATTACCTTCCCAAGCCAGTAGCCCAGACAACGAAGCCATGGAAGCAACCTCTGGCGAGTGTACCTTTGTAAAAAAAAAAACATGGTTTAAAAGCAAGCCTTGTTTAATGATTGATTTGCCCTGAGGACTTGGGATGCATTCGCGGCCAGTACAGTTACTGGAAAAGTTTGTTAACTTGTTTGGGGATGGAGCAGAAATCCTCCAGGGACATCTCCATGAAGCTCTCCTGGAGCTACTCCACAAGCCTTTGCAGAAGGTTTCTGGGCAAGGCAGCCTTATTCCGTCCACCATGGTAGGACACTTGACCACGCCATGCATGTAGCAAGTAATCTGGTATCATTGCATGAGAAAGCCTAGCTGCGTATGGTCCCGGTGATTGCTGCCGTTCAAGCAATATCCGTTCTTTATCTCACTGTGTTATCCTCAGGAGAGTGATATTGTTAATGGTAACCTGGTTGAAATTCAGGAATTTAATTAAGGGGACAGAGATGGCCATTCCTACTCGGCTGTTTGCCTGTTGCTTAAAAGAAATCCTTCCTTGCAGGTAGCCTAGCGGGGGGGGAAGGGAGGCGGGGGGGAATGGCGCTGAGCTTTTTCATGTTTGGGTAGCTGGGATCTTCCAGTTAGCCAAGCGCTGGGGAGGGAAGGGGGGTGATTAGCAGTGATCTTCCATGATACCAGCCATGCGGTGGGGGGAGGGGTAAAGCAATCATCGCAGAGACTTGGATGGGTGGGTGGTTTCTGCTGCTGCTGCATGTTAACACGAAAGAAGCAGCACTGAACGGGATTTGCTTGGTATTTGGGAAAGGAGGGCACTGTGTATATGAAGGCTGCAGAAGCCAAAAGACAATGGCTTACCATGGCCGCATGCAAGCTGAATTCTGCTGCCCAGACCTGCATCTGTGAGATCTCTAACACCAGAGCCGCAAGCACTCAATATTAAGATGCAAAATGCGACCTTGTAGTGAAATCACGTGTTATGTAAGGTGAATAGTGTTGTTCACTGTGCAAGAGTATAACCATTGTTCTGTAAAATGTATCTTTTTAAATACTTCTCTCCCTTTTTTACCTCCCTCCTGCAGCTGCAAATTTTTCAAGCCTCCCTACTCCATCCCGAAGGCTCTCTCAGACAAGGAGGAGGGAAAAAAAAAAGACGCGAGACGAAATGTTCTCGGAAATCATGGAAGTAACCCGCAATGAAAGAGCTCATCTAAATGAGTGGAAGGACGTGGTATCAAATTACAGGAATGTGAGGACAGGAGGGACGCTCGAGATGAGAGGTGGCACCAGGAAGATCAGAGGTGTAGGCAGGAAGATATGCGGTGGCGGAATGCAACACTGGGGCTGCTGCGTGATCAAACTGATATCCTCCGATGTCTGGTGGAGCTTCAGGAATAGCAGGAAGGTCACAGAGTGCCACTGCAGCCACTGTGTTACCACCCTCACCACTCACCATGTTCCATATCTTCATCACCGAGACACGTAAGACGCATGGGGGAAGGCTTCGTGCACCCGCCCATTCCACCCCCGTGGAAGCCCAACCAAAAGGCTGTCATTACTTTGAAATATTTTTAGTGGCCTTTTCCTTCCCTCCTATCCTCCTCCCAAACCACACCCGGGATACCTTATCAGTTCTCTCCCTCTTTTTATAATGACTTTTTAATAAACAATACATGATTTTTAAACGATAGTGACTTTATTTCCTTAAGCAAGCTGTAATCGAAAGGGGAGGGGGGGTTGCTTACAGGGAATGAGTCAATCAAGAGGGGGGTTCATCAAGGGGAAACACACATAACAGTCACACCGTACCCTGGCGCGTGATGAAACTCGTTTTCAAAGCTTCTCTGATGCGCACCGCTTCATGGTGTGCTCTTCTAATCGCTCTGGTGTCTGGCTGCGCGTAATCAGCGGCCAGGTGATTTGCCTCAGCCTCCCACCCCTTACTCTCAGAGACTGTGGAGCACACAGCAAGCAGCAATAACAATGGGGACACTGGTTTGGCTGAGGTCTGAGCGAGTCAGTAATGTGCGCCAGCGTGCCTTTAAATGGCCAAATGCACATTCTACCACCATTCTGCACTTGCTCAGCCTGTAGTTGAACAGCTCCTGACTACTGTCCAGGCTGCCTGTGTATGGCTTCACGAGCCATGGCATCAGAGGGTAGGCTGGGTCCCCCAGGATAACTACAGGCATTTCAACATCCCCAACTGTTAATTTCTGGTCTAGGAAGTAATTCCCTTGCTGCAACCGTTTAAACAGAGTAGTGTTCCTGAAGACGTGAGCATCATGAACCCTTCCTGGCCCTCCCACATGGATGTTGGTGAAACATCCTTTGTGATCCACCAGTGCTTGCAGCACCATGGAAAAGTACCATTTGCGGCTTACATACTGGGTGCCCTGGTGCCAAGATAGGGATATGGGTTCCATCTATCACCCCCCCCACACAGTTAGGGAATCCCATTGCAGCAAAGCCATCCACTATGACCTGCACGTTTCCCAGAATCACAACCTTTCGTAGCAGCAGCTTAATGATTGCTTTGGCTACTTGCATCACAGCAGCCCCCACAATAGATTTTCCCACTCCAAATTTATTCCTGACTGACCGGTAGCTGTCTGGCATTGCAAGCTTCCAGAGGGCTATCGCCACTCGCTTCTCAACTGTGAGGGCTGCTCTCATCTTGGTATTCTGGCGTTTCTGGGCAGGGGAAAGCAAGTTACAAAGTTCCATGAAAGTGCCCTTACGCATGCGAAAGTTTTGCAGCCACTGGGAATCGTCCAAAACCTGCAAAACTATGTGGTCCCACCAGTCTGTGCTTGTTTCCCGGGCCCAAAATCAGCATTCAATGGCTAGAACCTGCCCCATTACCAGCATGATCTCCAAAGCGCAGGGGCCTGCGGTTTGAGAGAATTCTGTGTCCATGTCCTCATCACTCTCGTCGCTGCTCTGCCGTAGCCGCCGCCTCCTCGCCTGACTTTGCAGGTCCTGGTTCAGCATAGACTGCACGAGAATGGGCGAGGTGTTTACAACGTCCACGATTGCGCTCTTGATCTGAGCAGGGTCCAGGCTTGCTGTGCTATGGCGTTTGCACAGTTCACCCAGGAAAAAAGGCGCAAAACGGTTGTCTGTTGCTTTCATGGAGGGAGGGGTGAGGCTGTACCCAGAACCACCCACGACAATGTTTTTTGCTCCATCAGGCACTGGGATCTCAACCCAAAATTCCAAGGAGCAGGGGAGACTGTGGGAACTATGGGATAGCTACCCACAGTGCAACGCTCCGGAAATCAACGCTAGCCTCGGTACATGGACACACACCGCCGAATTAATGCGCTTAGTGTGACAGCATGCACTCGACTTTATACAATGTGTTTTACAAAACCGGTTTATGTAAAATCAGAATAATCCCGTAGTGTAGACATACCCTCATAGACTTAAGGTCAGAAGGGACCATTATGGTCATCTATTCTGACCTCTTGCACAATGCAGGCCACAGAATCTCACCCACCCACTCCTGGAACAAACCCCTAACCTATGTCTGAGTTACTGAAGTCCTCAAAACATGGTTTAAAGACCTCAAGGTACAGAGAATCCTACAACAAGTGACCGTGTCCCGTGCTGCAGAGGAAGGCAAAAAAACTCCAGGGCCTCTGCCAATCTGCCCTGGAGGAAAATTCCTTCCCAACCCCAAATATAGTGATCAGTTAAACCCTGAGCATGTGGGCAAGACTCACCAGCTAGCACCCAGGAAAGAATTCTCTGTAGTAACTTAGATCCCACCCCATCTAACATCCCATCGCAGACCACTGGGCACATTAACCTGCTAATAATCAAAGATCAATTAATTGCCAAAATTAGGCTATCCCATCATACCATCCTCTCCATAAGCTTATCAAGCTTGATCTTGAAGCCAGTTATGTCTTTTGCCCCCAATACTCCCCTTGAAAGGCTGTTCCAGAACTTCACTCCTCTAACGGTTAGAAACCTTTATCTAAATTTCAAGACAAACTTCCTAGTGTGCAGTTTATATCCATTTGTTCTTGTATCCACATTGGTACTAAGCTTAAATAATTCCTCTTCCTCCCTGATATTTAATTGAGAGCAATCATATCTCCCCTCAGCCTTCTTTTGGTTAGGCTAAACAAGCCAAGCTCTGAGTCTCCTTTCATAAGACAGGTTTTCCATTCCTCAGATCATCCTAGCAGCCCTTCTCCGTACCTGTTCCAGTTTGAATTCATCCTTCTTAAATACGGGAGATCAGAAATGCACACAGTATCCCAGATGAGGTCTCACCAGTGCCTTGTATAACGGTACTAACACATCATCTTTACTGGAAATACCTCGCCTCATACATCCTAAAACCGCATTAGCTTTTTTAATGGCCATATCACATTGGCAGCTCATAGTCATCCTGTGATTAACCAATACTCCAAGGTCCTTCTCCTCCTCTGTTGCTTCCAACTGATGTGTCCCCAATTTATAATCAAAGTTCTTGTTATTTCTTGTTCTTTCCATCCCATCATTCCATGGGCTTCCAACTTTTTTCTTTTTTTTTAAACAGCCCCTATAAACTGTGCACCCTCCATCCCTGCCTGAAAGTATGAATCCTGAACTGCTGACCAGTCCAGTGATGCGTACTATGAACACAACGCAGCTGGTACTGCAGTATTTCATGAACTGGGAAATCAAGTGCATCTGTGGTACCTGCCTTGCCGTGTGCAATGGAAAGTAACTATTCAAGATTGCTACTGGCATTCACGGAGCAGCTGCACATGGTGGACCATCAGTACTGGGCTCGGGAAACAAGCACTGAGTGATGGTATCGCATCGTGATGCACGTGCAGAATGGCAAACAGTGGCTACAGAACTTCTGGATGCACAAGGCCACCTTCCAGGAACTGTATGCAGAGCTCGCTCCTGCCCAGTGGCGCAAGGACATCAGAATGAGAGCTGCCATCACAGTGGAAAAGTGAGTGGCGATCACTGTGAGGGAGCTGACAAATCTAGATTGCTACCAGTCAGTCGCAAAACAGGTTTAGAATTAGAAAGTCTACTGTGGAGGTTGCAGCAATGAAAGTGTGCAAGGTCATTAATCATCTCCTGATACGGAGAACTGTGACTCTGGGTAATGTGCAGGAACTTAGATACGTGGTGCCTTTTATTCACAAGAAATGTACTGACCATGTCCAGGTGCATGTGTGATCAAAATAACACACATTTTACAAGAAAGAAAAATCTAAAACTGACACTATCAGCTAAACAAAGACCAGCTTGTGAAATACATAGACTTTGTAAAGTCTATATGTCAACATATTTTGGCTGTGTTGGACCAGGGAGGAAGTGAAGTAAACACCAGATTCCAGGAGTCTTCTAAAAGAATGACCTGCCAGTGAGTCACTTCATCCTCCTTTGCTTTCTTTTCCTGATCAACTGCACTGGAAATCAATATTAGCTCCATTGGAGTCAGCTTTGTTAATGTAATCATTACAGTTGGAACTTTGTTTTGCCATTGCTCTCTAAATCTTTAGCAAAAAGATACTTGCTCATTTTGCTGAATAATCCAAAATGTGGAAAACTTGGATAAAAATCTCTTATGTTAGTAATTCAGCATTATTCGTTATCATCAACTAAAAAAAAGAGGGGCAAGGAGGCAGAGTCGGCAATTAGAATGGAAACCGTATTTAAACCAGTCACCACGAGCTGTAACAGTAAAACAGTTGGGTGGGACAAAACAAAAAAGGGAAGGTCCACTTGTTTTGGTTGAGCTGACAGTAACAGAGTTGATATGAGTTACAGAATCATCAGTTACTTTAATAGTAATTATATCAGTGAAATACTACATTTAATCAGAGGCTGAATATGGCTGGTGGGAAAATTCATGTGTAATTTATTTGTAGTAACTTAAAACAATTTAAAAAGTGATAAAAGTTGTTAATCTGTGTAAATAATATCCAGGTATACTTAAGTGAAATGAAATGAGGCTTTACTTGTATTTTAAAAATGAAGGGCCTCTTCTCATCTCCTATTATTCCAGTTTCTTCTGCAAAATCACATTATGCACATGCATGCACACCAGCTGATTTTACAAGCTATGTTCTCAGAAAATCTGTGTTAGGAATAGGCCAGGTTTTGGGAGTTGCTTTATCTTTTCCCCCTGTACTTTAAACTGACTGGCCAGCATTTTCAAATATTGGCTGCCCAGTCAATCAGAGAGATATATTAGTATTCAGAGGATATGTGCAAAGAACTTTCTGAAAAACTAAGACCCCTTTAAGATGTCTCTGGTTTGGTATCCAAAATCAGTAGCGGCTTTTGAAGATATTTGCCACTGTCTTTTCAAAGGCCATTCAAAATTATTTCACCCATGTTTTTCTAGATGAAGGAAGGCCTGTTCAATGCATTATAAATAAAATAGCTCCTAACATCTAAGCTGACAATCTTTTATGATTGTTTGATTTATATATGGCATATATGCTCCATTTTGTATTTCATTAGCATCTCTCTCTCTGCTCCAATCACCCTCCCTACACACACAGTCTCTCCTAAATGAAAGAAACAACCAATAATTTTCAAGGTAGAGTTGAACTTTCGACCCTTCACTGCAGAAGTAGGAACAAAGTTAGATATCATACAAGTAAGTTCATGTATGAAATTCTGTTTATCTTTAAAATATCACCACCTACTTTTCTGTCTTTAAAAAATGCCTATCTTTTTGAGAGCCCACTAAAGTTTCCAAACTAGCTAAAGGAGCAAAAAAAAAAAAAAAAAGGAAGAAACGTGGGTTTAATCAAGCTATACACATGAAAACAAGATGGTCAGTAATCAAATCTGATGCTTGCCATAGTGTGAAAACTAGGCTGAAATTAGATTAGTTAGAGGTAGAGGCTCAATAATTTACATGAGAGTCTAAACCTGTTCTGGCTTTGGGGATTGTAGTTTGGTATTTCAACTATTTGTAGAATACAAGGTAACAGTCACCCAAGCCAAAAAGTGGGATGATTTTCAGAAAGCAAGTTAGGAAGACGCGAACTTTTCACATAAGTGTTTTAAAAATGGAATGAATTGCCGAGACAGGTTGTGGAATCGCCATCATTGGAGATTTTTAAGAGCAGGTTAGACAAACACTTGTCAGGGATGGTCTAGATAATATTTAGTCCTGCCATGAATGCAGGGAACTAGACTAGATGACCTCTCAAGGTCTTTCCAGTCCTATGATTCTAAACCAAAAAACAACAGGAATACATACACACAGGTCAGCACAGAAAAGCTAAAAGCAACTGAGAGGAGCTGAATCAAACTTAAATTCATCTTTGTGTGCAAGACAAACATACAGCATTCATACAGTCTGCAAATGTATCCATGGTATATCTAACACGGGCTGACCTTCAGCTACTGAGTTCAAAGCTAACACACATGCTCATGCCTATCCAGAGCGTGTCAGAGATACTTCTCAAAAGTTTCATTTTTCTTCTTGTATTTATGTACATTGAAAAAGTTAACATGAAGAATGCACAAGTCCATTCTGAAAACACAAGATATTATGCAGCATATGAAATCTAATGAAGTTAATGAATTTTCTATTTTGCACCTACCTGATATTTAAGGTTCAAAGATCTAACTGGACAGGAAATGTGGGATGTACTGGGGTCATTTTTCTCTGTAAAAACAACATATCACTGAAGATACCATTTTCACTGATCCGATAAATATTTTATTGGTGCCGCATAATCTTTTTAAAAGTTGCCTCCAAACCAAAGTTACTCTCCCCACGCAGTTCTTCATCCCACCACGCAGCATCTCATTTGCCCCATTTGATTAGGATTTAGCTTATGCTGACAGATTCTCTCTGGAAAGGCCCCTGGCTGTGCCAAAAAGAACAAGTTAAGCGAAGGATTAACCAATACTCTCTCACTAATGCAGTCAAACTGTCACCAAGATCAAAGGACTTCCACAAGAGACAGAAAGCAATTTCAGCAAATGTCCCTCAATGAATTAATGCAAAACTACGTAACAATCAAACTGTGCTGAGTGAAAGAATACAGTATTCTGCTTTCACTTCTCAGAACACTGTCTTTGTATTTTAAATGAAACTGTTTATTCTTTAAAAAAATACTTATGTCTTCTTGGCACTTCTAGTGAGACAAAAGACATCATAAGAAAATCCAAAATCTTACCCAGGTTTAATAGTCTTACAATAGGAAAGCATTAAACAAGTGATGAGTGTTATATAAAGAACCAAAATGAAATAGACTATTCATTATGTCAACAGTAGCTGAAGCTTCCCATTGCCAGTATGCAAGCAGTAAGAAATTCATAATTATGGCCTAGAATATGTTAGACTTAAAGCTTTGTGTATCAGTCTTATGAAGGAAATCAACAAGACAGATATAAACTAATGTCTAATTTTTTAGGGCACAAGATCTAAATGTTATAAGCAAATATTTAGTTGGTAGAAGGATCAATGTTTACAGAACTGTTTAGGCATATACATATTTTAAACATCTCTCAAACTAGGACATGTTAAAACAAAACAAGATAGGTGGACATCAGAGACAAACTGATGGGAGCATAAACTGGACTAGGAATTAGCACCAACTTCTTAGTCACAAAAACAAAGTGGGAGAGTGACTTGGCATATTCTGGAAGTAAATTCAGGATGTCACATTCCGACCTTTCCTACCAGCCAATCAATGATCTAGCAATGGCATCAACTCCGATGGAAAAAAAAAAAAAACACACACACTCACTCTTCTGGTGATAGGGAAGCAATTTTAATAGCTTCTAGCAAGAAAAAGGCTGAGGGGCTAGAGAACTAGGTAAAAATAAGTGAATATGACTGATACATGCCTGAACAGATTTGCTTTGTCTACATACTGCAACTTCATAATCCTGCTCTTCTGGATACCTTGCCTTTGGTCTGTCCAGAATGAGATTTTTTTGGCATGGTTTTCTTCTTGGAACATGGTGACTTGGAAGCAGCAAGACATGCTCAGTGCATCTCCATTGCAATCATTAACTTCAGTGGATGTACCTTGTAAATGCAAGGGTATCTCATGGGACTTACAGACTACTCTAAGTCAAACTCACTATCCCTCGCACAAATCAAATAATTGGATCAAAAACCTGCCCTGGAATTCATATATTGTGATATGAATGGGAAGATAACATTTTTTAAAAAATTGCTAACGTATAACTCAATAAAAGTTTATGGAAAAAGAGCTTTGTGTGCAGAAATATAGTTTGTTTAAAAATGGCCAGACCAATTCAGATTTACCGAGAAAATACAACCAGGGGAAATTACACAAGCTGGAAGAAACTTCACAGGTTTAGAAAAAAAGAAAAAAAGAAAAAATATAGTGTCAGTGCATCCTGACAATGTTTGGTTTAATAATGGCCATATTAAACATGAAGGGTTCGTGCCTCCAATACATTGAAAATAAAGCAGAATTTGATTAACAATAGCAACATTACTCTTTGGTTAAGCACTTATGCAGTACACTGGATGATCGTATCTGGTTTGTTTTGTCTGTTTAGACCATAAGCAACTATTCGGAAAGGTCACCTGCGTCTTGAGGAAGTGCTGAATACACTGCCAGCACTTAATAATAATGTAATGTATTCATTAATCATCTAAAAAGAGGGAGTACACCAAGCATTAATGAAATCCAAGAACAAAAGTTGCAAGACAGAAATAATATCAGGAGTCTAAAAGAAAACGTGGAACTTGCAACAATAGGAAATATGAACTTCACACATGCACCATGCACTGCCTTGCAAAACAGAGCTGAATATCAAAATCTTGCACCAAGCTCCATACGGACACACCCCATGCCCACACATAGTCCATTAACGTCACGTGCCTGCACAAACTTCATTACAGGTTTTTATACACTAGGTTTACCAATTTATAGGACGATACAGCCAGATCATCCTCTAAGCAAATGACTCCTACATAGGAACTGGAAATTCAGAGTTACCGCTTGTTCATTCCCTTGCGGAAAGTAGGATTTTGATGCTGATGCTATTACCATGACGCCACCACCACCACTTTGCAGATACAACATAAAGCAATTTCATCCAAGGATCCCAAAAAGTGTGCCATAAAGATATTTATAGATTGTGCTCCTATTGTACATCCACCAATTCCCTTGTGAACATACACTCAGTCACCTGAAAATTCAGGCAAATAAAATTAAAAAAGGCATGTTAGACATGGGTCTTAACCTTGGGTAACGCCGACAGACCCAGGTTACCACAGGCGGGATCGAACCTGGAGCCTCTGCAGCTTAATGCATGAGCCTATACTGCATGAGATAAAAGCCAACTGGCTTCCAGATGTCTGGCCTTTCAGCCTAAAAATGGCCATATAACATTGTACCACCTCACTCCCTCTAACCAGCAGTTCCATATCCTAATTTGCCAGATTGCCTCCCTCCACCAATTCCTCTCCTCCTCCCGCCGCAATACATTTCTTCCACAAGGCTCACAATTGGATTCTCTCTCAGAATTAGAGATAATCAGAAAATTGTCCCTCCCAGCAGAAAATTTGGAGTTTTCAGCAGAAAACTGAAGACAAATAGTTCAGCCAAAATATTTTGATTTTAGAAATCCAACCACAGTGCCTCAGGCTCTCGTTCTCCTCCATAGGCCAGGCTACCTAGTCAGACTAAATCTATTGCGACGCACTATGATGTCCCCTCTTGGTGACTAACATCAGTGCACTGTGGCAGCTGCATGGCTGTGATGCATTGTGGGAGATGAAATTGAACCGGGGAACCCAGCCCATAAATGAGAATGAGAACAAGAGGCACCTGAACTACAGCAACCATGAAAGATGGGCGGCATTTCAGAATCTAAATGTTTTCACATGTTCTCTTTTTGGTTAAACGAGTTGAAATTTTCCAGACAGCTAGAATTTTTTGGTGAAAATGCATGTTTAATCAAAAAAAACATGTTTCCATTTAAAACAGTTATGGTAGAAGATATATGACCAGCCCTAGTCACACCTCCAGTTTTAAAATAATAGTTTAAGTTATCACCAGCTTCACAGTTTCCTAGTTTGGTTTTGTTTGATCTTTGACTATTGTTCAGACTGTACAGTCTCTGGGACAGAAACCACCTTTATTGTGTCTTACTCAGCACTGAACATACAATCCCTGTTTAATAAATAGCAAGAGTTAAAACACCACTAGCAGAACAGGATAATCCCACATAACCACCATGGGTAAACTAGAGTGTCATAAGTTTTATAGTTTAAAACACGAAGACAGCCGGATTCACATTTCCAATTTTTTTCCATCCTTTTCTTTGGTAATTACTTCATTTTATTTGTTGAATTCTCTCTTCACTACCCAGTAAAAGTCAATATACTGCTCTCTCTTTTCATTGCTAATAGTTAATTTGCAAAATTATTAAGATTAATTCTGCTGTGTGAAGAAATTTGGAAAAAAGTTCACAATATGGCAGCACAAAAACTAAAAATAACTTCATTAATTTAATGTCAAGGATTCCTGACAACCACTCTCTAGAGAAGCATTTGTACTCAGAATGTTTAAGAAAACATACAGCATTTCATCACTATGTTTATACTTTTTAAAAAGATAACAGTATGATTAATGGAGAAAAATAAATATGGAGAAGCCTTACTGTGTGCCAAACTAAGAAGAGAACTTGACAAAATAGGCACTTCTCCTTATGAGTAACTTGAAAGTAACTTGGTGTTTTTCGTTACCATCTCAGCTCCCAGCAGGTCATACATAAACCATGATTGCTGCAGTTCAAACAAAGCTCTGTCCAAAGGATGGGCTCAAGGTGTCAAGAAATTATTATTGAAACACTAGTGCCAAGCTTCTCAACCTCTTTTTTTCATTTTAATAGATTGGACTCAACCAAACAGCTCTGACAAAGGTAGTTTAATAAAAAGAATTTTTACCATAACTTAAGTTTCTGCTCATTACGTAAAAGTCTATTTGCCAAAAAAAGTACCATAAACAAAACTGGTCAAACTGCCGGTATTTTCTCTAAAATGCTCACGCAACCCCTATAGCTTATGGAAGAAGCTATACCTACCTCTGGATATGCTAGGAGATATAGCAGTGATATACGAAAACATCACCTCTTATTTTGAAGCTTCAGCTCTTTTGGAGTTATTTATGTAGCATGGCATATTTGGAAAAAATGTGTCTCTAACTTAAAGCTGTTCATTAATAAGCTTCTTAATCACTCTTTACCCCTGCAAAGAACACACCAGCAAGCTAGCAATTCCACAAAATTTAATTACATGGAGATACAACAAAGAGGAGGGGGAAAGACAACACAAACTTTTTACACTAATTCAAGGGCTTTAACCCAGCTTTTCTTATAAGAAAGGATTAACTTATACCTCAACCATGCACAAGGAAGCACTAATGTAGATCCTTCAAGTCAACGGGACTAATTGCAAGGATCCCCCTGCAGGATGAGGGCCTTAGTGAACACAGATGACCTAGGCTAGAGTGCCATGATGGATTTTGGAGTTACACTCACAAGAATGCACTGAATACCAAAGAATTCTTACATCTTTACTAAAATCTTGATCTCCTTCAGAAGAATCCTTATTAACATGTTTACTTTGATAAGGAGAGATGCTGAATGCTCACCTGCAATGCTTTACTATGTACACAGAACTTCTTTTCACAGCTGATGGACCCCCACTGTATATTTCCAAGCAAATGATATACACCCATCTACTCTTATAACATGAAATGTACCTGAAAATCTTGTCAGAGTTTTGCATTCATTAATGGAAGTGCCAGCCACAGTGGTAGATGTTTAGGTTTTGTGGTTGTAGTTTCCAGTAGCCTTACTTACTGTAGTTCTTTTGATGTTGGTGCCTGATGTGAAACATTGTTTGGACAGCCATGGGGTGGAGCTGCCTAGCTTTTAAGTATGCCAGAGAACATAGACCACCACGGAGTAACACACAAAAGTGTCCTTATATCGCAATTAGTAAGATCCTGTCAGGAGTGTAAATCCAGAACTTCCAAATATTAGGGACATTTCAGCTTATAATCATATTTTACAGACAAAATAACATTCCAAAAAAAGGAAAAAAAATATCACATAAGTTCCAAAATACATCAAAGTCCAAAAACTATGGGAGAATTGAAAAAACTGAACTAGGATAGATCTTACTTCAGCATACATGGAGCAAATAAATAATACTTCTGCTGTCCACAGGGAGAGTCCTATCCATCCAAAAAACAAACATGAATACAATTATAAACCAGGCTGGCAAACTTGGTGACTACTAGTTGACAAATAAGATGGGAACAATTTGTGTCTCCCCCTTTTACTGAAAAGAGAGAAGAAAGAAGTGAAATCCATTATTTGAAACCCTATAGAAATAGTGAAACATTATTGCAGAATTCCAAAATAATATCTCTCTTTTTTATAAGCATATAAATGTAGTCCCCTGGCACTACGGAGTTACGTTAACAGTACCTTCTTAAAAAAAACAGCAACCCATTTTCGACTCATTATTTCAAGTGGGAGGCATGCGTGGCCTCATGTGAGAAAGGGAACATGCCTAAGTTATTACTGCAGGAAAGTAATCTGTCAAAGCCTGGTCATTTTGGCATGGTGAATACCACTGGTGAGAGATCAGAGAGTCAGATTCTACTTGCAATTACTGCTAAAGGACTTTGGATACAGGCAGCCTGCTATCAATTATACCCTGGCCTCAGACACTTGGCCTTTTCAAGTTCCCAGTGTCTTCTGTTTTGTAAGAGTTATCCAGTTCTTGGATGTTATTCATGTGTTGTGTTACTCTTAAGTGTCATTGACGATTCAATTAAAATTTCACAGCACGTTAGCATATTCAGTTATTTATGCTTGCTAAAGTAAAGTCCAAGACAGATAAAGTGAATTCAACCTCAAAATTCTGACTTCAGAAATCATGCTTTCATTGGGATGGCAGGAAATGTCATGTTTGAGGATACACATATGAAAGAGTGTGCTTGATACCCTCGCTCCACTAGTGGTACCATTACAAAAGGTAAATTTCCATTTTGGTAGAAAACAAATTCTACATAAACTTTAATGATGTAACTTCTTATACTGTTTTAGTAAATTACAAATGGAGTACTACAGCAATTAACGTGTATAAAAAAAAGTCTCCCCCCAACTAATAACACCTTTAATTTTAAATTACCTTTTTTTGTTTTATTAGTTTACCTTCCTGTGTGAGATTTTTCCTGAAAGATTAATTCCAGGTGGAAAGTGGAAATGGCAATTAAATTAATCTAAAAAGGTATTACATAGGAGCTCTATTATAGGAGATAACGAAACACACATACTGTACTTTCATACTGTTAATAGTCTTACAGGTTGGTTGGTTTTTGTTTTTTTTTAAATGAGGTAACTATTCCTTCTACAAAAAATCTGAACGTAAGGATTTTGAATAAAAAGTAGAAGTTTCAGTCTTAAGCCTTCTAAGGCAGCTTTCTCTCTATACCCTCAATGGGCTTAGTCATGCACGGAGAAGATTCTTTAGTAACTTTAAAGACTTTGTTTAAAGCCCAAGAAAACATGGACTGTCAGCATCCTTTGTGAGTCTTTTGCAGCTTAAACCATTCCCCTGTATGTTTGTGACCCTCTACCCCAATTCTCTAGTTTCTTTGGACATCAAACTCAGGATTATTGTTTGATTTCCTTCTAGGTAAAAGGAGATTAAAAGCCCAGCTGCAACAGCTGACAGACAAAAGGGAAAATATAGTTTATCCACTATATTTATTAGGGTTTTCCACATACCAATTAACAACATTAACCGACATCCCCACAGCGTGGGGGAAATACAGGGGGCATCTCCCCTTCAGAGTGTCAAAAACAAGAGTTGTCAGTTCAAGGCAAAAACGATTTGCATGTAAATTCGGATCAAAAGCAAGCCTGCACCTGAAGTTGTCAAATTTTCTACCAATTTGACACTTAAATGGGCAATAGCAAAAAACTCTATTTAAACTGAAGAGTGAAAAAACATGGCAACTCAATTAACCCCTTGCAGATCAGATCTGGCAGTTCAGGTCTAACTTTTCACCCTGCCATTTCTCAATACCTGATGCCTTAAACAAACAATATGTATTCTTCCTACAATCCTGGGAAAAAATACATTTCCCATGGCTCCCTATTGTGCCTCTTTTTTTAAGATGCTACTTGCAGAATATTTCAAAACAGCATTCTTAAAATTATCATCACTTCACTCCTCCAAATAACTTAACTGATCCATGGAAAATTTCCTACATATTTTTTCTCTCTCTTGGTACTAAAAATAAATAAATAAATGCTACTTTCTCAAAAAAAAATCCCATGCCAATAGCTTTAGAGAGATTAATTCTCATCTTCATGCACTACTAAAACTGGGTGTTTACTGTAATAAAACTACAGCTAAGCAAAGGATATCGAACTACTATTTAGTCTGATCTGCCCAAAAGCACCTTTACATTTCTGAGAGCTGCACAAAATTCTATGAAAATTGGAAAAAAAAAAATTTTACATCGCTCCTTAAGTTCCTAAAATTACGAGAGGCCTTTGATGGCATTTTGGAGATTAAAGCCCAAAATCAGGGGATCTTATTCCTAAACCTAACTCCCTGCCTCACTTAGTCAGTTCACATGATTCCTCCTTTTCAAAAAAAGAAGTAGTGCTTAATGTCTTTTGAGCCAGCCATCAGCATCCCAAAACACACAACACTTATGGACAGGCTGCAACAATAGGCATTTTAAAACTTGCCTTTTTTAGCCTTTCCTTTATTAGTTATAACAGGAAAGAAATATTTGCAGTGAGATATACCCACAGTCTTATCGGCAAATAGCAGGTAAAGGCAGAGAAGAGACCAGTGAAACATCTAGAAGGGATCACTTTAATGCACTAAGTATCTGATAAATCATCATTTGCGTGTGAACCAAAGGGAGCAGGCCCCTGCCGCCAAGGGAGAGAACGTGTTTTATTTTGCCAGCTTCTCTTTTCAATATGACGACCAAGTTTCTGGCAAGTCTCTCAAAGGTGATTTGCTAAGATGAAACGCGTACTTGTTAACTTAGGTGTCTCAGAGTGAAAGGCCAGTGTGCTAGCACATTTAGCCTCCCTGTGTATTTCCATATTTATACAACAAAATTAAATCTCCACATACATCTCAGCTGCATGCTCACTTTAAGTGGAGTTCAGATAAGAACGCAAATAAATATTTAATACATTCTTTATACTGCCACATAGGCATAATCATTCATGATCGCTTAGTAACAGCTGTTGTTACACTCCTGCCAGTCCCTTCACAGATTTAGACTCATTATACCATAATCACATACAAATTTCTTATTCACCTTAAATGGTAAAGTATGATTGTGATGTACCAGGATATAATCCAGGCCAATGAGTAGCTCTGTCACCCCTTCCCTGTAACATGGGGTACCCTTTACCATAACTTGCTGTTGTAGCCTCCTGACTGGACTGCTCACAGAACAGCCTCCAGCATGAAAGTCATTCCCATCTATGTTTCGGTTTATGCTGCAGCCAGCCAGCCAAACCTTGGCTCTTATCAGCCTTAAAAATGACCCCAGCATATACACAGTCCAAGATTTCCCAAAAAAATCCATTCCCTCTCCTGGACAGTACATATATGTTAAGTCTATTATTCCTTTAAGGGAGTAGTATGTACACAACTTTTTACCCAAAATGGAGTCACTCAGACACTTCAGTTTATTCACTGGATTAGATAAAACAAGTTTATTAACTACAAAGAAATACATTTTAAGTGAGTATAAAGAAGGAGGCATAAAAGTCAGAAATGGTTACAAGATAAAACATTTACTGGTGCCTAACAAACATATTCAATTCAAAGATGGTTGGGAGATGTTCAGGAGATCTCCACACCGGAATATAACCTGGAGAGGGAAGTAAACAAAGTGAGACGGGATACCCTTGCGGACCAAAGAATTGATCCAAGGAGGAATAGTGGAGTAGAAACCAGAGTAACGGGTGATGCTGGTGATAGAAGGTCTGTGCACGACGGGGGAAAGAATGTCACTGACGCCAAACATCAAAAATTAAAATGTCTGTACACTAATGCAAGGAGCCTAGGTAACAAGATGGAGGAACTGGAGCTACTGGTGCAGGAAGTGAAACCAAATATTATAGGGATAACCGAAACCTGGTGGAATAGTACTCATGACGAGCACAGGTATTGAAGGCTGTGTGCTGTTTAGAAAAGACAAGAAGAAAGGCAAAGGTGGTGGAGTAGCCTTGTACATCAATGATGAGATTAACTGTAATGAAATAAGAAGCGATGGAATGGATAAGACAGAGTGTCTGGGCAAAAATCACACTGGGTAAAAAAGCAACTAGAGCTTCCCCTGAGATAGTGCTTGGGGTGTGCTATAGACTGCCGGGATCTGATTTGGATATGGATAGAGACCTCTTTAATGTCTTTAATGAAAGAAACACAAAGGGGAAATGTGTGATTATGGGAGACTTCAACTTCCCGGATATAGACTGGAGGACGAGTGCTTGCAAGAATAATAGGGGTCAGATTTTTCTGGATGTGATAGCGGATGGATTTCTTCATCAAGTACTTGAAGTACCTACGAGAGAGGATGCCATTTTATTTTGGTTTTGGTGAGCAGTGAGGACCTCGTAGAAGAAATGGTGGTAGGGGACAACCCTGGTTCGAGTGATCATGAGCTGATTCAGTTCAAACTAGATGGAAGGATAAACAAATGTAGATCTGGGATTAGGGTTTTCGACTTCTCGAGGGCTAATTTTAGAGTTAAGGAAATTAGTTAGGGAAGTGGATTGGACGGAGGAACTTGTGGATTTAAATGCGGAGGAGGCGTGGAATTACTTTAAGTCGCAGCTGCGGAAATTGTCGGAAGCCTGCATCCCAAGGAAGGGGAAAAAAACCATGGGTAGGAGTTGTAGGCCAAGCTGGATGAGCAAGCAACTCAGAGAGGGGATTAGAAAAAAGCAGAAAGCTTACAGGGAGTGGAAGAAAGGCGAGATTAGCAAGGGAAGCTACCTTGGTGAGGTCAGAACATGTAGGGATAAAGTGAGGAAGGCTAAAAGCCGCATTGAACTGGACCTTGCAAAGGGAATCAAAACCAATAGTAAAAGGTTCTACAGCCACATAAATAAGAAGAAAACAAAGAAAGAAGAAGTGGGGCCGCTATACACTGAGGATGGAATGGAGGTTAAGGATAACCTAGGCATGGCCCAATATCTAAATAAGTACTTTGCCTCAGTTTTTAATAAGACTAGTGAGGAGTTTAGCGATGATGGAGGGATGATAAACAGGAATGTGGATATGGAAGTGGATATTACCGCAACTGAGGTGGAGGCCAAACTTGAGCAGCTTAATGGGACAAAATCGGAGGGCCCGGACAATCTCCCTCCGAGGATATTAAAGGAACTGGCGCGTGAAATTGTGAGCCCATTAGCGAGAATTTTTAAGCAATCGATAAACTCGGTTGTTGTGCCGTACAACTGGAGGATTGCTAACGTAGTTCCTATTTTTAAGAAAGGGAATAAAAGTGATCCGGGTAGTTATAGGCCTGTTAGCTTGACGTCTGTAGTATGTAAGGTCTTGGAAAAACTTTTAAGCGATAAAGTAGTTAAGGACATAGAGGTCAATGGTAATTGGGACGAATTGCAACATGGATTTACTAAAGGTAGATCGTGCCAAACCAATCTGATCTCCTTCTTTGAGAAGGTGACGGATTACTTAGATAAAGGAAATGCGGTAGATCTAATTTACCTAGATTTCAGTAAGGCGTTAGACACGGTTCCACATGGGGAACTGTTAGTTAAATTGGAAAAGATGGGGATGAATATGAAAGTTGTAAGATGGATAAGGAACTGGTTAAAGGGGAGACTCCAGTGGGTCGTATTGAAGGGTGAACTGTCAGGTTGGAAGGAGGTCACTAGTGGAGTCCCTCAAGGATCGGTTTTGGGACCGATCTTATTTAACCTTTTTATTACTGACCTTGGCACAAAGAGCGGAAATGTGCTAATAAAGTTTGCGGATGACACAAAGCTGGGGGGTATTGCTAACACGGAGAAGGACAGGGATACTATTCAGGAAGATCTGGACCACTTTGTAAACTGGAGTAATAGTAATAGGATGAAATACAATAGTGAAAAGTGCAAGGTCATGCACTTAGGGATTAATAATAAGAATTTTAAATATACGTTGGGGACGCATCAGTTGGAAGCGACAGAGGAGGAGAAGGACCTTGGGGTATTGGTTGATAGCAGGATGACTATGAGCCGCCAATGTGATACGGCTGTTAAAAAAGCAAATGTGATTTTAGGATGCATCAGGCGAGGTATTTCCAGCAAGGATAAGGAGGTGTTAGTACCGTTATATAAGGCGCTGGTGAGACCACATCTGGAATATTGTGTGCAGTTCTGGTGTCCCATGTTCAAGAAGGATGAATTCAAACTGGAACAGGTCCAGAGACGGGCTACTAGGATGATCCGAGGAATGGAAAACCTGCCTTATGAAAGGAGACTCAAAGAGCTTGGCTTGTTTAGCCTGGCCAAAAGAAGGCTGCGGGGGGATATGCTTGCTCTATATAAATATATCAGGAGGGTTAACGTTAAGGAGGGAGAGGAATTATTTAAGTTTAGTACTAATGTAGGCACGAGGACGAATGGGTACAAACTGGATATTAGGAAGTTTAGACTTGAAATTAGACGAAGGTTTCTAACCATTAGGGGAATGAAGTTCTGGAACAGCCTTCCGAGGGAAGTAGTGGGGGCAAAAGACTTTTCTGGCTTTAAGACTAAGCTTGATAAGTATATGGAGGGGATGTTATGATAGGATAGTTAATTTGGACAATTGATCTTGGATTATCACCAGACAGGTCTGCTCAATGGTCTGCGGGGAGATGTTGGATGGGATGGGAACTGAGTTACTGCGGAGAATTCCTTCTTGGGTGCTGGCTGGTGAGTCTTGCCCACATGCTCAGGGTTTAGCTGATCGCCATATTTGGCGTCAGGAAGGAATTTTCCTCCAGGGCAGATTGGCAGGGGCCCTGGAGGTTTTTCGCCTTCCCCTGCAGCGTGGGGCATGGGTTGCTTGCTGGTGGATTCTCTGCAGCTTGAGGTCTTCAAACCAATTTTGAGGATTTCAATAACTCAGTCCTGGGTTAGGGGTTGTTATAAAAGTGGATGGGTGGGGGTTCTGTGGCCTGCCTTGTGCAGGAGGTCAGACTAGATGATCATATTGGTCCCTTCTGACCTATGAGTCTATAAGTTCTCTCACCACATGCTTTCAGCAGTCTTTCTGACCAAACTCTTTAGGTCAGGACCCTTCCCCCAGAATCCAATAGCTACTTCCTTTGTCCTTTCAGGTGTAATGAATGTGATGGGCAAGGGAGGGAGTGCCTTTGGGGTGCTTGTCTCCCCTTTTTATAGTTTCAGTCCCTTTCTTGAAAAAGATTTCCAGCTGAGAACCAGGAGCCAAAGAGTCTATGTGGAAGGATGCTCCCTGTTTTTTTCAGCCGTTTGAACTTCCTTGGTCTTTCCTTCCTGCTTCATGACTCTGTTTACTGATTAAATGCAAATTAAGGCAAGCACCTATTCCTTTGTTTAGCACAGACCTGATTGCCAACTTCAGCCTGGGCAGGGCTGCAGGGTTTGGAACATGTGCTATCACTACCATGCAGGGGAATCTTATGACTTCACACACAATGTTGCCACACATGTTTTACCATGACAACACTATTGAAATGATTTATGTACAAATTATGTCTTGTAAGGTATCATTTGAAACGCATACTTTGCTGGTTAGTGTATAGAGAGTGTGCATACAGGGGTGTTTTCCATCACAATGGCCTTCTCATGAAAATCAACAGGAATATTCAGGACCTGATTTTCATATTACCTGTGCAGTGTGAAGAGTGTATGCACTTAACTGTGCATACAACTGACCTTTTGTCTTGGCAACTGCACATACAAGTCAGGCACGAACTGTAATTGCATATAGTGAAGTAAAAGTAATTGCATATACTGCAGTAAAAATGAAACTTGCAGTATATCATCATCATCATCATCAGTCAGTAATCATATCCACTTAAAAAAAGCAAGCTATTACATGGAATGTGGTTTATTAGGTATACATGCACAAATCACAACTTTCACAGAAAACTAGGGAATATCATAACTAAGGCAAAGGAATGCAAATATAGCTCACACAAAAGGATGCGTCTAATAATAAGGTTATTGGCATGACCAAAAAAAGGTGTTGCTAGAGGACCCAACCACATGAGCCACACAATCAGGGGCTCATTCACCTGCACATCTACTAAAGTGATATATACCATCATGTGCCAGCAATGACCCTCTGCCATGTACATTTGCTAAACCAGACAGTCTGTATGTAAAAGAGTAAATGGCCACATATCAGACATCAGGAATGGTAACATACAAAAGCCAGTAGAAGAGCACTTCAATCTCCATGGGTATTCTATTACAGATTTAAAAGTAGCCATACTTCAACAAAAAAAACTTCAAAAACAAACAGACTTCAAAAAGAACAACAGCAAAGCTTTATTTCATTTGCAAATTTAACACCACTAGTTTAGGCTTGAATAAGGACTGGAGTGGCTCACTCACTACAAAAGCAATTTTCCCTCTCTTAGTATTGACACCTCCTCATCAATTACTGGGAGTGGACCACATCCACCCTGATTGAATTGGCCCTGTCAACACTGGTTCTCCATTTGTAAGCTAACTCCCTCTTCATGTGCCAGTAGATTTATGCCTGCATCTGTAATTTTCACTCCATGCATCTGAAGAAGTGGGTTTTTACCCATGAAAGCTTATGCTCAAATAAATCTGTTTATATTTAAGGTGCCACCGCACTCCTTGTTGTTCTTGTGGATACAGACTGACATGGCTCTGAAAAACACAACCATCTGGCTGCAGAAGTATTCACTGCTTTTTCCATTATAAGGCACAGGTATAGCAAGTGCAGGTCTGCTACAGAAGCTGGAGTGGGCCAGTGCTTACCTCAGGCACCTCCTGAAAGCATCTGGCACATCTCTCTAGCAGCATCTCCTCGGGGGTCTCCACACGCTGCCCCTGCCTACAAGCTCCACCCCTGCAGCTTCCATTGGCCGCAGGTAAGTGCCAGCCACTTCCAGGAGCAGTGTGGGGACAGGGTAGGCAGGGAGCCTGTGTTAGCCCCATTGCGCTACCAGACTTTTAGCACCTAAAACCTCCCGGTTCAGTGTCAGTAGCCTCTAAGAAATAGGGCCTGATTCCAGGACACTCCCACCGAAACAGGGAAGATTGGTATCCTAGCTACTACAGCCAAATCTCCCTCAGGTTGAAAGAGAGAATTTAGCACTAATGAAAAATAACTAATTGACTTTCTTAGATACTGAAGCTCTCTTTGCATCAAGTATACACAGAATGGGCAATGGTAATGTAAGCCACCCTCAAACCAATCTAACAAAACACCTCAACTTGGCTATAGAGAGCTTGGATTTGAAAACAGCGTTGCTTTTCTTATTTTGAAGAATTGGACAGATTCTTTGGTTTCAGAATGTAAACTTTCTCTAAATAGCTTTTAGAGTAGGTTCAATTTTTGGGCCTATCAGCCTTGACAGTGTCTGTTATAGGATTCTGACACGCAAGTGCTGGCAAGAAACCAACTGCTTCCCACCTCCAGTCACATGACCTGTTTCAGACAAGGGTCTATGTCCCCTGACTCCCATGATTATTAGAGTTTTCACTGAGAATTACTGACATTTTGCCACAGATTTTTAAAAGTGGTAGCATCACTTCACAATAAATCAGTCTGACAACAACTTTATGAATTTCCAAGAAAAAAATATCAACCCTGTAAAACTTCGTGTCAAAAAAAAGAAAGAAAAACATTAAAAGCAATGCCAATGTATAAACACACATACTTGGCTGGATGAAGTCATCTGCTACCATCAATCAGTAAGCAATTAGCTTTGCTTCCACTGCTTCTATTCGATGGAAAGGGTTCAAGTGATTATAACCATGCAAATGTATCCATGCTTATTGCTGATTTATTTTTTAAATTCCTACAGATGACTGAAGACCTGACTGACCTGAATAATTTGTTCCCTTAAGGCTCAAGAAGTCTAAAGCAGGTTCTGTTAGCATCGTCCTTTACAAATTCAGAAGGTACCCCTCCTTTTTGCTCAGAGCTAAAACCAGATTTACAACAACTGTCAAAGCACAGGATGACAGATAAATTAATCTTCCCTTCATGAGTTTACATCCCAGGCATCTGGGCTGCTGATCTGGCCCTAACAAGCATAGGGTCTCTACAAGCTGTCGTTTAAAGTTGATGTTTTCATGACTGGAGATGAATTATTCTGTCATGAGAATCTATTTATTCAGCCGTTGGAGGGTGGGGTTTTGGCTTCAAGATAGGATGATTTCACGGGTTAAAGTCCCCTTGATGTGTCTGTTTAAATCTTGCACAGTCAGCTCCAAAACTGTATTTTTTTTAGGACATTTGCAGAATATAAAAAGCTTAAATTTCACGTGTAAAGTAATTTCATTTCTCTTAAGTATGACAAGAACAAAAGAAAAACAAAAAGGAACAAGCAGAGTAGCTTTCTCTGTAAAATAACTAATTGCTAATGAATTCAATTTCTGATTAAGTTAGTCTTCCTAAATAAGATTCTGTTCATAAATAGCTTTTTAAATGATGGAATATTTTTATAATTCCCACAATCCTTCAGAGATCATCTAGTCTGCATCCTGGAATCTGACACTACACTTTCCCCTGTACAAAGAGATGGTGCCTTTAAGGAGGCAGAGAACTGTTATTCCATCTACTAAAAGCATTTATTCTTAACGTAGCCCTGATGGTGACTAAAGAAGCAGGCATCATTTTTCAGTCCTTGATCAAAACCAGCTCCTATGGCAGGTTTATGTATGTATGCAAGCTCAACCAGCTGAGGAAAGTGGTTCATCAGGACCTAGAGGCCAAACAAAAGAACCTGCGCTAGGGCGCATGCGCACACACTCACAGTGGATCAAGCTCTGAGATATCTACTGGTAGATCAAACGCCTTGCATTCTAGTAAAGAAATTAAACTCCTCCAGCAATGATGCCTGTGTGCATTTAAACCCCAATTTCCCATTAGCAAGAGTTATGTCTACTCAGTGGTAACGGACCACCGCCTGCCCATTCGTCACTGAGGTACTGTGTACGAAGTGGGCATAATATTGTATTATATTACATTACACAGGAGACTGAGCTTAAATTTTTGGGAGAAATTCCAAAAAACATCCAACTGATAAGATGGATAGAGATCGCTGTATCAAGTCCTAGATGCTGTAAGTGGTTTTCTTTAATTGCAGCTACAAGTAAATAGAACAATGAATTAGAATGGCCAGTGGTAGAGGGAGAAAGTCTATATATGAAGAAGAAATTGCTTTGTATGTGCATGCACATATACATGTGGTTTCGATATATTTTAGGTAAACACTTTACTAGACAGGGTCTTCCAGTTGTTTGTGGGGGGTGGGTTGGTTGGTTGTTTCCTGGTTGGTTGGTTTTGTTTTGTTTTTTAAACACTAAAAAGACATTTGAAGTAAGTGACCTGTACATGATTTTGCATCCAGACAATAGCTAGAAATTAATGGAATACAGATTTTGAAAACAAAAAACAAGAGAGACTTCAACTTCTTGAAACTGGCTCTGTTTGCAAGGGGTATCTATCACAAGTTCTAACTCCTCTGCCAGCAAATTTCTCAGGTACAACCAAGGCAGGCAAGACAGTGGACTAATGCTGAGATCTGGCATCAGAGTCCTGTTGTGGTAAGAGATGCAGGCTACAATAATGCATAGTTATGGCTTCCCTCACCCTCCTTTTTAAAATGCCACACTTCTTTTCAGAGCTTTCATTGTAGAGTGACAGGTTATCCTTTTGGATCCATTGTCTTTTACATATATGCATTGTTAAAATAATGTGCATCTCACATTATTCAAAATACATCAGGACCTTTAAAAGGGGTAACAAGGTTTGGCCCCATGAGTAGTGGATTAAGATGGATTCCACTGCATTTTCAAAATTATAATAAAAAAACTCTTCAAATACACATGGCTGACCTTACGTTTTTGCACTTCAGCACTGACCAACCATAAACTGGTTTAGATTAGAACTGTGCTAACAGCATGTGCAGCTTTGGAGCAGCCTTAGCCATGTGAACTTCCATGGATCCATGGTCCCTGGACACCCTCATCACACTGTGGGTGTTGGGGCTCTCAGGACTTCCATGCTTCCTGCTGTGGACCTGGCACAGCCCACATGGTGGGGCTGCCCTGGAGCCGCAGATGCTGGGAGCTCAGGCAAACCCACTCCTATTAGAAGCAGTGAAACATGACAAGAATGTCAATGCATTTTGCAGTGTTGCTGTATCCCTGTCAGTCCCAGGATATTAGAGACACAAGATGGGTGAGATAATATTTTCATGTCTGAAGAAGAGCTCTCTGAAAGCTCAAAAGTGTCGCAACCCTAAAGTGCACGCTTACACACGGTCTCTTTATGGCCAATTGTCGGCCCATAGCCATTTTCTTTTAGTAAAAGGACAAGGTGGTCTCCATTTTGGGTCAGATTCTTGTTCCTTAAAGGACAGGAAAGCCCCAAGGTGTTGTGTGCATAACCCTCGCGTGTCAAGTGCACCCTGTGAGCCGTATACAGACATGTAAGCATGTCTCTAACAAAGAAGTAGAGTGCTTTCCAAGTACAGCTTTTGCTACGTAGGTGGCTCCCACTCGGAACCTTGAAGGCGAAGGAGCTAGGGGGCCAATCTGGTATCAACATACGTAAAAGGGAACCAATCTGAGACTGACACGAGTAAAAGCCCCCAGACAAAACTATGTCTCACGCCAGAATCGGGAGGAGTTCCCGCGTGTCAGCTGGAAGGTCTGATCACCCTTTCGGCCAGCGTATCTCCTCTGGTTTTCGCCGGCTCGTGTCGTTTCGTGTTAAACAAGACCACCTCCCCTAATTCGCTATGCAATCGGTGTTTATGCTGCTGGTCGGCTGTATCTGGAGTGTGGTATGTATTTTGTAATTTCTGCAAATATTTCTGCTCTTGCCTGATTCTTCCCTCATCTCTACCCCCTCTTCTGTTTCTTGCGTTTGCTTCATTCTGTGTATAAGAAAAGCAGTTGGTTTTTTTTTCCCCCCTTTCCTTTTTCTCTTTTATAGCTCATCTTTTGGCCTTGCTTCTTCCTTTTATGTGAAGCAGTGTAGATAAGAGTTAACATGTTGCTCTTCCTAGCCAAAGTGTAATCTATTCTCGTTGTTAAAATAAACACAGCCATTTGGCTTTAAACCAATTCTGTTGTGTCCCGCTGTTCCTCTCCCCTTAAAAGAAATCACTTGAACCTTACATGCCTCAGACAAAAAGGTTGTTTCATCAACTGAAGTTGGCCCAATAAGAAGATATTACTCTAATCTTCCCCACATTGTAGCTCTAAGAATGTCAATTTCACAGCTTCCAATCATTTTTGTTTCAGAAATACCACCCCTCTGTATTTCCTAAATACATTTTTGGGGAAAATGAGAAAGTTTGGGGACGGAATGGTATCCATCTGAATCAGCCCAAAACCAAATTTTGAAATTTCTCGTGAACCAGAAATCTTGGGTTTCAGCCTACTCTAGTTTAGACAGACATGTTATATAACAGAGGTCAGTGACCTCTGGCATGAGGCTCTCCAGGGTGCTTACCCTGGCGGGCCAGGCCAGTCTGTTTATCTGCCATGTTGGCAGGTTCAGCCAATCACCACTCCCACTGGCTGTGGTTTGCCACTCTGGGCCAATGGGGGCAGCAGGAAGCCGCAGCCAGCACATCCCTCGGCCCACCCCACTTCCCGCTGCCCCCATTGGCCCGAAGTGGTGAACCACAGCCAGTGGAAGCTGTGATCGGCCAACCCTGCGGACGCGGCAGGTAAACAAACTGGCCCGGCCCACCAGGGTGCTTACCCTGGCAAGCCACGTGCTAGAAGTTGCCGACCCCTGTTATATATTATACATGCACAGTTCAGTGTATTTTCAGCAGAATTTGGTTTTAGTAATCCTAGAAATTTACGCATTAAGGGACCTCAAGAGGTCATCTAGTCCACCTCCACATCCCCCACTAAGGCAAGACCAAGTATACCTAGACCATCCCTGATAAGTTTTTCAAACCTGTTCTTAAAAGCCTCCAGTGATGGGGATTCTATAATGTCTCTTTGTAACCTATTTAGAAAGTTCTTCCTAATATTAACCTAATTTTGCCTTGCTGCAAATTAAACCCATTACTTGTCTTATCTTCAGTGAACATGGAAAACAATTCATCATCATCCTCTTTATAACAGCCGTTAGCATATCTGAAGACTGCTATCCAGTCCCTCTCAGACTTCTTTTCTCACACCCAACATGCCTAGTTGTTGGGGTTTGTGTTGTGTTTTTAACATTTCCTCATAAGTCAGGTTTTCTAAACAGTTATTTTTGGAGCTGTCCTCTGGACTCTCTCCAAATTTGACTACATCTGTTCAATTGGGGAACCCAAAACCAGACAGAATATGTCAGTTGAGTTGTCACCGGTGCTGAGTAGAGCAGAACAATTCCCTTCCAGGTCTTATTTAAGACACTCCTGTTAATAGAGCCCAGATTGATATTAGTCTCTTTCACAACTGCATCACATTGTTGGTTAATATTCAAATTTTGATCCAGCGCACTACAATCCTCAGAGCCTTTTCTGAAGTACTGATGCCTAGCTAGTTATTCCCCATTTTATAGTTGTGCATTAGATTTTTCTTTCCAAAGTGTAGTATACTGTGCTCATCTTTATTGAATTTCATCTCGTTGATTACAGACCAGTTCTCCAACTTAAAGGTAATTTTGAATTCTAACCCTGTCCTCTAAAATGCTTGCAACCTCTCCCAGTTTGAGGTCATGCACAAATTTTATAAGCACATTCTTCACTCCATTAGCCAAGTCTTTAATGAAAATATTGACTAGTACCAGAACTAGAACAGACATGTGAGGAACCCCACTAGATACATCCTCCCAATTATAATTGAGACGATAACATTTATAAATACCCATTACAATAAACACATCAATAACGTTGCTGTTCACATGCAAGCATGCTGCTGATCTGTCTACTCCTCACTTAAATTCTTACTGATGAAAACTCCAGAAATTAATAAGTGCAGTGAGTATGAGCACACAAGATTTTCTCTGTTCTTTTCAGAAGATACAGATTTTTGCAACATTTTGTTCACAATGACAGTGCAGAAATATTTTGAAAACCACTCTGCTGTAGATAAGAAATGTAACTGGTTATGAAAGTGCTAATTAAAAGCGTAGCACTTGATTGCCTGAAAATTGACTGACTTGCCTTGCACTAAGTCAGTCTGGCTTTCTAAAATGGATATTTTCTTTCAGCATATTTCTGATTGGGCAGTTAGTAGTTTTGTACGTCCAAATGTAATTGGATGGAACAATAAGAGGAGGATTTTTCCCTCAGAATTTCATTTCAACTAAAAATACTGTATAAGCAACATTCTTTAACTGTACTGTACATCTTAGAACTACTTAAGCAGATAAGCAAGACCATTTATCAATATCATTATTTTTCACATAAAACTTTATATTAAAAGAGTGAACTGAGCCAAAACCTATAAGATGTTCAGGAAAGAGATCAGTTTGAGGTATTCATGACTTTAATCATTCTCTCTCAAAACAGATGAAATAAAATGTATGACATTCCCAAGGAGGGAGTTTCTAGCGAAATTCATCTTAAAATGCAATGTTGTGTCATCCCAAGTAACACTTACTGAAAGCAACCATCAATACTTTTTGTCAAAAATCTGCACTGTGTAAAATGTTCCATCAATCTCTATTTACATAAAACAAAAACCAAATAATAATAATAATAATAATAATAATAATAATAATAATAATAATAATTCAGCATGGTTCTAAAGCAGAACCATTCAGAGTCTGTCTCCCACTTTCATGCTCTGTTGAAAAATTATTTTGACTGGCACAAAAACAACAACCCTTAAAATACATAGTGACAAAGCTTTTTTTTTTTGGTTAATTCACACGTCTTTTAGCAAAATTGGCTTTAGTAAAAGGAAACAATATTTTCTTTATCGTTGCACAGTAAGGGCTAAATTCTGTTTGCCTTACTCAAGCGAGTAGTCTCAGTTTGTGAACAATTTTGCAGAATGAATGATTCGTTGACTATATTCCACTTCATTTTTACAATGTCTTTGAAGTGCTTCTCCAGAAAATCAGAAAGCAACTAAAGCCACAAGAAGCCTGAAGACACTTTACTCACGTGAGCTGTCCCATTGACTTCAATCAGCACTACTTACAAGACTAAAATTATGCATGTGCTTACAGAGATGAGATCCTCATTATTAGATCTCATTAACATACCACATTCAAAATGTGTGTCAGTTATTAGGCACCACTTGATAAGATCCCTCAAAAGGTTTTTTTTATACAGCATAAGTGTATTATTAGAGAAAAAACACATTGAGATAACGCTACTCATTGCGTGCAGTGTGTTGCACCTCTGGAGAGCTGAATCTAAAATCCTAGACTGGGTCACAAGCAGAATTAACTGAGTGAGTGAGAACAGGAAGAGGGAGGAATGAGTACACATCTTCTGCTCCATCTTCCAAATCCCTTCCAACATGTCCCCACGTAACAAGTGTCCTGGTATTTCATTAACTGATCAGCCTAGTGAGACCATACACCAGAGCAATTGAATATGTTCTTATGCTGGCACAAAACACAATAGTGGAGGAGGTGGGCAGAGACATACCAAAGATGACGCAGACAAAAACCAAAAGTGAGCCCTCAAAACAAGGTAGCCAGAAGGTAACACCAGAAGTGCCCACTTCAGGCAAAGATGGTGTAGGATCCTGCTTTGAGTTTTTTTCACTAGACTCATCTTGCTAACCTTAAAGCCTCGGTATCTATTCTCTCCACAGTGAATAATCTACCTGTATGCATATTCTGCTTACTAATACTTTTGTTTACAATTTTTATTGCGAGGGAGATCAGAGGAGACATTTTCCCACTAGTCCAACTTTTTAGAATCTGGCTGATCACTCTTGCAGTATAATTTCAGGATTTGCCACTCACATTCATGCCCTGACACCCTATGTGCATTTTCTCCTCTGTCTCCATGGTCCATTCAGTCCTTGACACCTCTGTTAAAAATGACATCAAATGTGCCAGTTATGATGGCTTTATTATGTGAATTGTTTAAGAACAGGAAAGACCACAGTCACTTTCTGGGTTAATGTTTAAGCCGCTTAAGAAAAGATTTCACAAGCATGACACCAGAATCTAGCTTCCCAATATTTTTGGACTGCAGACACAACATGCCTCCAAGAATCAAAATCAACAAGCCAACATATACATAAAAGCAAAACCTGAAAGAATTTTAAGAAAAAATTACAGGCATTTACTTTTAAAATCAGGACCTAGCTCTTCAAAACTTTCAGAAGATACTAATACTATAACTAGAGCAATCAGAAATAGTGATAGAGCAGTATTACAACGCAAGCTATTAGATAAAGTGGATCCAAGCTTTTAAAGATACAGTAAGACTTGAGGATCAAAATCTTAATTCTCAAAAGAAAATTTTTGAAGGAGATTCTCATTTTACAGCAGGAAAACCAAATTGTACAAAAATCCTTTCCAAAGCGTAACAGATACAATTAGATGCAACTTTTCTGGGTGACGATTTCATTATGCTTACAGCAAACATCTGTCAATTTTTGTTTAACAACTATGGTAAATTCAAGGAAAAACAGTCAGTTTTCTGCAAACTCTTATATCCACACACATATACTTTAAATGAGCTATGCTTGACATAAAGCACACACTCAATTTACTGGCAATGTAATATTACTTGGAAATGCAACCATGAAAGCTTAGAGACCAAGATGCAAATACCCTCTTCATCTCCTTCTCATGGGATCTAGTCCCAAATAAGACTAGCTCATCTACACCAGTTATTGAGAATTCAAGTGACTCACCTACTTCTAAAATAAACAGTTCATAAATCAGTAACTAAAACTAATTCAGCTTCAGACCACTGCTCTAATTTTAATAGTGCCGTTGTTGTCAAACCTATATTTGACTTCTCCTGTTTGTGTGTATTATATTTATTAAATTACTAATGCTTTTCCTAGGGCAAAATAGTTGAAGTAATAGTCTACACCAAGCTATAGCACTGTCAGCTATACTGGGGTATGCCATCAGAGCTACAATTTATAAAATGTTTAAGACATTTAACTCTGAAATCAACCCACTATAGGTACTAAGAAAGCAAATATCTGTTTAACACACAAACAAAGATATTAGAGTTACCAGAGAGCTGTGAGAGCAATTATTTGAGAAGAAGGAAAAACGTTTTGGGTCACTAGCCTCCCCTGCTTGCACAAGCATGCTCCTTGACATGATATTCAAGTGCATTGTTCAGCTTCTAATGACAAAAAATCTCACCACTTTCTTTGACAGAGACACTTTCTAAACAGATGCCCAGCCATCCCAAAGAGAAAAGGAATGAGCCTGTTCAAAACCAACAAATTGTGATGCCTGCAAAATGGGTGGAGGACGACGACAGCAGTGGCTACTAGCCTCTACTAGCATTAACACCATCAGCCAGACCAGACACAAAAAAGACAGTGGAAAGACTGTTGCTGAGAAGAAAGCCTCTTAATACATGAAGGGGCTGGAACAAAAGACAGATGAGAGACAGACAGACAGACACACACACACCCCAGGATAAACTCCTGCTGAGGGCCAAGCTAAACCAACATGAAAGGCATCTGGCCTGGCAGTTGTGTTTCTTGAAGAGTATGTCTATGCTGCAAAACAAGGTATGTTCTTAACCTGAGTTAGCTAACTTGCATTACCTAACTAGGGTTAAAATAGCAGTGAAGACACTGCAACTTGGTTTTTAACCTGGGTTTGCAGCTGGACTTCAACCCTAAGCTTCCACTTGAGCTTTCTAACCAGAGTTAAAATTCAAGTTGCTGTGTCTTCACTGCTATTTTAATGCAGATTAGCTAGTCTTACTTAAGTATACACCTTTTCTTGGTCTGGGCTCACCTCCTATGTCATTTGTTGCTTTCTCTTATAGATTCACCTCTACCCCAATATAACGTGACCCCACATAACATGAATTCGGATATAACGCAGTAAAGCAGTGCTTGGGGGTGGGGGGCTGCACACTCCGGTGGATCAAAGCAAGTTCTATACAACACGGGTTCACCTATAACATAGTAAGATTTTTGGCTCTCGAGGACAGCGTTATATCAGGGTAGAGGTGTACAACTGTATGATTTATGTAGTTTTATAAAAATTAGGACATCTCTTTCTTATAATTTAAGACATGCTGGAAGAGCTGGGCTGAGAGAAGGACGACAGGCTAGCTGGGGATGAAGAAGGGATACAAAGATAGAGATGGGTAGGCTGGAGGCAGAGAAGGGAAGATGCTGGAAAATAAGATAAACAGATGACAGCATGAAGTGGCAGTGACTGGAGCATCTCCTGAATGAAACTGCTGACCAAGTCAGCAATCTCCCAGTGAGGGAGGGGAAAAGTACCCAATTCAAGCAGCAGCAGCCTCAAGAAAGATCCTAGCTAGATGTTGGAGCAGAAGGCAAGGCAACCACTAACCACAGAGGAAACGGCACTTCCTTTCCCTTCTCCAATGTTGCCAGCGTCTCATGATTATATCACAAGTCCTACAATAGTTGGTGTTATTCTTAAAGTTGCAGCTACTGGATTCCTACAATTACACAACAATCATCTCAGCTTTCATATAAAAAATTGTTCCTACATCTCATGTCTGTGGAGAAAAAGCTTGAAAACATGAAGCAAGGGCATCCTAAAGATTCAGAATAGAGGGCAAAGTCAAAATTTATTTACCTTTAAATATCATGGTAGTTTGAGACCCAACCAAGGTTTGACGCTACTACTGCAGTCTCAAATTTCTTCTTTCCCTAGCAACACTTCCCTTCAGGACTCATGTAGAAGAAGAGATGTCTCCTCACTAATCAGCTCCTAAGTCACTGTGGGGCTAGGTAATTGGGGACTACTGGGAAGGGGAACAACAACGAAACCCCACACACTTAGGCTTTGTAAACTTGTGAGAACCAAGCCTAATTTTACTGTGGTCCCTAAGCTGTGGAGGTTTGTTGCAAGTGGTTTGTCTGAGCTCCACAGCACCTTATTACTCCAAATACACACAATACTACTCACGCGCTCTCTCACACAAAACTATATCAGCCTGCCTACATATTTGTTCCCTTTAACTTAGAGAACATTTAAAACATCAATTAGTAGTTAAAAAAAAAAACAAAACACCACAACATGTCACTACTCCCTTAACGGTAAGGGAGGCAATATATAACGGACTCCAAAAGAGAGGTGAGCTTCGGACCATTCACAACTGGTTAGGTCTAAACCAGCAGTTATCAGAGGTCAGCCACCATTGCACCTCTGGTGGTGGAAGCGCCAATGAGAATGGGCTCTGGTATTATTACAACCATATTGTCTAGATGTGCTCTGAGCACGGTTAGATGACACTGCAGTAAAATGCCTCAGTCAGGCCTACACTAGCATTCCCGCCATTGTTACTACCAATGGAGCCATCCCAGCAGCAGCAGATTTCCCTATAATTGCGAGTGTAAAAGAGCGCGTCTTCACCAGGGGCAGCTCTAGGGATTTTGCCGCCCCAAGCACAGCAGGCAGGCTGCCTCCGGCGGTTTGCCTACGGAGGGTCCGCTGGTCCCGTGGCTAAGGCGGACCTCCTAGGCGCAGGAGGTCCGCCTTAGCCGCAGGACCACCGGACCCTCCGCAGGCAAACCGCCGGAGGCAGCCTGCCTGCCGTCCTCACGGAGCTGTCAAGGGCCCCCCGCGCTTGCCGCCCCAAGCCCGTGCTTGGCATGCTGGGGCCTGGAGCCACCCCTGGTCTTCACTGTAGGATTAGCTTGGGTTCTTACCTTTTTATATATGCAGCCCAAAATGTCATCCAAGTTAGGTGGTGCTTTCAACCTGGGCTAGCTCACACAGCTGCATGGGGTACAGATTAGAGCCTAGTTTCTGCTTTCACTTGGACTCATAAACCTCTTCACAGTGAGGACAGACTAAATCACTGAAGTGCTGATAGTCCTTCAATGCCCTCTCACAATTCCTCTCGGTGCCCAAAAGGACAGACAAGTTCTCGCATAACTCACTGGGGAAAAAAAAAGTGACTCCGTTTACTGCAGCCCAAAAAAACCTTGCATTGTGCCTCCCGAGAAGTCTTAACAACACACTCAAGGGAGTGCAGTACCAGTGAGGAGGGAGTGACTACAATAAGACTTCATAGTTTGGTGGATGTACGTCCGATGAAGTGGGTATTCACCCACGAAAGCTCATACTCCAATACATCTGTTAGTCTATAAGGTGCCACAGGACTCTCTGCTGATTTCTCTCAGTGTATCACGATCTCAAAATCATTTCCAGAGGACTATTTCAACCTAAATGTTTTGCAGGTCACTGATGCATTTAATTATATTTAAAACATATGAACATCCTAGCAACTCTAAAAAGCCATTATAAACATGTAGTTGTAATTACTTACTTATTTGTGTTAGCAATGATAATTTATCCTTCCATAGCATTTTCCATCCACTCCACTGGCTGGTAGGTATTGCTATACTACCATTTGAACACATTGGTTAAATAAAAGGCAATGAAAAGTTTAGAAACTTGCCCAAGTATGCCCAAGGCCATAAAGTTGGTCTGTGGCAGAACAGAACAGAACAGCAGAATCCTTGATCCAAGCCTCAGGTTCTTATGGCTAGACATCAGCTTGAGCCGAAGATTTCAAATATATATATACACACACCAACAGATTAAAACAAATTGATTGTTACTCCACACTATACAAACAGTCTTTGTCTTCCCTCTGTAAAGGATCACTGAAAACCTTCATAACTACATTCTCCAATCAATGCACATTAATTAGAATTATTTGTGTAAATCCCCAACAGTCAAAGAAAGAGTTATGGCTTCTGGTTTTTGCTAAGAAAACATTTTAACTGAAGTATTGGCCAGATCTCATTCATTTATTTTTATATATGAGAAAGGAGAGAGAGAGAGAGAGAACTGCTCATCTCCAAAAATCACACATGCCCCTTATCTGTTTTGCCCTGCTCCTCATCATTTTCACACCGAAGGGACAGCACAAAACTACCAATGAAAGCCACCAAAATGGAAGTAGTATGAAAATAACCCCACCCCACTCATTTCTCCATCCCCCAGAATAAAAGGTAGGAACGTTTAATCAATCACTTCCAAATAAGATGTTGAAAAATTACTGCCAAATTTTTTGTCAAGTGAAAACCAGAAGCCATATGCTTAATATATTGCACTTTGTTATCTGCTATGTCTTTCAACCATAGATAACAGAATCAGCCACATGAAATTCTGAGATTCATGCCAGGTTGTGGTGGGAAGGGGAAGGTGAAAACACCAAGATAATAAAAAGATGAGAACTTTGCGTAATCATAGAGAGACTATTACAAGGGTAGAAAAGCCATTGTCAACATTTCCCAAATTAAAAACCTTTTCTTTTTTAAAATAATTGAGAATTAAAAGCCTACATTAGCCAAGGTTAGTGCCTTTAAATCCTGTATTCAGAGAACATCCAACAAGCACACACATATAGCACACTAAGAATTCAATTTGGAAACCATCATCTAAAGCACAGAGGAGAACAGGAAAGTCATATTGCTATAATGCTTAGATTATCAATCATCTTGACAGTTTATTGGCTTTATCACCACACATACCATTAAAATGATGTCTGGCCTAGAATGTCAGGAGGCAAACATTAAACAGACCAGGATTAAAAAGCAGATCCCAAACAGCACTCCAGTAAAGTTTCCCTTCCACTCTGAAATTAGTTAGAGCTGACTAAGTAACTGGCGCTAGACTTTGAAGAAATATACAGCCTAAAAGGCGCAGAGTCAACACAGACTTGACAAGCTGATAGGTAATGTCATGTTATGGCAACTGTAAAGCTCCTGCGGTTGATTTATCATGTACTGTGTGCAACAGAATGATTGCTAATGGAGGGTGGAAAAAAAACAATTTGTCTCTTCTCAGAACCAAGGGCTTGCATCAAAAGGACCAAGTCAACTCCTTGAAGTCAGGCAAGAATGCTAATCATTTCATATTACTGAACACACATATTAACATTAAAGTAGTTTTCCAGATTCTGGAGAATCTAACAGGGAGAAGAGATATTCATAATTCAATAGCACCAGACAGTGAAAGTTATAAATGCAGAATTTTAAAAATAACTGCATGTGTCAATCTGGCAATTAATTCTTAACTCAATTAAGATGATATATCAACAGAGCACAGGCCCATCATTTGTTAGGCAATGTATTTACAGATGCTCAAGAATACAGAGGAGGATAGTTACAGATAATTATAAAGCCCCTTCTCTGCCCAAGGAAAATTACTCACATCTAAAACCATTTTGGATTTTTTTCATATACACATTGTATTTTTTGTATTCTCTCCCTAACTTTTGTTTAGAAGTAATTGGTCCAGTCTATTAGTAATGAACATACCAATATTAACTGAAATTTAATAGCAAAAAATTCCTAATGTCTCCTACCCAAAGAACTAACCAAATAATTCAAGCTATCATGTTTTGTAATATATTCCACTGTTTTCTTGCTCAAAGTCAGTCAAAATACACAAACACACACTTTTTATGTGATTGAGTCAACAGTGACAATAGCTGCCTGCTCAGAGCCACGGCCCCTCCCCACACCCCCAAATGGTGATCTTATTACGCAAAAAGGTGTTGGGAGGTTTACCAAGTGCTTTCACAACTTGCTGTAGAATTGTGCAGAGCAATATTATTTCAATCCTATCACAATGAGATTCAACACCATAACTACTACTTCACATTCTGATGGACTGAAGGAATGTGTTTTTAAACATAGCATCAACATATTTGAAAATAAAAAATATTGATGGAAATCCTGGTTCAAGCAATGTGCTGGCCCCAGGTTTAAAAGTTGATAAATCTGTGTCTTGGCAGTGATTAATAATTGAATCACTGTTTTAATCCTTAGCTGAGTCATTCACTGTACATCAGATGACATAAGATTTCTAGCAAATTTAGTGCCAAAGAACAAGTCTCACAGCTGCGCAAATCCTGAACTTTTCAACCCAAGTGAAGACTAGAAAACTGAAGTCTGGAAACACGCAAAACACCCTGCTGTGGGGTTCAACACAGCCTGTACACAGGATGGGAAAGGAACAAGACCTCAAGTGTTTAGCTAACTTCAAAGATATGGACAAGATTACAGCCACCAAACAACATAGCCTCTCAAATCTGTGAATGGCCCGAGTGAGAATTCTAAGGGACCATGAAGGATAGTCTCAAGTGGGAGCCCATTGAAGAGATTCTCTGTCCCCTTTACAGCCTAAGAGGATACTCAGGAGGCAGGTTTAGGATTTTCTCAACCAGCAGTAGAAATCTTTCCCATAAATGGAAGGTGGGAGGCTAATAGCACCAGATTCGAAAAAGACAGACAAGCAACCATGAATTACGAGCCTGCACATATGGCACAAAGATTCTGACAGGTTGATTTGCAAACACTTCCATGGAACTCTCATGACCTGTTCCGCATATTGCTCAATCCTACACCTATTTGTTAAACTCTAGGGTGTTAATTTTTCAGTGGCCCCTGCTAAGTTGTCCCTTGAGTCTGAACTGGTCATCAGGATGTGAGTAATAACACTGATCATGTATCTGCTACTGGAAAAGATTAACAAAAAAAACCTCACCATTAAGGTGCTAAGTAGAGAAAGAACAGCCAGCCACAACTTCTTTAGGAGTGTCTACTTAATATTTTTCACCCATCTGGTATCTAAAAATCACGCAATGCAATTGCATCAATGGAATATTTTAGATAAACTAAAACATTAAAAAAAAAATCACAAAATATTTTTTTTCCTTTTCACCATGATAGCATCCACTATATTTTAACTATTTGCTCCATGTGCTGAATTTCTAATACGACAGGCATCATCAGTAGTTAATGACTGTAGAGAGGCGTTCACCCTGCTCCTGCCCTGAAGGGCTTAAAACAGCCCTGAGAGAGGGCTGTGGCAGGGGAAAAGCTAGGCTGACTGGGGAAAGTAGCCACAGTTAGGGTCATGCCCCAATCAGGCCACAGGTGGCCCTATAAGAGGGCTGAGGGCCAGAGGCTGGCAGAGACTCTCTTGGAGGAGAAAGAAGGACCTGGCTACCTGGGAGCTGAGAAGGGTACCTGAGGTGGAGCAGTTCTAGGGAAGGGCAGAGGGAGCTGGGGAGCTCCAGCCTAGTAAAACCCCAGGCTGCAGGCCTTGTCAAAGGCCTTAAAAGAGAACTGAGGTTGCAAAGGGGCAGCCCACAGATAGGCCAAAGCAGCAGGTCCTAACCCCCCTTGCAGATAATGAGTGGTTTACAGACTGCAGTCAGCCCCAGGGAATGGGGGCTTGATGATGACTGTCAGTAGCCACTGAGGTGACGATAGAGGGTTGGGGGTTCCCCAGGAAGGGAAGACTCAGACTGCAGGGGTACTGCAGAGGGCAGAACCCTGAGGGAAGGGACACCGGGGTCCAGGAGGGACATGAGGGCCAGCAACAGGTGAGCCACTGGCCTGCACAGGGCGCTCCGGAACTGGTAAAGAGCTAATTCCCAGGACAATCAGTGCGAGGCACCACACCGGTGAGTCATTGCCCCGCCACAACGACCCATTAGATAACCGCCTTAATGCAAACCAGCAGGTGGCAAATGCTCTAACAAACTGATCCTAAACTAAAGTAACAAACTCAAAGGATTACAGCTACTATAAACCAATAGTCTTGGTTTGTAATAGTACCATTTCCGTAGAAATAATCCACACCATTACAGATCACAACAGAATTTAAAAAGTTGTTAAAGAACTATATGGGATTGACAGAAATGGCCTCGCTGCTCACTCGCACACTGAATACAAATGGTTCGTAGCTTCAATTAAGCCACAAAAAAATACCAAGTTAAGAGCCACTAGTATTACTAATAGGTCATAACAAACAAGTAGTACTGCTAAGATTGGTAACAAAGACTCTGTTGTGCTATTACTACAGCGCTGAGCCAGTAAAACTAGCCTCCTAGCTCCCCATTTTCTTACTTTTTTTCCTGAAGACTAGAACATTAGCGGTAGTTGCAACAGGGAAAAAAAAAAACTATTAACTAGCTGCGAATAACCTATTTTCCATTAACCCATTTTCCCTGGAGAATGTAATTCACTGGGTTTGCACTAAAGATGGACCATAAACACTCTTTGCATGGTATAACATGATACCACTGACACTTCATTGTTCACATATTCAGATCCCCCTTCAGATCCATTTACACAGCTGGAACTAAAGGGCCTCAAAATTAACTATCAAGACAACAAACAGCACAACTCTGAGCAATTATTGTATACTTTGTGCAATGCTGCAAAGCTCAGGTCTGAGGACCCAGCAAACAAGAAAGTGCAACAATCTCTTAAATATTAGGCCACCTGGAACATCATACAGCAATTGTGAAAACAAGTGAACAGAAACAAAAGAAAGAAAACCGAAAAATTAAACTATACACCATTTAACTTTGCATTAGTGATATGAAATGGAGTTCATTAGAAATACCTGTATCTCAATACAGGGAACATGTATCCTCAATTCTATCGTCAGTGGAGCAGGATTTGGAGGTTAGATTGTATTTGTACTATATTGATTAACTATTCTGAACTAGTTACCTATAGAGCGTAAGAATAACGGACCAGAGAGACAAAATCTAGTCAAAATGAAAATGTTGGCAATACAATTTCTACCAATGTCTGTGGGGATTTGGTTTGTCCTTCTGAAAATACAGGAGTTCAATCGCTGGCTAAAACCAATATATTTAGTCCTTTTTATTATTAAAGTGAACTGCTATGATCTCATGTAACCTGTAACAAGAGATCTCTTACATATGGAGACCTATGAATGTTGGATAACGCAAATCAGAGCTCTATGGAGGGCATGGATCAACGCTCACGTCACGCTCCTCATCTATACCCAGCAAGAGCCAGGAAAGTTAATGATCCAACCAGTGGAACAAATTTGGTGATGAATCCTTCTCACATGCCACCTGAGGCACATTGCGCATACATTAAGAAGAGAGCTCTACCATGACAAAATTACTCTGGAGAATGACAAAATAACTACAGTGTCATCATAGCCATATTGGTCACAGGATATTAAAGACAAGGTGGTAATATCTTTTATTGGACTAACTTCTATTGGTGAGGGAGAGAAGCTCTAAAGAAGAGCTCTTTGTAAGCTTAAAAGATTGTCTCTCTCACCCACAGAAGTTGGTCCAATAAAATATATTGCCTCATGTGCCTTGTCTCTCTAAAGTGACTGGAGTAATACAAGAAGATCTCAATCTGTGTGTGGTGAGGAGCAGTGAAAATGAGCAAGGTATCAAAAACGGGAAGGCTATTTATCTTAAGATTTTCTATAGGACCCAATCACCATAACATCCAAGAACTACACAGGTGAATTAGGTCTACAAGGCAAAATTCCTAGAGGACTTCATTAATCTCCTACTCTTGTCTTTTCCCCAACAGAAAACAACTGTTGTTTGGGATATACACATATGGGGTAGGATTTTTCTCCTCTCCCTGGCTAATTTGGCTACAGTAGGAAAGCACTGTGAAAAAGATAAAGGCCTGCATTACATCCTGCAAAAGTACACTGAGTTACCATCTTAGAGAAATCCCCCAATATAAGCAGCTTATACGCTAACAAAACATTTTATTAAAAATATAGACATTTGTACATTGAAATAATAAAATACATCAGCAGAATACATACATACATTTGTGGAACATCCAACACCCAACAAAATTAAAGTTACAACTGAAAAGAAAACAAGCCTAATGGCCGATTCCCCGTTGATTTTCTTACTTCAAAGTACACAGGAAGACAATGAGATAATGACCTGAAGCATACTTATTTTTGTACTGAAAGACCAGGGTTCCACTGGATCAACTGAAAGTTTGTTCCATAAATAGCTGGATCATCTCAGTCATTATTCATCAAAACCTATTACACATCACCAGTATGCATGGATAAGTGTGCCTATGGCTAGAGAATATTAGAGTGAGCATAGTGCATGCGATATGATACAGAACACAGTTCTTGTCACAGCTCTAAAGTGCAAGCATGACGCTTACTGCATGCAACACCAAGTCACATTTTGGAAAAGTGATCTGTGGGCCCATTTTACTCCTCTCTGAGAAGATAAAGCCAAGTTAATTTGACTTCCTTTATAGTTTTAGTATTTGGAATTTTGAATAGGCTGTCTACTTCTCAAAGACGGGTGGAACCACCGCTGGTATAAAAGCATTTTGAGATCCTTTGGGATGAAAGGCACTACTAACATTAATCATACTCAATTTACAATATTAAAGGATTACTTTTTCTCACAAAAAAACAGCACATTGTCCAAACTCTGCCCATGTAACTCAGAAGACGACAGTTGCAGGTAGGTTCTCCCGCCTTCATTACATCATTAATTGTTCCTCCAATTATTTATTTAGATGCTTTTTCAATAGTGCTGTAGCACTAAGCATCCCATGTACAATCATCATAACAAGCCCCTTGTTTTACAGATATAGAACTGAGGAGACAGATTAAGTGACTTGTCCATGGTCATATACGAAAACTATGCAGAGGCAGGAACAGAACTTTCATCATCTGAGTTCAAGTTCCATAACCCAGCTACAAGACCATACACTCACCTTCTGTCCCCTTCATACCCAACTACTGGTAGAGAAAATTATACGCTGTAACTCAACTTTGCCACATTGTGTGAAGTTTAGTAGGCACCTAAAAACCAGAAGAGTTAGCCCAGTAACCAAAGGTTCCACACCTACATTACTTGTTCAGTAGGGTCCCACTAAAGAAATGATGAGATGAGATGAGGATGAGATAAGGAGGAAGATAAGGCTATTTCTAAATGCCATGGTGGTTATCAGACCAACAACAAAAACAGTTTACATGTAGTCCTGTTCCCTGAAGCAATTAGCCATCTTTATCCTTACGGTCTTTTCCAACATGCAGTCAACAGGCTTTTTCCAAGCAGAAGAAGATCCCCTCTGTTCCTACTTGTAAATATCCAACCAAATCATGTCCTCCAGGATTCTGTGAAAAGCAACTCCTTCCCTGGACACAGGTTAAAAAAAACAAACAGTCTGACTTGGACGGGAAGCAAAAGCAGCTATAAAAAAAATTTTTTTTTTAAACTAACAAATGGAAGGAAGTAGAAATAGATATTAATTAATACAATTCAGAAACCAAGAATTTAGAGAATTCCAGAGGGAAACAATAACAAAAATCTATAGCCAGAAGAGTTAAAGACAATACAGAAGGGGTTTTGTTTAACTATTTTAGAAACAAAAAGAATCCAAACAATGGTATTGGTCTACCAGATGGAAGCTCTCTATTCCAACAGTATCCCAGTAGGATGTTAAAAGCAGGTACTAAAGTTATATACATCTTTAAAACCACTGGGTCCAATTAACTTGCATCTGAGAGCTTTAAAAGACCTGGGATAGGAACTTTCTGGACTACCAGTGTTGATTTTCAAAATGTCTTGAAACACTAGGGAAGTTCCAGAAAACTGGATGCAAGCTAATGTTGTATCAAAATAATTTTTAAAAGGTGTAAATGGGATGAACTAGGCAATTATAGGTCTGTCAGCCTGACAACGATGCCAGGCAAAATAATGGAACAGTTCATATAGGATCCAATACATAAAGAATAAAGAGAAGGCAATATAATTAATGCCAATCAACATGGTTTATGGAAAACAGATCCTGTCAAATTAATTAAATCTTTAAGTGAGATTACAAGTTTGATTGATAAAAGGTAATAGCATTGACATATATACTTAGACTTCTGAAAGGGATCTGCTTTGGTATTGCATGACGTTTTGATTAAAAAACTTGAATGATACAAAGTTAACACGGCTCACATTAAATGGATAAAAATGGCTAACTAACAGGTCTCAAAATCGAATTATAAATGGGGAATAATCAAACGGGTATATTTCTAGATAGTTCCCATAGGGATTGGTTCTTGGTCCTACCCTTTATATCACTGACCTGAAAGAAGAAAAAGAAAAAAAAGAAAAAAACAGAAAAAAAGAAAAAACAGGAAAAAAGAAAAAAAACACATTACTGATAAAGTTTGCAGATGACACAAACATTGTGGGAGCGGTAAACAATGAAACAACAGGTCACCAGAATAGAGCAATCTGGATAGCTTGATAAAATGGGACCAAGCAACAATATATCTTTTAATATGGTCAAATGTGAAGCCATGCATCTAGGTGAAAAATAAATGCAGGCCATACTTGCAGGATGAAAATCCTGGGAAGCAAAGATTCTGGGGAAAAAAAAGTTTGTAGGTTGTGGTAGATAGTCAACTGAACATGAGCTCCCAGTGCAATGCTATGGCCAAAAGAGCTAATGCAATCCTTGGATGTAAAAACAGGAGCACTGAGTAGGAGCAGGGAAGTTATGTAACTGATCAGTACTGGAGAGCTATATCCAGTTCTAGCATCCACAGTTAAAGAATGATGTTAATAAACTGGAGATGGTTCAGAGAAGAACCACAAGAACGATTTAAGGATTGGAAAACATGTCTGTGACGGGGCCCCTCATATCACATAAGCACCTCCTGTCAGCTGGGTACATCTGCACCTGCACTCTCTCAACTTGTCTCTGCTTGCAGTGACCCCTGCTAAACTTCTCAAGCAGGTTTTCAGCGACTCGGCTCTCTGGCCGAGTCACATAGTCTGTAGGTGTGCAAACAAAACAGATGTCTTCCAGGGTACAAGTTCAAAAGGGCCTCTCACAGTGCCCTCTGTAATATCTCAGTCTGTAGTCCTGTCTCTGGGCTTGGTTCTAAGTCAGTCTAACAGTATCCTGATTAGCCTGAGCCTCTCCTGGTCTAGCTTTCAATGGTACCTGCTCTGTAATGGAGCAATGCCCCAGGGCCCCTCCCTGGTGACTCTTTGCTCTGTTGTTAGCCTTCTTGACCCCAGCTTTCCAGCTGAGTCACTTCAGTTCAATCCCCCTTTGGGGTTAACAGTTCAATTAAATACTGACCATCTTCAGGGTCTTCTGCTCCCTTCTCCAGGCTTAGGCCACTCCTCTTGTGGCTTGTGGGGGGAGGAAGGAACTCTATAAATGGTAGCCACAGGCTACTTCCCTTTAACTACTTGCTGCTGTGTTTCTCTGGGCCACTTCCCTTCTTAGCCTCAGCACTTTCAACTTCATCCTTACCTCAGGGCTGAAGTCTTGCTTGAGTCCCAGTCATCAGCCAGCAGCACCTTCTTTGCTCCTCTGGCTCCAGCCAGCAATTGATCTGCTCTGTTCAGCAGCTCCTTTCATATGAGCCTGTGGGCTCTGATTGGCTGCTCCCTAAAGCCTCTCTATGCAGCCTGGAAGGCCCACCTTTACTGCTGTTTCCTGAGGCGGGATGCGTGATAGGACCATGAGGGGTGTAAGACTCAAGAAGTTCAATCTGTATAGCTTATGAAGGAGAAGGTCTAGAGGTGACTTGATCAGTCTATAAGCACCTACATGGAGAATATTTGATAATAAAGGGTTCTTCCATCAAGGATGTAAAAGTATGACAAGTTCCAATAGCTGGAAGTTGAAGCTAGACAAATTCAGACTAGAAATAAGGCACAAAATTTTTCACTGAGGGTAATTCACCATTCATACAGTTTGTCAAGGCTTGTAGGCGATTCTCCATCATTCAATTTGTAAAATCAAGATTGGATATTTTTCTAAAAAATATGCTTAGTTCACAAACAGGAATTAATTTGGGGGAAGAACTATGATCAGATCACAGTTGTCCCTTCTGGCCTTATGGTGCTATTCTTCTAACCACTGATTGAGAAGTGGATGAGCCTGCATTATACAGGGCCTCCACTCCTTTAACCTCAAGCTGCTGAAAAGAAGAAAGCATTTCTTGTTTCTTCACAGTCTCCTGCCTAGTGATGGTGGTGGTAGGAACACATTGTTTCTTCACTATTCTACCCTTTCCCCAGGATTTCCTGGTAACAGCAGTCTAGGGGGGAAGGAAGAAGTCTACTGCTCAAATCCTCCCCAAATCTGATTTTTGGGCAGGTCCTCTTTCTGCATGAATAGCCCCAGTACCTGTTTCTGCTGCAGTTCAGATCTTTCTAAAGCAATAAGAATAGCATAAAAAACTGTCCTGACTTTTGAGGGTTACAGCCACAGGAGCTAGAGCTTTTTGAGTGACCAGAGATTTCTGCAGAAAATGCAGACATAGGTCTCACTGACCAGCACAATCTGTGCACTGGTCAGCCAGATATATTAGGAGTTGCAGTTTGCCCTACTGGCCACTAGCTACTGCTGTAAAGCCTGGCTTCAGGCAGCCAGGACACATGGCCACCTCCCCCTGTTAGATCTGAGAGGGGAAGGAGCAGCAGCAGCTACAACTCCAGTAGGATGTGGGGAGCCAGCTGGCAGGAAAAATGAGGGGCTCAATACTAGCCCCAGCTGTCATAGTATCCTTCCCCAAATCTGAACCTTAGAGTCCAAAAATATGGGGTACCAGCATGAATTTCTCTAAGTTTAATTACCAGCTTAGATCTGTTAAGCTGCCACCACCCTAAAATATATAGTGTTTTGGAGCACTCTGGTCCCCCCAAAAACCTTTCCTGGGGACCCCAAGACCCAAATTCCTTGAGTTTCACAACAAAGGGGAATAAACCATTTCCCTTCCCCCTCCTCCCCTCCAGGTGTTCCCTCCCTGGGCTCCTGGAGAGATATACAGATTCAAGCTCCGTGAATCTAAACAAAGGGATTTCCCCTTATCCTTTCTTTCTCCCAGATCTTTCCTGCCCTGGGTACACTAGGAGATCACCGTGATTCAAACTCCTTGAATCACAACGCAGAGAAATCAGGCGGGTTTCCCCTCCTTTCTCTCCCCCCTCCCTTCTCCTTCCCTGTTAAGTACAGACTCAATTCCCTTGAGCCTCAACAAGGGGAAAAATCAGACAGGTCTTAAAAGCAAAACCTTTAATAAAAGAAAAAAGAATAAAGAAAATCACTGTAAATTTAAGATGGAATATTACAGGGTCTGTCAGCTTATAGACACTAGAAAGAAGCCTCCCCCCAGCAAAATACAATTTAAAATACTTCCAGCAAACTACACATTTACAAATACAGAAACAATCAAAAGACTATGACCGCCTTTCTTACTAAATTACTCACTATAAAAGACTGTAGCAGGGAAATTGGCAAGAAAACTGGTTGCCTGCCTAGTCCCTTCCAGGACCCAGAGAGAACAACGCCAAACCCAAAAACACAAACAAAGGCTTCCCTCCACCGAGATTTGAAAGTATCTTGTCTCCTGATTGGTCCCCTGGTCAGGTGTTTGATTCCCTGTTTGTTAACCCTTTACAGGTAAAAGAGACATTAACCCTTAACTATCTGTATATGACACCAGCATCTACCAAAAACCCAGCCAGACCCCAGCTTCCAGACTCCTAGACAACCTACCACTCCCACTCCAGCACCTAACCCAGACACACACTCCTTATTCACCAGGCCAGTCAAATCACAGCCCACATGCTCAGCAAAGGGACTGCTTCCTCCTAGTTCTGCTGGGGTGAAAATTACGGGAAGAGAAGACAAGACAGGGTCATGGCCCTACTCCCTTTCCACACCAGCCAGCAAAGCTGGGAGGGTGTGGAAAAGGAAGCAGGCTACATTATCATAAGGGTATCAGTCCTGAAGATATGGGGTTCAAGTTTCAGAATTTGGCTACACCACCAACCTAAACAAGTGTTGTTTGCACTGTCTGGTCCTAGCTATTAGCACAGTATCCCATTGTTTAACAATTATTGGGATGATGTTTTTCTGTGAACTGTATTTCTACAGTCTGGGCCCATTCCACTTTGCAGAGTGAGGAAAAAAACCCTGAGAGACACTTTCTGAACTATCAAATCATCCATCGTACCCTACCTCACAGGATGTGAAGAACTGTGATACGTCAGAAGCACTTCTAAGGACAGATAATACCATCAGGCAACCTGAATTCCTGGAAAATATTCATCTTATGATGCTATAAGTCTGCAGGATATTCAGGGTACAGATAATTTTTGTACAATCAATGAAAAATACTTTAAACAACTTTTAAGATGCTAGATGAGGGAATGTGATGTCAATTTCAGGGTGAAAAATTGGTCAAGTACTGAAGAAATACACAATGGTATACCACAATTTACATCTAATTCTCATAATCCAAGGGAACAGAAGTTCTTAGTTTTAAAGCGATCCAAGCAAGCTATTATAAACTAATTATATTATAGTCTCTCTCTCTCACACACACGAGTTTTGTGTAATTTTTTCACTCTTATAACTAACATTTTATTGGGAAACTAAGTTACAATCCAAACTTGAAACTTTTTATTGGGCATTCTACTTTCAGCAGAGAATCTAGGGGCAGGTACATCCAAACAATACTGAGACACCTACTTATCTAGCATATTGTTAGTAAAGTATTTTGGGATATCAACCCAGAAAATACAGAAATCAAAATGAAAAGTCAGAATGTAAGCTGTGCTTTCATTCTTCAGTGTGCTTTAATGACTATGTATATTTTGAATAATTGCCCAACGCAGAGGGACTATGCTCTGTGCTCCCCTAGTTCAGGGTTGTGGAGAAGCCATCCTCCTAGGCTTCTTTAACTTTTGCTTGGGATGCAAAGCTCCTGATTTTGGGACTCCCAAAAACAGGGTAAAGCCACCTTTCATACTCTACTCACCCCAGGTTACACCTTCTGTTCTGTGTTCTGAGACACCCACCACAGAATCTGCTTTCTATTCCCAGCTCTGTCAGAAGTGACCTGGTGAAATCTTTCATGTCACCACATCTGTAAATTAAGGGGAATTATACCTGCATCCTAAATTAGTAGGCATTGCTCAGTGAAGTGCACTAAGTTATCAACACCAGTCAGCAGATGACCTAAGACTAGAACTTCTGGTCTCCTCATGGTTTTCAATCCAGTATTCCTTCCCCTATACTCAAGTGGCAGTTAGCTGCTGCTGTGTCCTTTATGGCGCTCAAGCTATATAATGTGGGGCCAAAGATCTTCAGTGCAGATGAAGATCATGCTCTGCAAATATAGAACATTCAGAGATTTTTAGCAGCAGCCACCTCTAAAAAGTTCTACTGAGCATGTGCAAATGGCAAAGTTACAAGAAACTGGAAACAGAGGTTAATAATGCAAAGTGTTAGGCAACCTTAATTATGTGCCACTATCTGCTCCACCTATAATTAGCATAGTTAGGGTCAACACTCCTGATCTGCTATTCCATCTAGCTGACATTAATTGAATATATTAAAAACTAACAAACCTGGAATTTTTCTACACTCTAAACAAAACCAACCTTTGTTTCTTCCATTCAAAGATAGCTGAGGGGAGAGAAATCCTGTTTAAACAACCTTATCCTGCTTTCATTTAAGTAAATGGCAAAATTTCGACCGATTTCACTAGGCCTATGATAGGGTCCATAGTTAACAGTAGAATTCTGGTTCTTGACATGTTTGACAAAGAAATTACTCTCCAAAGTAGCTGCAAATTGATAAGAGAAGCAAGACCTGAAGAGGAGATCCGTGTGTCTTTGCAATAATGGTTACATACACTGTGAAGTTAAACGAGTATGGATGCTTCCAGGAACATTAAGACCATTCTGGCTATCTATTAACACGAGCAGCTGTTGCTGTGGAAAAAGAAAATAATCAAAAGTACTCTAAGGCAGAGGAGATGAAGTTAGTGCAGAGAGATGCAGAGTCACTATGCTGGAAACAAGTATTTTTATCAACAAAAAAGGTACAGCATGAAAAGTGCTATCCAACCTATGTGCCTTGACCTGGAGAAACCGCTAATTCTGACCTTGACTTCCTCTGCTGACACTATCAGATCATTTCACCTAACAGACATCAGATGGCAACGGCTTTCAGCTGATACTGACAAGATCTGAAGAGGTAGTGCATGTGATAAATGTACCCTGTACCAGAACGACTGTTCCCTCTAAGCTGTGCGTGTGTGTGCGCGAGCATGCACACAGATCCTAAACCCCACCCACACGGCAAAACATCACGTGCACAAAACATGAAATACTACATCGGAGCCAGGCCGAAATATCATTTGTGGGTGACTTTTGACATTGTTCGCAACTACGGACAGGCAGGCATTTTGACTTATTCACAAGTCCTTGAGTTTGTACACAGCCTAATGAACAGACCACAAGGAGATGTGTGGGTCCTGACAATCAGCATTTTGAACATGGAAAGTTTGATCATGTTGGGACGGTTGCTAAGGAACTGCAAAGATTTCCCAGAAACGAACAAAGGTAAGTGTTGTTTTCGTGATTAAAATCTTTCAAAGGCATTGGACTTCATAAATTTACTCGTGATGTTGTACTATTTTCTGCGGTTTTTTGCTGCTTTTTTCACTATGCACAAACTTCTGATATCCTGATCTGAATGATCTCCCGTTTGCCCTTTTGTCGAATCACACTGTTAAGCGCATTGAAATGGTAGCCATATAATAAAAGCATTAATTTTAAATAAACCAATCTGGTAAAAAAAAAATCAATCCAAAATGTCACTGTCTAGAGGTCTAAAGAGTAAAAAAAACAGCAACTTCATTTAAACCTGGATGGTTGGATGAGACTAGAGAGACGGTTACACTGAAGTCACGTAGTGTAATGCTTGTTAAATTTCGTGAAATATTCACATATGAGGATGACAACGGAGTGGTTTGTGTATCTTGTTGAGATGCTAGAGCTTCAGGAGAATTTTCGACAGGAATAATATGGAACGATTAATGGAAGTTGGATTTCTTAAAGCACCAACTGTCAAGTCAGTCTCATATAGATGGTGTAATAAGACTTAGAAACAAAAACCCCTCCTTACGGAGTGGATTGCTTAGCATGATTTTTGAAAGTCCGGCTGAAAAGCAGAGGAAGCAAATTAATCTTGAATGCAAGTGCTCAAACCCAGAAGAAATCAAGGTACTTATTGACAGTGTGTTGTTGGCTATTAAAATGAACAGCTCAGTGCTTTCTGTTCAGAATATTAATGACCATATGGAAAAGTATTTGCGCATACCAGTGAGCTGGAGAAGTAAAAATTATACTTTCGAATTTCTTGAAATTTTCAACTGCATTGTCCAAAATGACCTCATGCATGAAATAGCATCAGCAATGTTTCATACTCTAGCTGTTGATGAAAAGCACTGATATATCCATTAACAGATACTTGATACTCTACTTTAAAAACAGATCCATAAATTCTGCAGACTATAAAAACTTTGTTTGGTGGACTATTACGATTGCAAGAGTGTAATTCTGTTTCAATAGTGTCTGCAAGCAAAAAGTTTTATAAAAACCACCAACCTGATCTAATGAAAATGGTGATGTTCACATCTGATGGTGCACCGGTGATGTTGGGCAAACTCAGCTGAAACGTGATATTCCATGCTTAGTCCAGCAACACTGCGTTGCACACCGGGAAGACTTGGGGATTTCCGATGCATGGAAAGAGGTCAAGCTGATAAGAGACATCGAAACCTTAATGATAACTGTCTACATGGTGTCCTGTCGATCATCCAGGAGAAAATACAAGTTTCAGGAAATAGTGGATGCTTCTGAATGTGAGTCGGTGGCTTTCAGGCCACTCAATGAAGTGCGCTGGTTACGTAGGCACTTTGCACTTCAAGCCATTATTCGCAACTATAATTCTCTTCTCGAATATTTTAAGCAAGACAAAGATACTGATGCAGTTTCTAAATACTGCCACAAAAAAGCTAAACACCATGGAATACCGAACAACATCAGAAGTTTTGAATGATGTTTTGTCGGAGCTGGCTTCACTATCCACATTGCTCCAGAAATAGGGCCCCACCTTTTGAAGCATTTCACCTTGCCCAAGGTAAACTGAACAAGATCAGAAGACAGTACCTTGGAGATTCAGTCTTATGGAGTGACAAAGTTAAGGCTCTCTTAGATATGAGCTCTCAAGAAAATAATAAATTGATACCAGTTCCATAATAACTTTCATAAAACATCTTGTATGCACATTTGGCAGACAAGTTTCCAGAGGATGAAGTCCAAGAGTGGTCCGCTTTTGATTGTGCGGCAATAGTTAAGTATGACTTCAATTTTGGAATTCATCAGGTCAAATCCCTATGTCCAAAAGACAAAGACTTTCTTGCTGAAGAGACTGTTATAGTCAGTCAGTATGACGACTTCAAGTTTGCAGTAGCCGAAAGAATCAAAAGCCAATTGCTTTTAAGTTTCCTGGCTATGGTGACATTTGCTCACCAGAACGAACAGTTTCAGGATCTTGCAAAGTTGGTGGATATTGGAGGAACATTCCTAGCATCAAGTGCAGACTGTGATTGTGGCTTTAGCCTAACGAACAGTCTAAAAATCAAAATATGGAATCGTTTACAAGTAGATAATTTGGACATGCTGATATGTATTAAGAGTTACCAGCTGGATGGAGGACTGATAGATCTGGACAGAGTTTCTACTGAATGGGCAAATGAAAAAGATCGCAGGGAAAAACAGTAAGATTAGCTTAACAGTCTTTGACATTTCCACCAATAACGAAATTAAAATGCATTTGTAATTATATATCTTATTCTTGGCTGATAACAGGAGTTTGTTTTAAATTTAAAATTTTCCTAAACAATAAATAAAGTGATTTTTTTTTACTTATGTCGTCTATTTGAAAACCCACATAAATTGACATAATGGCATACTTATTAAATTGTCTTTATTATATGTTTATCAATCTTTTTGGACATGTATATAGAATGAAAGATGAAAGTGGACACCAATGGGCAGAAGCCTATGGACTGATAATGATCATGATTAATATGTGCTTGATATTTGCTCATGATTGTCTACAAAAAAAGATCATAAAGCGTAATGCTTAAAACGAACTTCTGCTTCATGAAGAATGCTTCAATTTCCTTTTTCTAAGTATTTAAAAATTACATTTATAAAATAACATGGTGTAAAACTATTATCACAAATAGCAAACCAAAAAACTTTTTAAATGTATAAGCATTTTACTTGCTTGGGTACATTTGCCTCACGGCGCATAAATAGGAACTCTGCTTCAAAAATTTGCAGAGAAGAAATTTTTTGCACTTATGGCCTGTCAAAAATTAGACGTATCGTTGACCAGAACCCTAAACTATTCACTGTCTAATAAAAGCACTTTAAACAAAAACAAACATTTTAGATGAGTTTGAATCAAATAAAGGCAAAACAAATAGGTCAGAGGTTCTCAAACCGTGGTCCATGGACCACTGGGCTCCATTCAGGTGGTCTGCAGATAGTTCCTTTTAAGGTGCACGCCTGGGTAGCCACACACGAGACAGATGTGGCTCCACTGATTAGGTGCCTGGACCCTGGAGAAGACGCACATATAAGGTGATGTGGTGGCCTCAGGGGGGGAGACGGGCAGGTGAGAGGGGCACTGGGGTGAGAAAAGGGGGTGGGGGAAATTTGGGACACGTAGGGCTGCGGCGACCAGAAAAAAAAAAAAAAAAAAAAGGAAAAAAAAGGTGACTTTCCCCAGCTCAGGGCTGCCGCAGCAGGGGGGAGAGGACACATCCATCACATTAAAAAGGTAAGATTACTGCTATTAAAATTAGTTGTGTGCTTTTATTTGTGGAACAAAAAAGCACATTAATTAACAGTACAAACAACAACATTTGGAAAGATTATTAAGCGCTCCACCAAGATTGTCAGCAATTTTCAAGTAGTCCGCGAAAAAAAAAAGTTCGAGACTCAATGAGGTAAACTAATTGTAAGTCTTTATCAATATTGTAGACTTTATAATATCTTCATGAAAAATGCACTAAATTGCAGTATTGCTTTCACTCCAAAAAAGGTAAAACATCCAATATGTGACTTGTACCATAACCTATATTATACAAAACTACAATCTCTCTTTAAAATAAAGACCAAGATACGAGGTTGATGCCTGATGAACTAATGCCATCATAGATTTGTTGTGCTACAGAGGCAAAACTGAGTAGTTACCACAATAATTAAAGCATATGACATTTACCTTTAATAAAATTGAGTTATTGTGGCAACTAATATGGTTTATCAGCCACTAATGAAATGAAGTAAAATTGTCAGATATATGTAATCTACAATACCAAATATGACATGGATACATTCTACTCCAGCTAAAAGGCTACTTGCAGTAGCATTATGGGCATAGTAATTAGGATATATTCTGAAACAAGGAGGAGAACAGTAAAATAGTTCCTAAAATTTCTCATTTCTGAGTCTCTAAACTATTGACCATCCTATGCAATGTGAAAATTTCAAAGTGACTTGTTGTACAAGTAACTAGCTCACCATGTGCTAACTACTTACGCTAAACTATCTGTTTGACCTTGCAATTAGCTGTGACACACTGAGTAGCATTCCCAGACCTGAGGAAGCTCAAAAGCGCATCTCTTTCACCAGCACATTACCTCACCCACCTTCTCTCTCTCTCTCTCTCTCTCTCTCTCTCAGTGCAACAAGCTTTTCAGAGGACTACAACTCTGTACACATGTAATCTAAAAAAGAGAAAATTCTGGAAGGCATCTTGAAAATTGTTTACTTTGACTTAAATTATCACACTGGTGCCTTATAGCTTTCATCTATAAACTGCTCCGCTTCTAGCTAAAACATTGGAATGGGGGGGGGCAGCATCAGGCAACTTCCTGGTTCTGGGCCCCTCATCTTGATTTCATGAACCCCTAAGAGAATAAGTTTCACATAAGACTTCTCTTTAGTAAAACAGCAAGATCACCGCATCAGGAACAAAGTTCACTGTTACCAAAACTTCACTATCCTTTAGTAAATTTGGGGCCTGGGATTAAGGACACCCCTAGATGAATTGGAAAATTGTGTGCCTATATGGTTATATCATCCTAGAGCATGTTACATTTCTAACCTGTCCATTAACGGTAAAGCTGCCTAGGTAAGCACTGAGGTATATATCTGCAATTAATAAAAGCTACCTCTGTTAGTAGCAACACTTTTGAAATAGAAATTACAATACAGCATGAAATAAGAAGTTAAATTTCATTGTACAGAGGCCACGAACCTTGTCCTTTTTATAACAGAAAGCCTCAAGACAGCCATATTCTTCTTTCAATGAGCATTGCTCAATAAATGCTCAAGCCTTGACGCTTTTAAATGTATTACAGTGATTATATCATTAAGACACTTCAATAGAACATTGAGAAACAATTTTCCTCCATGCTAACTGCAATTAACAGTAACAAAAAAGTTGAATAAATGCACATTGTACTTAAAATATTTGCAGTATCTAGGTTTATAAACTCCAAGTAAAACCAGCAAGAGCCTATAAAACATTTAAAAAAAAGCCACCACCAAAGCAGACAAAAGTAATAAATATTTAGTTTAAATTTTATGAGAAATATGCTAAGAAAGCACAATTAAGTTATAGTGAATAGACTTATAATAAATATTTCTAAGAAATAATGTTGCCATCTACTGTAGTTAACAGTTCAAAATGTATTCAGCTCCACACATGCTGCTGCTCCTCCTGAAAGCCACATTGGTTATAAACCATTGAATATATTGCCTTTGTTCGTTTAGGTAAGGCACAAATAAAATTGTGATGACAGTTAAAGACACCATCCTTGAAGTAGTCTACCCAATAAATTTGGAAAGAGAATGAGGAGGGAAGGGAGAGAAGAAAAAGAAAAGTCTAGCTGTATAAGATTTTCTTTGTTGCTTGCTTGTTAAGAAATCATTCTGGTACAACTGAGGGGATTATGAATTCACATGTGAATTTATCCCCTATTAAACTTTTAGTAAAAGGGTCAGTTAGCAGGAATGATAAAGCTCAGGCACAGCAGTCACATGATGGCAGAGCATCTATGACTAGCTCTAGCCAGGCATATCACTGTTTTGTAGCTTTACAATAAAATAGAAAAATACATATATCCCAGTCACTTTAGTCTTGAATGAGGCATGATCCAGCATAGTTCGAGGTATAATTCATTGTAGACAAGAAGCATAGTTTATTGTATTCAGCAAAAACGGTGCCCTACACAACATACCCTGTGATGAACCTTAGCGACAGAACACCCCACTGCCAAGGTCTTTTATTACGTCTCTTGGGACTTCTGCAGTTTTCACTGCTTGACAGTACACTTATTTTCCAATCACTCTGAGTAGCCTCCTTTTGTTATCTTAGCTTCTGAGCACTGCTCATGGAATTATAACAACCACTACAAGATATGGGAGAAATATTCCCACCTCAAAGAACTTGACAATGCCTAGGGCCAAAACTGATTTTCTATATGACATCAGAAAGGATTATTTCTCTCCGGCGCATTCAGAGAAATAAACACAACTTTCAGAGCCAAAGTGACAAATTTTGACAACATGAACTACATGTCACATTGTCAGAGTGGTTCCTGACTGTGTGCGCCAACCGGGGCAGATTGTCAAAAAGCAGGGCAGACACCCCGGTGGTATGCTCTCTAATTAGATTTCACCAACCTAGTAACAAACGAACTCCCGAAGTACTACAATAGTAGTATCATGGAGTCAAAGACAGGCTCCATAGACACTCCTGTCTATCTTGCCACCCAAGCAAGCTGTATTACGTGACAAATGGTCACTCACTCAAAAAAAAACACAAGATATTCAGGTTGCTTCCAGTCCCAAGAGAACAATCACTTACCCAGACCAATTTGTACCATAGATCTCAAACCAAAAACAACACTGGTAGCCCATTTAGTAATCAACTTACTAAAGGTTTATTAACTAGGAAAAAAAAGTGTAAAAGTTATTTATAGGTTAAAGTAGACAACATATACACACAAGTGAGTTCAGTCTATAGTTTCAAAAGGTGGCAGAGTAATCTGTCAACACTGGATGTCTTTTCGGGGCTAATCCATGCCCAGCAGCATGGAGATCTCTGTGCTTATGTCCAGGAATCTTTGCCCCTCAGAATCCAGACAGCAGAAAAGAGTTTTGGTTTCTCTTTGTCAGGGACATTTATCCCCTCCACTCCAAAGTCAAACACAGATAGGATGAGTTTGGGGGTTGGTCTCTCCTTCCTGGAGAGAGTTAGGGTATGTCAATACTACCTGCCAGACTGACAGGCAGTGATCGATCCAGTGGGGGTCGATTTATCGTGTCTAGTCTAGACGTGATAAATCAACCCCTGAGAACTCTGCCATTGACTCTTGTACTCCACCAGCACGAGACGCGCAGGCGGAGTTGATGAGGGAGTGGCAGTAGTTGACTCACTGCAGTGTCTTCACTGCAGTGAGTAGATCTAAGTACATCAACTTCAGTTACATTATTCATGTAACTGAAGTTGTGTAACTTAGATTGACGCCCCACCTCCACACCCCCAGTGTAGACCAGGCCTTAGAAATGCAGTCAACAGTGCCTCTGTCCTTTGATGCTACACAGTACCTCATTTGCCTTCAGTGGGCCATTCTTATATGCAGGGCAAGCATTTTAAATCTTAATTAATGCTCCTTGTCCTGTGTGGTGAGTTGCACAATTACAGACATTTACAAATGCAAACACTCAATATAAACTTTATACCAGAAGCTACAGAGATAAGTGAAATTAATACATGCAGTGTCCTAACAAGCATTTTATAAAGTCTAACACACTCAACACATTCTTATCAACTGAACATAAAACATTTTGTTAATGCTAATCCAGAAGGTAAGCAAGATTGATTTTAGCTACTCCCTTCTAAGTCTTCAGTAAGGCCTGAGCATGAGCTGGCACCTGGTCTGCCAGCTTCACACTAACTTGGAAAAGTTGTCTCAGACAACTTTTCCAAGGACAACTGCAAGGTAATTTAGAGGTGCAATCCCTCTGATCTCTTCTCACTACAGCCACGAGAGGACGAAAATGCCATGTTTCCACAGCAGGTTATGAAGAAATTGAACTCAATAGCTCTGTGGTAGCATGGGATAGGGTAAGACAGTGATGATCCATACTATCCTGACTTGCTGCTGGCCTAACTTTATTGCTCTGTGCTGCTCAGATTAGTGGAGCAGTTCTGGTTAGTTCGAGTTGCAATTGACAGTTCCATTCCTCAGCCTTGTACACATATGGTTTACACAGGGTGTTGTTTCATTTCTAGAATTTCACTGCTAGTACACTAACCCCCACACAAATCTTGCAATAAATCACAGCTCAAAAACAGGTTCTATGAACATACCAATGTGGCAAATGAAGACAATATTACACGGAAAAGATTCAGTCTCTAGAAAATATTTTACTTTGATTCTATAACTGATCTGTGACAGAGGACCCATGAGTCCTACATGGGCCTATCACAACATGGGGTGTACTTCATCCAGTGCACTAAATGCACCAATAGCAACTAGGCAGGTAAAACCAGACAATCACTATGCTCTCAAAATGAACTCAAACAGAAAAAAGATAAAAGACAAAGATACCCATCACCTGTATAAGACATCACTCTATATCTGACCTATCAGTTCTCATCCTCAAAGGAAACTGCACAACATTTTCAAAAGACCAAGTTTGGGAGTTTAAATTCATATAAACTTTGCTAGACACTAAAAAAAACCCATGGACTGAATAGGAGACACTGTTCTAATAAGCCATTAATTAGATCTATAACCCACTAATACCCTCTCACACTAGCTTCCCCCCAACCTCCTTCCTCCTTTCTTTCCTCACTATAACTGCAAGGATATTAATGGGCCATTTCGCCTTGAAATATGTATTAATTACTTATACTAAACAAACTGTTCTACCTTGTATTTAGTGGTGACACTGAATACATTTCTCTGACCTAAAGAAGAGCTCCATGTAAGCTTAAAAGCTCATCTCTCTCACCAATAGAAGTTGGTATATTACCTCATCCAACTTGTGTGTGTGACAGAGGGTCAATCTAAATCATCTCCGATATTTTACTCAAAGAGGAGCTTAAAAGCAACCAAATAAATTAGAGATATTGGAGTGACATTAGTCCCAGTTCAAAAAACAGTTAAAAAATGATGGGTTGTTTCCAACAATCATTAACAAAAATTGCATATTTTAATAAACAGAACATACAAACACAGAGGTTAGAGTATTTTGGGGCCAAAATGAGCAAGTAGTTTGGAATTAACAACTTACTCAGTAACTCTGGCCTTGTTTTCTGTTCTCAGAATATCCACAAGCACATTACCATTTCCTTAAAATTGAGTAGTTATTTGAATTACTTTGAATTTTCAATTTCTTCCTCTATGGTTTGATTATGAATATTCTGAAGTCAAGATGCGTTGCTGGCTTAGTTTTGGTTGGCAAGGCCATCCTTTTGCATTTTCTATATGGATGTTCACACACAAACACTTCCAACAAGAATGCCTGCACGTTCAAAATTAAAAGTTCAGTTTCCACTAATGCAGTGGTTCTCAAAACTTTAGGAACCAGAGAACGCCCACTTCGATTTAAAATTTTACCACAGACCCCCAAAAGCGCTGCTCAGCCCAAGGCCCCACCCCACCCCATTTCTTCCTATGCCCACTCCACCCCTGCTCCTCTTCCCATCCCCTCTCCCAAGCACCCCCCATCCTCCTCCCTGCCCCCCCAATGCCTCTTGCACATCATGGAACAGCTGTTACCCAGCATGCAGGAGGCACTGGGAGGGAGGGGGAGAAGTTGATCAGTGGGGCCTGTGGACCCCAGTTTAAGAATCACTGCACTAATGTTTTACCAGTAAAACTCAAATTTCTCACATTGTTTACAGAAAGCAAACAGAAAAGTTGCTCAAACATGATCAAAATAAAATCACTTTAGAACTGTAGCAAGTATACACACGTTTTTGCATGTCGTCTTTGGTTTCTGTCCTAAACAAAATAGTCTCATTTTCTTATTATCAATGCTGCATGTGCTTTTTTCTAATGTCTTAAAAATTATTTATAGTCCCCTTTAATTGCCTCAATTCCAATCAATGACCCCCTGTCCAAATACACTACCTATATATCCATCCATATACATGTTATTTATGTACCTTTCAACCACATATATGGTACTGAGAGAGAGAGAGAGAGAGAGAGAGAGAGAGAGAGAGAGAGAGAGAGAGACATTATACTTTACACACACACACACACACACACACACACACACACACACACACACACAAAGTGGGAACAATGACAGTTTGGTGGGTAGGTCACAAGTTTTACTACTGCACTAACAATCTTACATTCTGGCCAACAGCCATAATTGAGGATGCTGAAATAGGAAAAAAACATTTACCATACTAAAATATATGTACTGTATTACGTGACATAATGACATGAAAATATTTTTTAAAACCCCAAGAAACATTTTTTGTGCAGCTCCACAGTACTAAATAAGACGGGGTGTTGTGTGCTGAAGAGAGCCTCAGAGATGCTGCACTTGCAGTGTGCATCATGATGTGATATTACCACCACATAATGACAAACAAAATTTACGGAGTGCCATAACCTTTCCAGAGATGCCTCAATGCCTGATTTTTGTCACAGAAACACAGTGCAAGTCAATAGCCACAAGCTTCATTTTAAATTCATCTGAAAAATAAATGCAAACTTTCTATTATCCAGCTTTTTTTGTTGTTGTTCCAACTATTAGTTTTAGAAAGAATGGTACAATGAAGAAAAATTGGAGGGTTTGTCATCAAAAGCATTCATTGCTCTGACACCCAAACACCTGTCAGTGGAAAAAGTCTTCAACTTCTTTACTTCTCTTTACTATGAAGTAAATGCGCATGAAGCTTTCAGACTATTTTCTTCCAGTGTTTTGAAGTAGCTTTCAGTTCACATGAAGGCTAACAATTGCAAAAAGGCAAAGAGAAATAAGAAAAAAAAAAGTGACAGTGCAAGGACTGAGAAACATTGAAAGCCTCCTGGTTGATAGTTATTCATTTGTTCTATAGCCTTTTGCACACTCACTTACAGCAAAGCTAAGTCTATACAATATATGAAGACCATAAAAACTTCTTCATTTTTACACTTGGTAATGCATTTTTGCATTTTTACCCCCTCCCTATAAAAATTATACAGAATTTACACAGAGGATATGGCTAAATATATACGCCTAGAAAATATTGTTTCAGTTCAAAATTAAAATCTTACACAAATAAAAATTGTTTGATTTCTATGACAACTTCCCAGTTAAATATTCCCCTCTTAAAGCCAACCTACAAATAGACAAAATATACTACAGCTTAAGCTAAATTAGAACACTAGTTCAGACTAAATGAGCAAATACCAAATAGCTAAAATGTGAATAAACAGTACTGATTTTGAAACGAGTTGTAGTCAAAGCCTACCTAGAGCTAAAAGTGATTTTTTCTTACATTTGAACAATATGCGGAACTTGATCAGTATGTGAATCAGACATGAAACTAAATATTTAGAAAAAAATTGTATTATTGAAAAATATAAACAAAATCATCAATTAAAGCAATCAGCTGTCACAACAATATCTGTAGTGTATGCTGTTGGATTAGTACCAAACATTGTAGTGACAAAAATATTCCCCCTTTGCCCCCCTCAAGCTCAGGCATACCTTTTCTCTGAAACAATTACACAACAGAATGCACCTTTCAAGCTCCCATTTGACAGAAGTCCATCGTTCATCATTTGCCAGTGCATATGCTTTTCGCTGACAGAGCTCCATTAACTAGGAAAAGCTCAGTAAGTAACACTGATTTGAAACAAACTATATATTATAGGTAGCCTGTATGAGACATACTGATTTTAGGTCTAGAAAATCATAATATAAAAGAGGGCTCTGGAAAGAACTACTTAATTATTTAAATACTTTCACTTCCTACCAACTGCCTACAATATGATTTATTATCAGTGTCAATAATTTGCCATTTTCTTGGGAGGCAAGGAGACAGAAAACCAATCCATGTAGCAAGTACACATCATGCTTTGTAATTCTGCTAGAAATGTTTATGTCTCTTTGATTAATCATCAAATGCTGCACTAATGCTATCAAATTTTAGACTGTTACCAACTGTAGCATGCTGTAACTCTCAGACCCAACACAATATGGTTAACCATAAATTCAGCATCAGAGCCAAAAACTCATTCGATTCTGTATCTTTACCGAACAGAGGCATAATACAGCACTTCTGTAGCACCCTTGACAACGCTGAATAGTTTAACCAGTTTAATACACTAATTATACCTCAGAGCTCTGTGGGGTTAGGTATTTCCATATCCATTTTACAAGGCATGATAAGCTAGATAATTTAGTCAAGGTCCAAGTTTTCCTAATCATCAAGTATCCCGAGCAGCCTTATGGTTAAAAAGACTCATCCCCTCATTTTGGCTCAAAAATAAAATTAGAATTTTTCAAGTGGAAAAATGGGGTATGGTTTGCACTGAGAGAGACCTTTGCAGACTCCAGGAATAGAGTGTGGTTTGCATGATCATGACTGGAAGCCAAGAAAGGAAAGGTTCAAGATATATTATCAGGAAGTAATACTAATGTCACTGCTAGTTGAAAGAACAAATGGAAGCAGGAAGTATTAATAAATTCTGGGAAAGGATAGATTATTGGAAATTAATATCTATCTGGATATACATCCTCAAGGTAGTGTTGCCAAGAAGCAAGGAGGTGATTTAACTAAATGGAAACACACTAACTTATGCCCTAAACTTCCAAACATAAACATGTGTAATGTTAAGATATTGGCAGGCACCACCTTTCCAAATTAGATTTTGGGATTTATTTATTTTTTTAAACAAACAATCATGGCTGTGCCTGTTTGAGGCCTTATGTTCACATCCAAGTATTTTCTGTTTAGATTATAAAACTCCTTGGGGCAGAGACTGTCTTCCTTTGCATCTTGCAGAGTGCCAAACAAGCGATCCATGCCATACATCAAAGTCTGGTGAAGGGAATATCACCCAGATTGAAATAAAAACTTTGCCACTGATGAGCCCTCACAGGTATTAAGTAGCACTTTTATGCTTAGGAATTATTGTTTGTTTGTTGCCCATCTTAGGCACAAGTGTCTTGGTTTGCATATGAGCTAGTAGCTCACCTTTTCAGAGCAAGACATCGTTTGAAATAAAACTATATAATTGGTAAGTCTGGAACATAGCTAAATGGCTTTATTAAAAAGATTTTTATGCATGCATACAAAATAAAACCAAATTGTCAAATTCAAGTAAGGAAATTATTTCCCTCCATTTGCTCACCCCTCTCGCCAATTTGCAGGCACAATGTCAGGAATCTAGAGACCAGTTGGTATGCTTTTTTCTGGAGCGCTGAACAAGAATCACCTAATAAGACTTGATAGTAAGAGGAAATTGATTGTGTGGGATGTGCCTATCTAGGAGAAGGAAGGACAGGCAAAGTGTGCTGGTGGGCTTCAGCCTTTCCTGGATTCCTCTCATTTTAGAGCTTGCCCGTAGTCATAGTGAGAGGTATACCCATGGTTCCAACTTTAACATAAGCATCATATTATATTACTGACTCCCCCTCCACAAAGCATTATTAAAAAAGAAATATTGGGTACACTCTTTAAAAAGTTCTTTAAAAGTGCCCATTGGGCCAGGCAAATAGCACAGCTACCCAGCTTTACAAAGCCTAGTACATTGATGTGAGAAAGTATTTATAAATGAGAGAATCTCATTTATAAGTTTTATGGCAAAAACTGAAAAGTTTCATATGGCAGTAATGTCCATTTCAGAAAGGAAGACAGGAGTGTAAATGAACAGAAGTAAATAACAATGCAGTGGAGACTTGGGGTGGGAGGTAGTGGGAACAGGTGTAGCCGTCCAGGATTTTGAGTGCATTTCCTTTTTTGTCTTCTAAAATTTTGTAATTAAACCTGCCATTTCATATAAAGTCAAATAATATATAGAATAAAAAAAAATCACAGAAGCGCAGCATTTAAGGGCTACTGCAGAGAAACAGGTTTCAGGAGACAATGACAAAGAATCAAAACTGGAGGTGTTCAGTGTACTCTCTTTATAAGTCAGAAATGCAGAGCAAATTTTGTCACATTTAATAAGAGATCACTATACACGATGTACTGGTAATACAGTTTCCAAAATGATTAGAACGGAACACACACTGCTGGACTCTCCCGTACAACAGAAGGGCCTTGCTTTTACAGTCTGAACAAAAACACAACATACTACCTCATGGAGCCACACTAGATGTATTTTACTAGAATTTTACACTGTATTATGAATAAACCTCCCTCTGTATTATTTGTGCAACAAGTGCTCCCAATAGCAACTGCAGAATCTATAGATGTACATAGCTATCAAGATAGGAGATGGTTAATGAGTATTCATTACAAAAGCCACTCAAAAAAATCCCAATACTCAGACTGAAATCTGTACATTTTTGTGAATATTGTAGGAAACTGTATGTATGGTTACAGTGGTTACCAAAAACCCCATTCCATTTCCAAAAAGTCTATCAAACACTGTAGTGAGTTTAAGTCTTGTGATCTATTATACCAAATAGCATAGGTGCTGAAGGTACGGGTATTGCTGCACTCCATGACTTGAAACACTTTCCCTCATAAAAAGGGTTTACAGAGTTTGGTTCAATGGCTCTCAGAATGCCCATCATAACAGTTCTAGCACCCCTGCCCGCTAATAACATTTAAAAACAAAAAAAAACACATGGACCCAAGGCACAAAATATTTATATTTTATATACTTTTATATTTTTTTTTAGAAAGAGAGAGACCAGGTCAATCACATCCAATCAAACAATAGAATACAGTTGGCAATTTTTCAAAGAGACATTAAGGGCACAAGAGCAAATATCCTAACTTTTCTACACAGTGGGATGTATGCCAAGAGACCACCCTAGCTTAACCAGGAGATCTTCAATGATCTAAAAATAAAAAATAAAAAAATAAAAATAAAATAAAAATACAAGTTAAAAATTACATGGACAAATTAGATTATTCAAGTCACTAGAAATTCATCCTAGAATACTCAAGGAGCTGACTGAGGAGATATCAGAGCCGTTAGCAATTATCTTTGAGAAGTCATGGAAGATGGGAGAAATTCCAAAAGACTGGAAAAAGGCAAATGTAGGCAAATATTGCAGGAAGTTAATGACTGGGTATTTAAAAAAAAAGTACTCCCAAATGCAGCAGAATAAGAGGTGATCTTTAAAAACGTATTTCTTTCATAAAGAGTAGAGCATTTCCTAAAGTACAACTGTAGCCTGGAAAATGGGAACGCAAAAATGGCACCTACTCATGCAACATACCACTTCTTTGTGTATCTGAGTCATATGTACTCTGCTGTGTTACTGAAACAAGATTTTGATCCTGTTAGCACGGCAAGACCACTAAAGCTGTAGACGAGGCATTAGATTCTCTTCTGTTTCATGTATCATTAATAAATTTGTCAAGTTCCAAAGAACAATCTTTATTACTGGTAAGGAAACAAGAGGCAAACATCATAGATGGAGTTTGCAGAAGTCAGTCAAGTCATCTTTAGGTGGTGACCAGTGCAAAAACAATACAGGGGATCAGACTTAGATTTGTGAATCATGTAAATTTGACATGGTTGTCACCAGAGGACTTTTTAAACACACACAGAAACTTTTCTGGCTGTTACTGCATCTTGAAGAAATAATTGACTTATCTTTGCTCTATGCATGTACTTTTTTGGGTGGTGGGGGGGAGGGAGAGAAGATGACACGCCTTGAAAGTGCAACAGACATTTGGAATTTTAACATGAAATTTTTAGTCATTTCAAAGTATGCCTAACGTGACATAGTAAATTTCATCTTTTCACGTGCAAAAAAAAAAACTCATAGGGAAGTCACATTTTAAGAGTCAGATTTCAAATAATATTCATTAAATGTCAGTAATACATTTCAAAAGCCCTTTCAAGTAACTCTGAACAGACCTGCACTAGCTCTGGGGAAAGATGGACTTAAATGAAAATAACCTAACCACTGTTTTCAAAACATATAAAAGCAAGTTACTTGTTGTACCAGAAGCCAAACTCATTTGGACTGCCTGCAATAATTAAAGCAATGTTCTGGCAGACACTGAGAAGTCTTAGGAGTGATATTTATGTAATAAGGTATGTACCCTGTGTGTTTCAAACACAAATATTGAGTTATTTCGACATGGACACGAAATTTAAAAAATAAAAATAAAAATGTGTCACTATCCTACCATGTCTACATAACAAATGAACAGTTAGCAGAAAGACACTCTGGTGTGAGATTTATACAGATCCACACAGAGGATATAGCCTAGAAGTTCCTGCTTCAAGTTACCACAAATTTAAATTTCTCAAAAACTAAGCACAGCCATACCTCCATTTTACGCACTGTATGCCAGAATTTTAGCCCTGTGTCACCTCTATCACAAGCCTTCAGGGGACATGATAAAAGTATACAATATTACTAACGATAGAGAGAAGGTAGATCAGGAGGAGTGATGGCTCAATGGTTTGCACATTGGCCTATTAAACCCAGGGTCGTGGGTTCAATCCTTGAGGGGGCTGTTTAAGGATCTGGGGCAAAAATCTGTCTGGGGATTGGTCCTGCTTTTAGCAGGGGGTTGGACTAGATTACCTCTTGAGGTCCCTTCTAACCCTGATATTCTATGATCAGGAACATCTGTTCATCTTTTCTCATAATGTGAAAAGTAGCAGCACCCAATGAAGTTGAAGGATGGTGATTTCAGCACTTACCCAAGGAAATACCTTCCCCTCCCACCCACCCACCTTTTAGACCAGTAGTTCTCAAACTAGGGCTGCCACTTGTTCTCGCTTAATGTTGTAGTTATGTTCCTGAAAAATGCAACTTTAAGCAAAATAAGCAAATCCAATTTCCCCACAAGAATTAATGTAAATGGAGGGGTTAGGTTCCAGGGAAATTTTTTTCACCAGACAAAAAATTATATATAATAGATATACACACACAGTATACATTTTAAAACAAAAAATTTAATGCTGTTCACAGCTATGATGATTGTGAAGCTTAGTTAAGGTGATGAAGTTAGAGGGTGGAAGAGGGAGGGATATTTCCCAGGAAGTGCCTTGCTGCTAAATGATGAACTAGCACTTGTCTGAGCCCTCAAGAGTTAACACATTGTTGTTAATGTAGCCTCTCATCAAGGCAGCATGAACAAGAGGGAGGGGAGACAGCATAGCAGACAGAGACAGACACATACCGTGTGTGTAGGGGGGGCGGGGGGAGAGAGATGCACACTGCCCCTTTAAGTAAGCTGACCCACTTTTAAGAACATTGTCTTTTTAAATGGATCAGGAAGTTGAGACAGCAGCTGCTGCCCCAAACTCACTCACTCTCTCTCTCTCTGTCCGTGTCCCCTCCCTGCTCTATATGGAGAAGGGGTAAGCAGGGTGCAGGAGCAGGGGGAAACCCTGACATTAGCCCCCCCTCCCCTTTCCCCCCCTCCACAGCAAGCAGGAGTCTCTGGGAGCAGCTCCAAGGCAGAGGGCAGGAGCAGCACATGGCAGTGTGGGGAGGGACAGCTCAACTGCCGGCAATTGATAGCCTGCTGGGCAGCTGCAGCACAGGGAACTTAAGGGACCAGGGAACTAATAGGGGGAGCTGAGAGGAGGGCTGCCAGTTCATCCCGGTTCCAAGCCCCCACCAGTTAGCTCCAATGGGCTGCTCTTCCTGCAAGTAGCGGACAAAGCAGATGGCTGCCAAATGATGTTAGAAGGGAGCATTGCACAACTTTAAACAAGCATGTTCCCTAATTGATCAGCAATGTAACAACGAAACAACGTAAACTAGGATGAATAAGTGAGGACTTACCATATTTTTGGTAAATTAATCTACCCATTATTCCACACTTCCTCTTTTACATTATTATTGTGCACGTTATTTCTTCTCTTTGCAGACATCTGACATACTGATTTTGGCAGATTATACAGAGTGCTGTTCAGAAACTGTCTACACAGGATGGTTGATGAACAAGTCTTATTGCCTACCTTTGACATTTTTAATTATGACACAAATAGAGCACTCTGAAAAAATATAAGGAACTACCTCCAAACTACTAAACCATTGATCACCAAAAAATAAATAAGGGTATAGTACATGCAAACAGGAAGCAGTTAAACTGGAGAGAAAAAAGCCAGTATCAAAATAAGCGCTTTCTAGTGAAGACAAAGATACTGATGCAGTGGGTATCCTATCTGTTGATTAATAGGTCTCAAAAATAAACTAACCACCATGGACCATACTACATACATCAGTTACAAAGACTAATCTGAAGACCTTTTGCCTGGGGTTAGATTTTCAAAGACTACAATCAGCACATTTAGACTCAAATATTATGTTGTCCTCACTCTTTTTTTAACCTAGTTTCAAGAGCAGTTTATAATCTTTTGATAGATAGATGCTGAGAGTGAAAAAAAATTTGACTTGTCTTTTTGACAGGATGTCTCACACAGAGTCTCACACATTACTGATCCATCAAGAGGAAAAATATTTTTCTTGAGTTATTGTCCTTTTAATATTTGTAAAGAAAATATAATGCACAAGAAACTAACAACTGTTCCTATTTAAAAGCCAATTAAAACCGAGATATTGGGAGAGAAATGAAGGGAATAAGATACAATAATAGGAACAGCATCATTTTCAGTTGGGGGAGAGGACAGTCTTTCCCTACTGAATGGCTGGCCTAGTTTGTTACAATAATGAACTAACACATCATAGGTGGGATACGCAATTAGAAAAAAGGAATAATAATTACTTCAAACATGACAACGCAGACTGCAATATAAGAGAGGTTTGTCAAAGTCAATAATACTTAGAAATTAGCAGCTAGGCAATTACAATGTATTCCTCATGAATTATACTGTTCATTAATGACGTTGTACACAGTCCTCAGTCTGATTATGCCTTCATCAGAGTTGCTAGGAACACAGGATTCATGTGTTAAAGTTCTGCCTCTTCAAAGTAGTAACAATACTGTAGGCACATTTGAATATTTGAAAGGAACTCATGTTGCCTTTATACATATGACCATTTTCTATTGCAAACCATACCGACATGCACAAATCTAACATTAACAGGTCAGTATGGCATGCTAATTTGAGTTTGTTTTTATATGCTTAATTTGTCTGTGCATAGGCATGTGTGTCCAGGATTTAGAACACTGTATTATACACCCCTACAAAGTAAAAATGATTAATAAGGCTTCAGTAGAACTCAACCAAGGAGAAGGTAGTTCCTGAAGACACACATCATTTACCCTCTAACATCAGAGCTACTATTCAGTATAGGGGTGTCCAAGCCAAAAAGAGTTTTTGGCACACACCATCTACCCTACCACAACTATTGCCAGCCTGACAACCATCCCTAACATAAGAGGCAGGATAAATACAAATAAAATACATTTCACTCACCCTGAAAGGATCTGAGAGTGGATTCTCCCCTTGCTTTCCTTTTTCCATTCCCCTCTATCCTGCATTTCTTCACCTAAAATGTTGCTGACCGGACTCAAAATTTATCCAGCCTCAAAGATCCATATTATGTAGCCAAATTTTAGGCAGAAATGCATGTCATTACATTAAATGGTTTAAGTGACATCTTTAATTGAAATGGGGGGAGGAGGGAACTGGGTTGTGGCTGTTATTCCTTTTCAGGGCTGTGTTAGTCTCAACAACCAAATCTCTGTATCAAGTATTGTATCAACTCAGATGAATATGGTGTTAAAAAAATTGTAATAATGCTATGCATTTCCCAGACTGGATATGAAAAATCTTTGTAGTACATCAACAAAAGTCGTGGTAACAGCTTAAGATGTCAGCCCTTTCAAAACAAGCATTCAGAGTGTGTCTTCCTGCCAGCCAGCTCTGAGTCAAGCTTGGGTATTGTTTGTTTGGTTTGGTTTGGTTTGGTTTATGTTCGAAGCATACAGCAAAATTCTTTGTCCCAATGAGTGAGACAAACTGGCACATGAGAGCACACCATTAGTTCACATAGGCTAGTAGCCTACTTCCAGAAGTTGCCAATACCTAATGCACCCTGACAGACTACAAAGGCTATTAAAGGACAGTAAAGGGTTGGGAATTACTTTGACTGTCACATCTAGGTGAAAAACCCATAACACAGGTAGCCAGCTAATGCCCTGAAACAGGACAGCTGGAATCCTTTAAGGCCCTAACCCAGCAAAGCACTTAAACACATGTTTAAGTCCATCCCAGTTCAGCAATGCATATATTTAAGTGCTTTTTGCATCAGTGCCTATCACATTTAACAAAAATGATTACATGTCCTAATTTTTTTTTTAAAAACACTTCTAATACTGAACCATTGCAACAACAGATTGGATATACTACCATCACTCTACACTTGTACAGAGATTTTCTATTGATAGTAAAAGTACTCTTAAAACTTTCCATTGACATTATGACAGATTCTTTGGTGTCAACATTTTATCATTATCTGTTTAATGTGGCTGTGTCAAACTGTCACGGCTTTCTAACTGAAGTTTTGAACAATAAAAAGCACTGCCCACTCTGACTCAATAATTCTGTCCAATGTGTTGGTTTTTGACCATTATGGCTCTCACATTAACAGATCTTCTTGGGTACCATTATGAAGTCAATGCATTCAGAATACTCTGAAAATAAAACTAAGGACCATATTGTCATCTACAGTACCTTACACCATGAGTAATCCCATAGAAAATCAATGGAATAACTTGTGAAGTAAGTCGTTACTCAGTGTGAGTAAGGGTATTACAATCTAAATCTATATATTCATTTAGTATTAACAGACAGGATTTCCTCAGCCCGAGGCCTTAAGCAAGTAGATTAATCAGTGGCTCATTTCCTACTTTAGGACACTGGAAGTGAGACTTCCCTCCCAGGGGTGAGGTAAAGTACAGTTGGCTAGTGCTCATAAAACATTTAATAAATGTCAGGTGACTGTACATCCCAATTTGGTCTGGATAGTCCCTTTTTTAAGTCCTGTCCCAGCTACCCTGACTTTTTTTTTTTGGGGGGGGGGGGGGAAGAGGGGCAAACGTGGGCATTTTTCCCATTTGCTCTTGCCAACTGATCAAGTCGATCAGTTGGCAAGAGCAAATGGGAAAAATGCCCACTTTTGTAAAAAAAAATAGGGTGCAAAGGAACACATGGAGGTGGGTGAACGGCAATGCCAGCCCTGCAAGGGGGTATAGGGGCAGGGCTCTGGCAGGGAGCAGACAGGGCTCAGGTGAGCAGTAACACCAGTCCCAGCCTTTGTGAAATATGATCATTCTATCTAGTCCATACATCACTGCTCGCCCGAGCGCTGCCTGTCCCCTGTATGCAGAGGGAGGTTGTGTGGCAGCTCGGGCCAGCCCTGCAGGCAGGGGAGAGGACTCGGCCCAGCCCTGCATGGTGTCCCATTTTCCCTTTGGGAAATATGGTCATCCTAGGTAACATTAATTTGGTCTTCATTGGAACATCAGTTGAATTATTGCAGTGTAAAACTTTGCACATGAAGGCCTATTTAAACCAATGGGATTTTGTATATCCATGCTACAGACATATTAAATTGAAATGAATACTGGGGGGGGGGGGAGAATAAGGGGAAGGGGAGGAGACTCTTACTTTTTTTGGCATCATATATTCTTTGGGTTGTGGCAAAGAATGTCTAAAATTTAAGTTCATGCCTATTTCAGCAACATGGCAAAGAACCTAAGGGTCTTATAATGCATGGCTTTCAATCCTTTGGAAAAGAACAAAAATTACTTTCAACCCACACTTCAATTTTCCTCCATCTGTTGAAAAAAATTGTATTTGCTTTTTTTATTTTGCATAAATTTGCCAAACTAGTTCCAGGACATCCTGTCAGGGTCAATTTTAAGAAATCTCACCTACCCTGTTATAAAATGTTTTGTTTCTCTCTTTCAACCTGGTGCACCATTCTTGAACTATAAAAACTCCATTTATAAGTGAAAAACAAACTTATACTATTCCAATGACTTGTACACATTATGGAAGTTTATTTTAAAACTAAACCACAACTGCTTAAAACAATAAATTCCTCTGAATAGTCATTTAAAATTTCTTTGTATGAAGCAATGGTTTTCCAATGGTTAGAAGAACTAAGAAGTCAGACATTTAAAAAAAATACAAACAAACCTAAACCTTCACAATTGAAAACTGGTGAAGAAAATTTGTTTGTTAATATACGACTTAATAAATCCAGTTCAGACAACATTATTTGCCGAAAATGTCATTTCATTACAAACAATCACAATATCCACTGTGGAGGTGGCTTATATAAAAGGTCAATCATAAAGACGGCTGTACTACATTAATTTTTGCGGCATTAGAATAATTTATGCTCCTTGTGTGAAAGTCTAATTTTGTTATAATACCTTCAGAACAAATGACACCTTTCAAATTTGTGGGTTCAACACCAACAAATGAGATCTAGCTCAGCATGGGCCATCCATTTTCCACGGAGTGCTACCATTGGCAATTTTGTTACAAGATTCCTTAGTGAAGAGAGAGTTTGTGAGTGAGGCCTGGTCTACACTAGATGCCCATATCGGTGCAACTATGTTGCTCAGAGGTGTGAAAAATCCACACCTCAAGTGACATAGTTACACTGACCTAACCCCCTATCTAGACAGCATTACGTTAGCAGGAAAAGCTCCCCCATCGACATGGGAGAAACTCTCCTGTCAGCACAGCAAAAGTCTTCACTATGCCTACGTCCACACTACAGCTTTAAATCGATATTAGTAAAATTGATTTTACAAAACAGGTTTTATAAAATCGATTTTATGCATCCACACTAGGGCACATTACTTCGGTGGTGTGCGTCCATGGTCCCAGGGTACCATCGATTTCCGGAGCGGTGTACTCTGGGTAGCTCAGTAAAAGAATAGAACCAATAACTTCGATATCCATCCACACTAACCCTAAATCGATTTAGTAATATCGATTTTAGGGTTACTCCTTTTGTTTAGCTGGAGTACAGAAATCGATTTTAAGACCCCTTAAAATCGATTTTAAGTGCCTTGTAGTGTGGACGGTTACAGCGTTAAATCGATTTAACCTGGCCTATAGCACTACAGCAGTGCACCTGCATCTCAGTAGTGCTGTACATGAAGACAACTCCTTAATCTTGATTTTGCAGTGCTAAAGGGAAGGAGCTGTTGCTTCCAGTGGTAGGAAAGAACATCTTTTGTTTTTGCTTCTTTGAAGGTGTGGTATACAGAGTTATTTTAAATAATGAATTTTGGAGTTTGTTAAACTAGTAGCACAAGATATCACATTATGTTAACAGAAAGTTCCACCAGTCATCACCTCAGTTAAACAACAAAAAGGAAGCATACCACAGATGACACTGATTTTGGGACTAGGAATTCTGCTCTAATCACATGCCTGACACTTGTTCTGTCCCCCCACACCTCCCATCCCTTGACTCCTTGTTACCCCATTACTCAATTCCCCCAAATATATTCCATGAAACAAAGCTGTGTGCTAGTCATTTACCCTGACCACTTACTTGTATGTAATATCCCTGCCTATTATCCTTTGTCGGAATGTCCTTAAGCCATCTCTCCTCTAGCAAAGTTACTCGTTGCTGTCAGTGGGGGCTGATGAACAAATGCTGTGAATGGTGTAATTATAGCTCAGGACACCTCAGGTTCAGCAACATTTTATAAACATGTGGTTACCACAGTCAGCTGCATCCATTGTCAACAACAAGCAATTTCTCAGTGTAGACATGGCTTAGGCATAACACAGCATTTCAGAGAAGGAAACAAAGCATACCATGACCAACTGAAACTGCAGGGAAATTTAACAAAGTAGAGCCAAGATCAACATGGATCATCTGACAGAGTGCTATAAAGGCTGTAACAGTTGCTGCTGGATATTGTCCGCTGTTATATGATGGGGATATAATCTTGCAAAATGCTGACCCACGTCAGGTGACTGGGGCTAGGGATTAAAAGATTAGTCTCTTACCAACACTCCTGTGCATCAAACATTAATCACAAAGGCCTCCAGTGGTTCCGATTTAAAAAAAATATTTCAACTGACAACACTTCAAGAATAATTCAGTTTCTTTATTACAACACACCATAAAAAATGATTCTCCTCAAAACAGATTTGCTTGGGCAACATGTGATGTTATCACAAATCATGTTTTCTTGGAGTTCAAATAAAAATAAAAAAGCACAAAGAGCCAGAACCATCTCCTAGTTTTGGCAGAAAAAACACATTTGCATTCCCAAGATTTCTGTTTTTGCTTTTTCCCCTCTTGCCCTCCCGTGCAAGCTATGTGAAGACAAAGCATCACACAGCACATAAGCCACGAAGCCAACACGACTAGAACTTTCTTTTCTACTCCTTCCAAACATGAATTCCTTTTGGTTGCATCCTAGTTTCCTTCCAGGGGGAAGTAAATGTATAGTTGTTCCACTTTGAAAACAAAGTCTACTCTAATCCATGCCTCACACACAGAGGGCCATTAATCAGAAGGATGGCATTGTGTGATGGAGGCCATGAACTGAAAGTATGCCATATACTAATAACACACACGATGATTTACCCTTCTGTTTTTGTTGGCAGTTCATTTTGGCTTTCATGAAAATTCTTAGCCAAGAAAAAAAAAGCAAACAGTTTGTGTTTTTTATATTTTAACAAAAACTTGAAGACATTATTATTTTGAATAAAGTTCTCAAAGAAAAGAAATCTCTTCAGAACTATAATCATTAGAAGAAAAATATTTAAGAGGACACCATGAGTGTGTGTGTTTTGGGGAGAAGTGGAGAAAATGCCCACGAGCCTTACTGTTAGTAAATTTATAATTCTTATAGTCTATCTGAAAAAGATACTCTTACCATGATCTGTCTATGTCCTAGACAAAATGTCACGATTGAGATATGAAGAGACATTACAATGAGACTGAAAGATGAGGCCATCTCTACAAATATGCATAGTTTATCTATATATCTATGCCATATAGATATAGTGCTCATCTTCAGCCTAGTTTTTAAAAGAGTTGATGTATGCAATATCTCTTCTCTAAAAGGACACTTGTTAGGGTTGACAGGCCTAAAAAAAAAAAAGTGACATTTTGACAGACTCTGGTTTGCAAGTACTCACATTTTCCCTCCAGGTGGATTCCTTTTATTTGAAGAGCAGACAACAGATGCATAGTTTACCTAACACTAGCAATAAAACTAATCCATGTCTGTCAATGGAAGTGCCACACTCCTACTGGGGGCGGGGGGGGGGGGGGGAAGAAAAAAAAAAGTTACTTCTACTAGCTTAAAAAGCTAAAACCACAGTTCAGTGTTTTGGAAACGTGTGACTGGCAGGCAATGTAATTTAAGAGCAGTCCCAAGTTGGAGAGGAATTTCAGAAGCAGAAGAAATTGCTTTGAGACTGAACAGAACAGGATAGGTTTGCTGGAATAGAGTGGACCTCAAACAAGAGCAGGCCACATGAAGGTGGAGGCTAGGCAGCACAAAAATACTTTGAGAGGGACTGAGTATGGAGCAGAGCAGCATTAGAATTTCTGAGAGGCAGAAGAGGTTTACACAAATAGGCCAATATGTTGGAAGACAAACTGGGACAGGTAAGACACTCCCCGGCCAAAGCATCTAAAAAAAATTGCTAGTAAGCAACAAAATCCAGAAGGGCTAGTAGTTCGCAACAGAAAGCGCTTATCAAGTACCAAAGTACAACCAATTTGTTTCAAATCAAACCAAACATGAAAAAAGGAAGGAGAGTTCTGCAGACAATTTATTTAATGGCAGGAACGCCTAAAGCCATGGATAGGAGCCTTTAATTTTGTGAATATCCAAACAAACCACAGCTCCTGCTAAAGGACCCTTCCATTCAAAATTAAGCTTCTATACGAAAAAAAAAAGGAGCACGTCACTATAGCCATTACACCTGGTATTACTATTTCCCCAGTAACCCATTGTTGCCATTCATTGATAACTAGATTTAGACCTATAAAAATCAGACCCAATGGGTTGAGCTCATTGTGGGTAGACAAAGATCAAGGTCAAGATTTCATTTTCATGACAAGCAAAATGTTTATTTTTGGAGTTTTCTAATGTTCCCATTACTATAGCATCTAGGTACTAGCATGGTACCGACACATCTTTTTCAACATAGGACCAAAATTCTATCAGTATTAGTTTTCTGGAGAATTGTTATTAATTTGGAAACTCATACTAGAGCTCCACCCCTAACAAAAGTAGGAATGGAGAACATTACTGCTGGGCTTCACTTGTGTAAGATATTTTTAGCTTTCACCTTTTGAAAAGAGCAAAAAAACCAACAAAAGCCAAAACACACTGACCACTCGTTCTTCCCAAGTTCTACATAGCTAACTGTATCCTGCTTTCTTAATTTTCCCTGCAGTTGCAACTTTAAATAATATTATATAGTTCCTGTGCTAAGCAGTTGTAAGTTTTCAAGGCACTGTTGAACAACTACTGCTATTCAGCCCAGAAGTGACAGCATCTCAGTGGTGTCTAAAGCTCTTGATGTAGTTTATAATTTTAAAGATTGGAAAGACATTTTTGGAGCTCTTTCTGGAAAAAATAGATAAAGTGTTTTTAAAAAGTTGCTGGGGGGAAAGACGACTCCAAACTAGGAAAGCATGGATGAAAATGATGACCCAAGCCAAGGAGAAATTAGGAAAGCCAAATGAGTAACAAATTAAATGGGATGCGTGCTTTTAAAATTCTTTGGGCACTATTGAGAATCCAACCGGCATCTGTCGATGAACCTAGGGAGATGCAGACATCAAATCTGGTAGGCAGCAGCTAAGGTTTCTGAGAAGAGCAGGTTACTCATCTCTAACTGGGAGGTTCTTCGAGATGTGCACTCATGTGGAACACAGATAACGACCGCACATGCACACCATGAGCAGAGTCCAGAAGCGTTTCCAAGCAGTGTCTGTTGACCCACACATGCATAATATCCCCCCTCATATTCCCAGCCAAGGATATATGGGGCAGTGCAGGATCACACCACTCCAGTTTCCCCTCTTACCACTGCGGAATGAGTCCAAAGCAGAGAAGGGCGACGGGTAGACCACACATCTCAAAGAATCTCCAGTTACAGGTGAGTAACTGCCTCTCCTCTGAGGGATGGACATAATGTGTATTCCTCACAGGGATGATTTACAAGCAGTAATCAGTGCAGAGGTGGATAAAAGGATGCTACTGGCATCACTGACTGCAATACAACGCAGCCCTCAGCCACATCCGCTGTTGCCACATGTTATGGCATAGTGTGCCATAAACATGTGGCAACAGTGCCATGTCATAGCCCCACATGTCTTGCCATGGGACTTCTGCTAGTGAAGTCAAGGAGGTAGCTAGTGCAGAATACGCTGTCACACCACCAGGAAGGGGTTGGTTAGAGTATTTATAGCATTCCAGTAAGCACCAGAGACCCAGTTAGAGATCCTTTGGAAAGACATGGCTTGTCCCTTTTATCTCTCTGCAATGATGACAAAGAGTCTTGCCAACCTCCAAAAGGGTCTAGTCCTGTGTAAGTAGAATGCAAGGACACAGCAAATGCCAAGCAAGTCCAGGGCTCTGTCAGTGGGGGAAGCATGCAACTCTGGAAGGAACACAGGTAATTGGTGGATTGATTGAGGTGGAATTCAGACACCACCTTAGGAAGGAATTTGGGGGTAATCTTAAGGAGACCTTGTCCTTGTGTAATACCACCCAGGAAGGGTCTGCCAGCGAACTCACTGACCCATCTGGCCAAAGCGACGGCAACCAGGAACACCACTTTCATAGACACAACAAGGGGCCTTAAAGACTAACAGATTGACTTGGGCATAAGCTTTTGTGGATACAAAACGACACTTCTCCGGATACATCTCTTAGTCTGTATCCACAAAAACAAGAACACCACAGCTACTCTCTGACACTTGACACTTTCGTAGAGAGGTAGGTCATGAAGCCTGGGTTCAAAGGGTGGTCTAGTGAAGAGAATGAGGTTAAGGTTCCATGGAGGTATGGACACGATAACCAGTGGAAACATGTTGAGCAGGCCCTTCACAAAGCATACAGTCGTAAAGACAGGTGCCCTTCACTGGTGAGAGGAAAGCACTAAGGTTTCACCAAATGTACCTGGATAGAGTTGAGAGCAAAGCCCAATGTTCTGAGGGTGAGTGGGATAGGAACCACGTCTCCAGAGTGATGGCGGTGGTGGCAGCAGCGTGCCCACTCTGGGAAGCACCACCACTTAGCACAGTAGCACATTCTGGTGGTCTCTTTTCCTCTGGGTGACGATTTGCCAAATTGGGGCAGAGCATGCATGGCCTACACTCAGACACCCACCCAAATACCAGGTTGTGAAGTAAAGAGGATCTGCCCCGGGTTGGTAGGATCTGCCCCAATCTTGCATAAGGAGATCTGGGAATGACTGACACCGGATTGGTGGTCAGGTGAAGAACTTCAGGAGAGTGGTGAACCAGAACTACGAGGGCCAATAGGGTGCTGGTGAACCTTCCCAAGAATCCAGGGCAACAGAAGAATGGGGGGCAGGGAAAAAAGGCCTAGTGGAGGTTGCCCATCCAGGAGAGGGGAAAAAAAAAGCATTGCTTCAAGAGTCCCTGCACCTAGAGTCCCTCTGGAGCAACAGAAGGGGAGTTTTCGATTTGCTTGAGAGGTGAAATGGTCCCAATGAAGGGTGCCCACTGGGCAAAAGAGGTCATTGAGGCCTGCATTGTGCAGTTCTCCTTTGTGGTTTAGGTATAGAGTGCTGCTGAGCATGTCAGCTAGGGAATTCAGGGCACTCAATAGGTATGCATCCTGAATTGTCACCTGGTTCCTGATGCACCAGTTCCATAGCTGATCAGACTCAGAGCAGAGGGAGGTGGACTTGGCATCCCACTGCAGTGGGATGTTGTGGTGATGTCGTCAGAGAGAAACTGAAGGTGAAGGGACTGTAGGAGTGGAAAGAAGGCTTTGCAGGCAAGATGGACTGCCTCAAGTTATTTTTGTGCAACCCGGCTTCCCGTGACATCCCCATATCCTGCACTGTGTGATCATCTAAGTGGGCACCCACCCACACACACAATGGAGACATCTGTTGTGATGGTGGCTAGTGCTGGAGGAGGGTTGAAGGGGATGCAGAACATAATCTTGGATGGATCAGACCACCAGGTGAAGGAGGCCAGGATAGGTGCTGGGATGGTGACCATGGAGTCGATATACAGGCAAAGAGAAGGCAAGCCTGTAGACATCACGGGTGGAGATGTGCATGAGATATCACGTAAGTGCAGGCTGCCATATGCCCTAGGAGACAGAGGCACTAGCAGACTGTGGTGCAGGGCCTGTAGCACAAGAGGCTTCCAAGACAGCAGATTGAAGAAGGAAGCCCTCTCTGCAATTGTGCTAGGAGGAGCCAGTCATCCAGACAGGGGAATACTGAGCGACCTAGGTGATGTACCGGGGCCAATACCACTGCAAAAGACCTTCGTGAATACTTTCTGTGCTGCTGTGATGCTGAACGGGAGAACTTGAAATGGTTGGCATCCCACCATGAAAGAGAAAATTCTTGTGCAATAGGTGAATATCCACATTCAAATAAGTGTCTTTCTTGTCGAAAGCCATGAAGCATGCACCCTGGTGGAAGGAGGGGATGAAGGATGCCAGTTTGATCATCTGGAACATGGACTTCTTCATAAACATAGTAGTAGACAATTCAAGATAGGGAGCCATCCGCCATCCTTTTTCAGGATGACCAAGTATGGTGAGTAAAACCTCTCCTTGGGTACTAGGGAGGAACACATTCTAGCGCATCTTGAGGAGCAGAACATTAGCTTCTTGTTGAAGAATCTTATTGAGAAGGATCCCCTGGAGGTGATCGGGTGATGATCTTGCCCCAATTATGGGCAAGTAGGGCAAGATGACCACCAAAGAGGACATGTGGCACAGCACCTGGCATCAAAGTAGGTTCGTTGTTCTCAACCTGGACATCAAAATTGATCCTTGGCCTGTGGTTGGGAGAAGGTTGAGGAGGTGGCAGCAACAGAAGCTGGGAATCAGATTTCTGGGACTGCTGGTGCTTTCACAGGGACCCCTGTGGATACTGATAGTGCGCCGGATAGGTCATGGGAGGCCACAGTAGAAAGGGTAGTGTCTGTGCCTGTGTCTAAGGGTTGAAGTGCATATGCCCAGGGATAACAGCAATCTTTGAGATCGTGCAGGGTCTCGTCCATCTGCTCACTGAAGAGGTTGATCTCATCAAAAGAGAGGTCCTCAATAGTATTTTGGAGCTCCCTGGGTCCAAAGACAGTGTTGTGGGTCCTGGACTTCCTCCAGCAGAAGCTGCAAGTCTGCAGCAGGTCTTGATACTGCCGGTGATCATCCACAGGAGAGAGATGATTGCTTTATCCAGCAATGAGGCCACTCCAGTCAGGACCTGCAGTGCTGGTGGTACTAACTCAAGCTCCTCCTCTTTGTATACAGATAGTGCAGGAGGGTGTATGGGGGAAAGCACAATAGGACCCTTGATACAGCTCTGGGCAACTCAGGTAGGGGTCTCATGGCCCCCCTGCACTAGGGCCAGAAGAAGGGATCCACCTGTCTGGGCATGGGAAGTGGTACCAGGCATCCATGGGTGGGTTGTAAGCAGGAGGATAAGGGTGATATGTCCAGGTTCCTGCATGGCAACAGAGGTGGTAGTGGTGCCATGTCTGAGAACTCCTTGGAGTCCAAGGATGGTTCTGTCAGTGGCAGGACAGTCAGTGCCAGGGGGCTGTCGAGCAGTTCATGAGAGATAAGCTTCTCTGGGAGGAGGAGCCGAGTTTCATCTTCAGCTGTGGGAATGTCTCAGATGAGGGTAAGGCCTGAGAGAAGTTGAGACTGTAGGTATGGAACAATCACCTCCTCTTCTGTGAGGAACATCTCTGTGTGGTCAGGGATCCATGAGGGACCTTCTGGAGTCAGCAGAGTTGGTCTGTCCAGTAGGTGAGATGGTACCATCGGAGCAGTCAGGGTCTTCCTTGCAGCCAGGTAGTCTGAATGCTTCAGTACCAGAGGATTCCGCTTTTGCTTGGCTTTACCCTCCAGCGGGGCATTCTTCAGTTCCAGAACTGCAGGACCCACAGGCAACATCTCACCCAACCAAAGGGAGCTCCAGGAGGGAATTCTGTACTTATGAGCCATCCTCTGCGAGGACCTGCTCTTGTGCTTCTTGCTCTCAAGATGGGGCTTGTCTTAGGGCTTCGGTGCCAGAAGTTCCTCACTATGAGTGGTGCTCAGAGAGGAACTCAGGGTGGCCAGTGTACAATAGGGTCTTGTGTGCTGTGATCCAAGTATGCTCAAGGTCATATTGCCTCCTCTATGAGATACATGCAGTGATGAGCTCCCAAAATCCTAATAACCAGTTCCCTACCGGGTCCTCAGCAGCACTTCAGCGGCGTGGGTGGGGGGGGTGTGCGTCTTCACTCACTCAGTTTTCGGTGGCACTTCGGCGGTGGGTCCTTCACCCAGAGTGAGTGAAGACACACACACCCCACTGCCAAGGACCCGGTAGGGAACTGCACGGTAAGTACAAGCCCCATGTGCCTGTCTTCCCCCACCCCATCTGACCTCAACTCATGTCCTGCCCCCGACATCCCCCCTCAGAACCCACAACCCATCAACCCCCCTCTCCTTGTCCCTTGACCACCTCTCCCGAGTCGCCACCCTCTACCCAACTCACCCCACTCCCTGTCCCTTGACTGCCCTGATTCCATCCACCACCACGAAAGACCCCCCAAACTCCCATGGCTACCCAAACCCTCCCCATTCCCCATCCCCTGACCACCAGCCCAGAACCTCCACCCCCTCCAACTGCTCCCTGCCCCTTATCCAACCCCTCTCCCAGCTCTGGCCCAGCACCCTTACCATGCTACTCAAAGCAGCAGGAGCTGCAGAGCTGCCCAGAGCGCTGGTGCTGGCGGCGCAGCGCACTGGGGCTCGGGGGGGCAGGGGGGGTGGAATTGGGGGAGGGGCTGGGGAGCCTCCTAAGCTGGGAGCTCAGGCAGGCCAAACAGGACAGCCCTGCAGGCCAGATGTGGCCCGCAGACCGAAGTTTGCCCACCCGCCGGCCCCTTAAATTTAGAAGCTAGTGTGAACTGATTATTAAACAACCACTTCTTGTGAACTGGTGCAAACCAGCTCCAGCTCACCACTGGATTCGTGCAGATGCAGAGTTCATGGACCTCTCTGGTTTTGAGAGACAAGGATTTACAGATATCTCAGCAAGGTGCGTTATTTGCCTCACCCAGGCAGTAAAGACACCATCAGTGCTCATCACTCACAGAGGAGGAGGAGGAGGAGGAGTGAGGGCAGGAAACAGTTTTTGAAGCCCCAGATCCTGGGAATAGTCCCTGGGTGGTGAGGGGTGCAAACCCCCTGACCAGGGAAGAGATCTGATACATTACACTATTCTATACTCTACAAACTAACCATCTACCAACTAAGTACAAAGCAAGGAATAACGCTTATCAGGCTGAGAGCAAAAGGAAATAGGCGTTCCGACTCAGGCCGTGCAGCAGTAAGAGGGAACTGAAGTGGCATCGACCTGCACTGCCCTTCATACCTTCGGCCAGGAGCATGCGAGGACACACCATGCACATGAGAGAGTCAATGGACACTGCTTGGAAACATTTCTGATTTCAGGCACATGGCACACATGCACACCCATGTGTGGAATACACATACAGACCATCACTCAAAAGGTGTATGTATGTATGTGTATATATATATATATTTTTATTTATTTATTTATTTACAAAAAACAAGAATTAGGACAGTTAGTAAAATACAAAATAGAGTAACTTGTTTTAAGTTTAAAATGAAGGAATGGTGATTTGCATACTCATATGATATAAAAAACAGATCAAAACTTGTTCACTACTACTCAAAATGTTACTAACACATTCTATCTTCTAGCAACGTTATTAGCCCAGTAATTAAAGACAGAATTTGGATGATATACACAAACACAAATAAAACTGGAGAGAAATTCTATGACTGGCAGATACTATTATGTGCCATTAAAATAAAGCAATCAGTTTTCAAAACTGTTAGCTCTCAAAGTTTTGACTATTAAATAAATGCTATTTTTTTTGGAATGTGTTAATAATGGCTCGTAACCTAAGTAGTAGTGCAACTACCTCACAAATCATGACACACACCCTTCCAAGCCCTCAGCCCAAGTTGGTTAAAAAAAAATTAATCACTAAATTCAAAACAAAAACTTCTTTCCCATCACAGAAGGGCAATGACTACAGAATCTTTTAGAGTCAAATTTTCAAAAGTTCCAAAGTGACTTGGGAGCTTACATCACATTGAAAATCAATAGGACTTGGGCTTCTAAATCACTAAGGCACATTTGAAAAGTAACCATAATTTCCAGTACTGCTTTCACACTAGTTACAAAAGAAGGGGGGGAAGAGAACAATGAATTCTGGCTCTTAAAGTAGGACCTCATTAAGCAAAAGTTTATACTACAACTTTCAACTATATCATGCTCCTGAATTGAATGTTCATTTTTTAAAATGAAACTGAAACCTAAAGAAAGCTGAAGTTTTTACTGTTCACATGGGAGATTCACTGCCATGTGCCAGATGTGTGGAAAAAAAGGAAAGCAGGGGTCAGCATACAATATTAAAAAACAGTGCAGTTTCAAATTTTTGAAACCATGATGTCAAGCTCATTCAGCAGGTCTACAAATGCATTACATTAGCCTAAATTTAGTGGGTGATAATTGAAATCAGAGCTGCAGTCATTACCACCAACATGTTTCTAAATACTACCCAATAAATTTTTGTCTGTTTTGGATTCTATGACAGCTGGCAGTGAAAATCAAGAGAGTGTGTGTGTGCACGCGCGCATGCATAGATCAGTTCTTTTGCATGCAGTTCCATTATTTGTTATTTTAGAACAAATGGAATGTCAAGTGGCAAAAAAACTGCACACACACACCCCACACACTATACCCACCTCTATGAAAGGACATACATCCCTTGCATTATAGCATCAGCTCAAATGTGTACTTAATCATAATGCTAGATGATTCTCCCAGGCTCTAATCTTGCAGGGTATTGAGGACTTAACTACCACTGAGTCAATCAATCATATTTGAGGCTCCTTAGTATCTCACATTAGGTACTGTACCAAGCAGGACAGGCCCCAAATACTATTTCCGGCCTGTGGAATTTGACAATGAGTCTTATACAGATATTTCATTAAGGGTTTGTGTGTTGCTTACACCATATAGGTTGATATCCCTTTAAATTCTCTAAAACAAAGACTACCACCCCACAATTTCATTTTCATTATTACACATGGGGCACCAAACTAGGAATCAGGAGACCTGGGGTGAAATCCTGGCCCAATTTAAGTCAACAGGCATTTTGCCACGGACTTCAACATGGCCAGGATTTCATCCCAATGCTATTCTTAGCTCTACCATTGCTGTCATACCTAGGGCAATTCACTTAGAATTTGTCCACTCTAAATGAAAGATCCATTGCCAAATACCAGTTGAAAACTGGTGCTAAGCATGGCTTAGCTCTAAACAGCAGACAAAAGACAAACCACATTCAGCACCATTTCGGAAGCATCAATGGAGCAAGTTTCCACCACAGTTTCTGAAACTGCATAGAAATGGCTTCTACTCCACTAGCTGCTAAATTACACTTGACACTTATTGCTGATTCCCATCAAGGTTTTTGCCTCTCTATCCTTCAGCTTTGCCATCTGTAATGGAGGCAACACTTGTTTATTTCTATAAAGCATATTGACACCTGATAAGGAAAAGGATTCAGCTAGCAGTAAGTATAATTTATTACTGCACCTATAGGTGTGGTAGGCACTTCACAGAATACAAACAAGTACAGGGTTCCTGCTAAAATTGCTTGCCATCTAACATTTAGTTGACTCAAGCTGGAGTGATGAGCAATGGGAATGTAATGGACAGAATGCGGCAGCTTACAGTAATATGAATACATGGTTATTCAATTTTGACACATACAATTCATGGTAGCTTCCTTTCTAGCTCACCCTTATTTGTAACTAAATTTGGTCTTATAAAAAGATGCCTGGCAAGATGACAGAAGCTCCTTAACAAAGGTTTTTTGTTTGCTTTTAAGACAAAAAAGCAAAGCTTCTTCTTTAGTCTAGTTTACTACTTTACTAAAAGCTATTTAGCAGAGTGAGGAAAAAAAATTTACAAGCTGCCATAGGACATTGAGGTCAATGGTAATTGGGACAAATTACAACATGGTTTTACTAAAGATAGATCGTGCCAAACCAACCTGATCTCCTTCTTTGAGAAGGTGACAGATTATTTAGACAAAGGAAATGCAGTAGATCTAATTTACCTCAATTTTAGTAAGGCATTTGACACGGTTCTACATGGGGAATTATTAGTCAAGTTGGAAAAGATGGGGATCAACATGAAAATTGAAAGGTGGATAAGGAACTGGTTAATGGGGAGACTCCAACGGGTCATACTGAAGGGTGAACTGTCAGGCTGGAAGGAGGTTACTAGTGGAGTTCCTCAAGGATCAGTTTTGGGACCAATCTTATTTAACCTTTTTATTACTGACCTTGGCACAAAAAGCAGGAATGTGCTAATAAAAAGTTTACAGATGACACAAAGCTGGGAGGTATTGCTAACACAGAGAAGAATCAGGATATTATACAGGAAGATCTGGATGACCTTGTAAACTGGACTAATAGTAATAGGATGAAATTTAATAGTGAAAAGTGCAAGGTCATACATTTAGGGATTAATAATAAGAATTTTAGTTATACATTGGGGACACATCAGTTGGAAGTAACAGAGGAGGAGAAGGACCTTGGAGTATTGGTTCATCACAGGATGACTATGAGCCACCAATGTGATATGGCCGTTAAACAAGCTAATGCAGTTTTAGGATGCATCAGGCGAGGTATTTCCAGCAAAGATAAGGAAGTGTTAGTACCATTATATAAAGGCACTGGTGAGACCTCATCTGGAATACTGTGTGCAGTTCTGGTCTCCCATGTTTAAGAAGGAACAGGTTCAGAGACGGGCTACTAGGATAATCCGAGGAATGGAAAACCTGTCTTATGAAAGGAGACTCAGAGCTTGGCTTGTTTAGCCTAATCAAAAGAAGGCTGAGCGGGGATATGCTTGCTCTTTATAAATATATCAGAGGGATTAATATTAGGGAGGGAGAGGAATTATTTAAGCTTAGTACCAATGTAGACACAAGAACAAATGGGTATAAACTGGACACTAGGAAGTTTAGACTTGAAATTAGATGAAGGTTTCTAACCATTAGAGGAGTGAAGTTCTGGAACAGCCTTCCAAGGGGAGTAGTGGGGGCAAAAGACATATCTGGCTTTAAGACTAAGCTTGATAAATTTATGGAAGGGATGGTCTGATGGGATAGCTTAATTTTGGCAATTGATCTTTGATTATCAGCAGATAAGTATGCCCAATGGTCTGTGATGGGATGGGATCTGAGTTAAGGCAGAGAAGTCTTTCCTGAATGCTGGCTGTTGAGTCTTGCCCACATGCTCAGGGTTTAGCTGATCGCCATATTTGGGGTCAGGAAGGAATTTTCCTCTGGGGCAGATTGGCAAAGGCCCTGGAGGTTTTTCGCCTTCCTCTGCAGCGTGGGGCATGGGTCACTTGCTGGTGGATTCTTTGCAGCTTGAGGTCTTCGAACCACAATTTGAAGACTTCAATAACTCAGACATAGGTTAGGGGTTTGTTATAAAAGTGGATGGGTAGGGTTCTGTGGCCTGCTTTGTGTAGGAGGTCAGACTAGATGGTCATATTGGTCCCTTCTGACCCTAAAGTCTATGAGTCTATAGTTCTAGCTAAAAAAGGTAAAAAAAAGTTAAGCTAAAGGCTGTTCATTCTTTGGTCTTTTTGATCCTAGGACACTAACTTTATGGGTATTTGCTAGCACTCACTCACATTGGTTAAGTTTGCCACCAGTCTCAAGAATTAAAATCAACATTGCAATCAGTTTTTAGTAGCTGATGTATTGCAATCTGTGGTTGACACCTCAGAAGCAAAACATATTTCTCAAAGACAAACATAACTATTGTGCTCAAAGTTAGCAATAGAAAAAAAAAATAAAATATTTTAATGTGCCAATTAGATTTTTATTCTACTGCTTAGCTGTTTTGCTGGAAGCCAGTGTAAAACAGCCACACAGCCAAAAGATATGAACCATAATTCAATTCATACTACCAAATAAAAGCCAAAAACAAGACCTATATTCAAGAATCATATTAATTGTTTTATTTCAAAACTTCCATTTACTTTTATCTTTTTATTGTCTTTAAATTGAAGTTGACTAAACATATGTTTCCATGGGTTCAACTATACAAGATATTTCTGAATTACCATATACAGTGCAAGTCTTATAGCTCAGCATAATGCCAGCAACATTGCTAATTTTATTTACAGATCAAGGCCACAGTCCCTCCATGGGGTCTGCTAGTGCTGTTCCCAGCACCTGTGCAAAGTCCCACTGAAGGATCAGGCACAGTCTGCAAGTAATAGTAATAGCCGCATTTCAAAGAATTATCCTAGTGGTTAGTAATAAGGATGTTGAACTGCATTATGATTCTTGGACTGAAGCAGAGGGTCTCTTTCAGCGTCCCTGTATTTCACATATTGCTCCTTTACTTGTTCCCCGCCCCCCCCATCCCAATGACTCAGAACTCATTTTCTCCCTCTCCTTTGTAGAGGGGTGTGGGTGTGTGTAGACACACACACACAGACACACACACACAGTATAAGTACTGATTGACGCACTACTGAAAATAGACTCCACAGGCCTAGGACCTGCAAGGTAGTTTGCTTAACATAACTAATCAAGGTCTAGGTTGGAGTTTAACAAAGGGTCATTTGCCTGTGATTTTCTACTACACATTTACAAGAGTAAGTGTAGTAGTAAAATAAGTATAGCAAGTAAGATCCCCAGTATAAAGCAATAACACAAACAGGTTACAGGTATTTTAGAATAGTTGAAAGGAATATTGTAATCAAAACTCTCAAGCATTGACTGCAGTAATGTCATAGCAACTAATTTATGTAAGTGATTGTGAGGAAAATGGATAATTAACTTATAAGAAGTGGCATGCAAAAGTGGAGTGTGAACGTTCAGATAAGGAAACCATTATGAAAGTGGTTGTTAACAAAATACAATATAGTTACCACCCACTGACTCTCGAGTATCTTAACCAAGATGGCGTGAGTAATGCAAGAACTGGCTGTTTTGTATTATTTCTCTCTTCCATGCTGGATTTCAGAGTGTGTAGTGTTGTTTGGCTGTCTAAAAGTAATAATTACAGAAAGCAGTGTATTATCCCAGTTGTTCATCTCAGGGTCATCATTCTGATCTGGAGGATGAATGCTTATAAAATTATAATATGGTCATTGTGACACTCTGTACCTTGGAGGAACACTCAATACTTCCATGTTCATCCTTGTAAATTGATTGTGTGATATCCGATGCAAAGTTTGTCATGTCAGGTGTCTTTGGAAGGTTCATGATGTACTGAGCATTGTTGTTATAGTGATATTTAGGTTATAATTTCACTTATATAGTTATGAGGATGAAAAATGTGTCTTCGGGGTTTAAGGCAAGACCCAAAAAAAAAAAAAAAAAACAAACCACACACACACACACACCCCACTCTCTATAAGTAGAAGGACAATTCACAACTCAACAGGGCGTGGATGGGACAAACCCAGCCCAGCCTCACAGACCTAGGCGCTAGCCTAGGCCTAGTCTACATTATGAGTTTCTCTCGAATTTAGCAGCGTTAAATCAAATTAATCCTGCACCCGTCCACACAATGAAGCCCTTTACTTCAATATAAAGGGCTCTTAAAACTGATTTCTGTACTCCTCCCCAACAAGGGGAGTAGTGCTGAAATCGACATTGCCATTTCGAATTAGAGTTAGTGTGGCCACAATTCAACGGTATTGGCTTCTGGGAGCTATCCCACAGTGCACCATTGTGACTGCTCTGGACAGCAATCTGAACTTGGATGCACTGGCCAAGTAGACAGGGAAAGCCCTGCAACTTTTGAATTTTATTTCCTGTTTGCCCAGCATGGAATGCTGATCAGCACAGGTAACCATGCAGTCCCAGAATCAAAAAAGAGCTCCAGCATGGACCGTACGGGAGATACTGAATCTGCTCCATCAGAACTTCGTTCCAAAAGACGAAATGCCAAAACATTTGAAGAAAAATCTCCAAGGCTATGATGGACAGAGGCCGCAACAGGGACTCACAGTGCTGCGTGAAACTTAAGGAGCTGAAACAAGCGTACCAGAAAGCCAAAGAATCAAAATGGACGCTCACCAAAGGAGGGGCAACTGACAACTGTAGCTATCCCACAGTTCCCGTCTCTCCAAGAACCATTTGAAGTCTGGGCTGAGCTCCCAAAGCCTGAAGGGTCAAACACATTGTTGTGGGTGGTTCAGAGTATATGTCGTCAGCCCCACTCCCTCCCTCTGTGAAAACAGAGGGGGAAAAATCGTTTCTCACCTTTTTTCAATGTTACTGTAGGTCTACTGGATGCTGCTAGCAGATGCAGTGCTGCAGCACTACACAGCAGCATCCCCTTGCCTTGCAGATGGCAGACGGTACATGGTACAAGACGACTGGTATCCATCGTCATCGTACCGTGGGTGCTCCTGGCTGGCCTCAGTGAGGTCGGCCGGGGGCACCTAGGCAAAAATGGGAACTACTCCATGTCATTCTCTTCTTTAAGTTTTGTCTAATGGAGATTCCATCCTGTCTGGAATATCATGCCAGCTGGAGGCTTCTGCCTCAGGCTGCTCTCCCAGTCAGCAGCACCGCGCAGTCGTGCCTACCCCAGCCTACCCCTTGCTACCAGGGCTCGCAATCAGATACTTAGACCTCTACATTTTGCTGCAAATAAAAAAATTAAGCTGCCATTTAGAAATGTCCCCCCAACATACATATCCTGGGACATTTTACCAGTGTCAACCAAAGGCCCACACACAAATGGAGATTCAGTCCTGCCTGTGCTTCTATCCTAGTGCTTATCACAGATTCCCATTTTCAGCTATAGGCTGAGCAAGTGCCCTCCCCTCCTCCCTTTGATCTCTGCTTGCAGAAGCAATCACGTCAGGGCTTGGCTACACTGGAGAGTTGCAGCGCTGATGATGGGGTTACAGCGCTGCAACTCACTCTGTGTCCACACTTGCAAAGCACAGCCAGTGCTGCAACTCCCTGGCTGCAACTTACTTGGTCTGCTTAGGGTGTAGCAATTCCAGCACTGGTGATGCAGCGCTGGTCATCAAGTGTGGCCACCAAAAGTGCTTTCATTGGCCTCGAGGTTATTAGGAGATATCCCAGCATACCTTTTCAGCCACTCTGCTCAACATTTCGCACTCCACTGCCCTGGGCTTAGGTGACCCACCCTTTAAATGCCCCGGGAATTTTAAAAATCCCCTTCCTGTTTGCTCAGCCAGGTGTGGAGTGCAATCAATCACTGACCATGCCCCCACACCCCAAATGAGCCCCAGCATGGAACACTTGCGAGCTGCAGGACCTCATCAGTGTTTGGGGTGAGGAAGCTGTGCAGCCACAGCTGCGCTCCAGCCATAGAAATTATGATACCTATGGGCAGATATCACAGTCCTTGCTGCAAAGGGGCCATGAACGGGACGCGTTGCAGTGCAGGGTTAAAGTAAAGGAGCTGTGGAGTGCCTATTGCAAATCCCGTGAGGGAAACCGCCACTCAGGAGCTGCCCCCACGACCTGCCGTTTTTACAAGGAGCTGGATGCCATACTTGGGTGTGACCCCACTGCCAATCCGAGGACCAGGATGGAGAGTTCAGAGCAGGGAGAAGAGGGGGAGGGCGTAGAGGAAACCGAGACTACTGGGGTGGAGGGAGACACTTCGGAGTCCCAGGAGGCATGCAGCCAGAAGCTCTTCTCAAGCCAGGAGAAAGCTAGCCAGTCGCAGCAGCTGGAACTTGTTGGTGAAGAAGCAGCAGAGGAGCGGGTTCCTGGTAAGCAGCTTTTATTTTAAGGATGGAAATGTTTTGGGAGAGGAGGAGGAGGAGTGGGGGGGGTTATGGCTGCATGCATGCATGCATGCCTAGATGTGGAATAGCCCATTGATTTGGTTTATCATTTCTTTGTAATCGGCCTCAGTAATCTCTTCAAAAGTTTCAGCCAGAGCATGGGCAATGCGCTTGCGCAAGTTTATAGGGAGAGCCACCGTGGTCCTTGTCCCAGTCAGGCTAACGCGTCCTGTGCCGCGAGGGGTGGGAGGACCATTGCTGCACACAGGCAAGCTGCATCGGGACCAGGGCGGAATCCACATTGCTGTAGAAGATCCTCCCGCAATTCCCAGGTAACACGCAGTAGTGATATATCTGGCAGTAGAAAATCCTGTTGAAAATGTAGGGATAGTGTTCAGTGCAGGTCCTCCCCCAGATGCTCTCTGCTTTCCCCAATGCACAGAAACCCCAGTGAGCCCTGACTCAAGCAGCTTCCCTTCCCAGGTGAGTCGCGGCAGAAACACTCATCCCATTACTCACCATGTCTTCGCTGCTGTGGCCTCTCTGTGCTATGTTTGCTATGTGTAAATGATGCTACAAATAGTCTACAAACTCCTTCACTGTGATTATAAACAATGCAGCCTCTGTATTAAATGTTTCTATTTCTGTTTCTTTTAAAAAAAAGTGTCCTTGAATCCTCCGGCCCTATCACAGACTGCTGAAAGACTACAGAACTTGAGGCGGAAACCAAGGAAAAGCAAAGAAGATTTGGTGAAAGCAGTTATGAATCAGTATGCCAGAGAGAATAAGAGGCTGCAGGACTGGAGAGAGAAAATGCATCAGTGGAGGGAAACACAAAGCAAGAGAAAGGAATTGGCTACCAAGAAAAGCACAAAGCAGCTGATAAGCCTCCTGGCGCGCCAAACAGACTGTATGCAGTCACTTGTAGCCATGCAGACAGATCACTACCATGCTAACCCCCCACCCCCAAGCTCTCTCCCTTGTGCCCCAGTGTTTGCTCAAAACCCCTTTCTCCAGCAGCCTGGTTCTTACCACCGCCAGCTGCCCCCAACACCTGTACGTTCACCTACCAGCCCTGATAACTACGACCCTTAACCTATGCACTCAACCCCCATCACCATACAGCATATTAATCCTGAAGCGAAGCAGGCATTGCACAGCAATCCAGGCAGGACATACTCAAACCTCCGAATGTACAGTTCAGCACCCTAACCCCCTGCCCTTTTATGTACTGTATTTTGAATAAATGATTTCTTGGCTTTTAAAACTTTTATTATTGCAGAAAGTGAAAAATACTGTACCCCAAGGGAAAAACAGGCACTGCAAATCATTGTAACCACTGCACTTCACACTCGTGCAAGGCACCAAACATTACTGTTGGCTTTCAGCCTCAAATTGCTCCCTTAAAGCATCCCTAATCCTTGAAGCCCTGTGCTGGGCCTCTCTAGTAGCCCTGCTCTCTGGCTGTGCAAATTCAGCCTCCAGGCATTGAAACTCGGAGGTCCATTCCTCACTGAATGTTTCACCCTTCCCTTCACAAATATTATGGAGGGTACAGCACGCGAATATAACAGTGGGGATGCTCCTTTCCCCCCCCCAAGTCTAGCTTCCCATAAAGACACCTCCAGCGTCCCTTCAAACGGCCGAAAGCACACTCCACAGTCATTCGGCACTGGCTCAGCCTGTAGTTGAACCGGTCCTTGCTCCTGTCAAGTTTCCCTCTATGCGGTTTCATGAGCCATGGCATTAAGGGGTAAGCAGGGTCTCCAAGGATCACAATGGGCAATTCGACGTCCCCTACTGTGATCCTGCGGTCTGGGGAAAAAGTCCCGGCCTGCAGCTTCCTGAACTGTTCCGAAAGATGTGTGCATCATGCACCTTTCCAGGCCATCCTGTGTAAATGTTAGTGAAAAGCCCACGGTGATCCACAAGAGCTTGAGAACCACAGAGAAATACCCTTTGCGATTAATGTACTCGGATGCCAGGCGGGGTGGTGCCAGAATCTATTGCCCCTCCACAGTTAGGGAAACCCATTTGTGCAAAGCCATCCACAATGTCCTGCACATTCCCCAGAGTCACGGTTCTTCTTAGCAGGATGCGATTAATGGCCCTGCAAACTTGCATCAACACGATTCCAACGGTCAACTTTCCCACTCCAAACTGGTTCGCGACCGATCGGTAGCTGTCTGGAGTTGCCATCTTCCAGATTGCAATAGCCACCCACTTCTCCACTGACAGGGCAGCTCTCAATCTCGTGTCCTTGCGCCGCAGGGTGGGGGTGAGCGCCTCACACAGTCCCATGAAAGTGGCTTTTCTCATCCGAAAGTTCTGCAGCCACTGCTCGTCATCCCAGGACTTGCAGGATGATGTGATCCCACCATTCAGTGCTTATTTCCCCGAGCCCAAAGGCAGCGTTCCACGGTGCTGAGCACGTCCATTACTGCCACAAGCAATTTAGTGTCTTGCGCATCAGGCGAATCAATATCATCGTCTGACTCCTCACTGTCACTTTGGAGCTGAAGGAATAGCTCAACTGCCAAACATGATCTGCTGGCAACATTCATCAGCAAGGTCCTCAGCAGCTCGGGCTCCATTTGTTACAGAAATTGCGCTGCAGACTCACAATGGCGCCAAACTGCTGGGATGTGTAGCGATGCACCACGGGAAGTTGGGACAGGAAACGGAATGACCCGCACTCTTCCGTCCCCTTCCCACAACGCCAAAATGGGATGAGGTGCTCTGTGGGATAGCTGCCCACAATGCACCACTCCCAACAGCGCTGCAAATGTGGCCACACTGCAGCGCTGGTAGCTGTCAGTGTGGCCACACTGCAGTGCTGTCCCTACACAGCTGTACGAAGACAGTTGTAACTCCCAGCGCTGCACAAATGTAACTGTAGCCATACCCTTAGTGTTGTTTCTTATTCATGCATTCTTTATTACTTCATCACACAAATGGGGGGATAACTGCCACGGCAGCCCAGGAGGGGTGGGGGAGAAGGGAAGCAACAGGTGGGGTTGTTGCAGGGGCACCCCCTAGAATGGCATGCAGCTCATCATTTCTGCGGGATGTCTGGGGCTCTGACCCAGAGCGGCCGTTTGCCTCTCTGGTTCTTTAGTAAGCTTGCCTGATATTCTAGGCAGGACGGACTCTCCTTAGACAAAACTTAAAGAAGAGAATGACCTGGGGAGTCAGTCTCATTTTCATCCAGGCATCCCCGACCGACCTCACCGAGGTCAGCCAGGAGCACCCATAACAGCAGCAGATGGTACAGTATGACTGGTAACCGTCTTTGCTAACTTGCAAAGGCAAGAGGATGCTGCTGTGTTGCACTGCAGTATTGTGTCTGTCAGCAGCATCCAGTATACATACAGTGACAGTGAAAAAAGGCTGAACGGGCTCCATGGTTGACATGCTATGGTGTCTGCCCAGGCAATCCAGGGAAAAGGGCACGAAATGATTGTTGGTTTCACGGAGGGAGGATTGACTGACAACATTTACCCATAACCACCCGCGACAAGTTTTTGGCCCCATCAGACACTGGGATCTCATCCCAGAATTCCAATGGGCAGGGGAGACTGCGGGAGCTATGGGATAGCTACCCACAGTGCAATGTTCCAGAAGTCGACGCTTGCCTTGGTACATGGACCCACACCACCAAATTAATGTGCTCAGTCTTGGCCACGTGCACTCGACTTTATACAATCTGTTTCCAAAAATCGGAATAATCCCATAATGTAGACATACCCTTAGGCAGCAACAAAAGAATATATTGGACTCTTGAGGGAGTCACCCCTCTTCCTTTGGTCAGTTTGGAACTGCAATGAGGTTTTGCTCACCTGAATCTGAAGGGGTCAGGATAAAGCCAAGAGGGAAGAAAGGACATGATAAAAGGGAGAGACATTTGCCATGCTCTCTCTCTTCCACCTACATCTACAAACACCACACCAAGCGACTGAAGCACTGATCAAGAGGGAGAGGCTGACTGAAGAGCAACTAGCCAGCCCATGGTGAGAAGCATCTAATTTTGTAAGGACTCTGAATGTGTTAAGATCAGCTTAGAATGCTTTTTGCTTTTATTTCATTTGACCCAATCTGACTTACGATGTTTTGACTTATTTAAAAAAAAATCTTTATAGTTAATAAAATTTGTTTATTCTACCTGAAGCAGTGCATTTGGTTTGATGCATGTCAGAGACTCCCCTTGGGATAACAAGCCTGTTACATATAAATTTCTTTGTTAAATTGACGAACTCATAAGCTTGCAGCATCCAGCGGTCATAACTTGACACTGCAAGACGGAGGTTCTTAGGGTTGTGTCTGGGACCGGAGATATTGGCTAGTGTCATTCGGCTGCAAGTAGCTGGGAGCAGCTTACATGCCAGAGGCTGTGCAAAAAACAGCCTAGGAATGGAGGTTATCACAGCAGAGCAGGGTAAGGCTGGCTCTCAGAGTCAAGGGTTGGAGTGACCCAGCAGATCACTGGTCCAGATAACACCAGAGGGGAATGCCACAGTCGTCTATATCTAACTTTGGGAGATCAAAACAGTCAAGGATAACCCATAATTATAAATTAGACATCATCCTCTTTGGCCTTCTCAGAGCCATTTATTACAACAAAGAGGTTTAGTGATTTTGGGTAACTTTAATGTATTATACAATCCTCCGGGTACTCATTTATTAATTTTCTTTCTATTAATGGAATAAAATATATAGCCAACTGTGGGTTATTTCACATTACTCAATCTGAAAACAGAAAGAAAGAAATTGGAGAGGAGCAATTTCAATATTTCAAAACAGATGCAAATCAACACTAAGGATGCTACAACATATTTTTACTGAGACAATTCTGTACTTGTCTGAATAATAAACATGTAATAAGCAAACCATGGCTTTATATAATGGAAGAAAAATATACTTTAAGGCTAATTATGCGAACACAACATAACATTTTCCTAAATGCCTTATAAAAACTGATACAGTTACTCAGAAAATATTATTTTTACTCAGATGTGATAGATGCATACTGAAATGTTCAGATTTCAATTCTGGCATCAATTCCCAAATCCCCTTCCTGAGTAATTTAAGGACTTCCTCCACATAGTTTTTCATATTCTTTTAACTGACACTTTATCTTTATACAGTATCTCAGCAGAATGAACATGCACTAAAACAATGACAGCCCTTCTTTGGCTGTCATCTCTTATTCTGGCAAAGACAGATGTCTTACACTGGCTTATGCCAATAATAGAGCTGACAAAAAACAACAGAGACTACCTGCCTCTGATGTAAAGGCACCAATTCACATTTGTGACACTCATTTGTCAATTAACAGATTTCTTCCATTGTTGACACATGGGACTTAAAAGATGTGGGCTAGAATGTGATGAATTAAAAAAGACAGATGAGTAAGCTATGAGCTGCAAAGTAATACTATAATGTGCTTTAGATAGGAATATCAACTGACACCCCTGACAGGCCATACAAGGTTTTATTTCATTTTGCACTGTATCTAGGCTTCATACTTTGTCTTCTTTGTTCTCTTTTCATCAAGCTCCTAACATCTTATTCTGACAGCCAGCGACATTTAAGGCACTTTCGTTTCAAATGCAAGTTAGCGTACTTGATTTGTCATTAAAATGCAAAACGATTGCCATTGCAGGTAAATGTAGGTATGCTTAAAAGGTTGTATCTGCAAAGTAAAAGCTGAAAATGGTTTCCGGCTGCTTCGCTTAATTCTTTCACTAGCCACAAAGCTTTTCAAGGAAAGTATTACTGTGCTCTGACAGAAGTGTAGCAGTGCCTGCAGTTTTATACAAGATACACTTTCATACATTTAAAACAACATTAAGGTTTTGAGTTACACACTCTACACCAAGAAAATTCAGTCAAGTTTATCCACTTGCCAAAGTACAGAATTCCACTAAGATCCGAAAAAAGTCTGTTTGACCTCTGTACCCACATGTGTTGCAACAACTAGGCACCAATCGGCAGGACAAAGCAAGAACCTTTTAACCCACAACAACCACCACCACCACCCACACACAAACCCCACATATTGGTTGCAGAGGTGCTGGAACACAGTTTTTATAGTGGGGGTGCTGAGAGACACTGAACCAAACTTCTAAGCCCTGTATATAACAACAAGGAGTCCGGCGGCACCTTAAAGGCTAACAGATTTATTTGGGCATAAGCTTTCGTGGGTAAAAGCTTATGCTCAAATAAACCTGTTAGTCATTAGGGTGCCACCGGACTCCTTGTTGTTTTTGTGGTTACAGACTAACATGGCTACCCCCTGATATTTGACACCCTGCATATAATGGAAACCACTTCAAACCAGAGGATGTTGCAGCAACTCCTGCACCCGCAGTTCCTGCACCTATGCTTGGTTATAGTTGATTTAAGACAGAACCTTCACTGACTAACAGGGTTTTAGTACTAGACTTTCATTTTCTATTTAATGGCAACTTTAAGAGACATGAGGCCTCTCAAATAGTGACTAAAATAAGCTGTTGGTAGCAAGATACTATCAACAGATTTTTGACAGAGCACATTACAATAGCTCCTAGTAACATAGATGTACATACGTCCAACACCTAAATTTCTGCATATGAGCACAGTTGTGAATGCAATCACATTATGAAGTTATTTCTATTCACAGTAGCCAGAGTTCAAACATTAACATCTCAATTTTATTCAACATACAAAAAAAAAAAAAAAAAAGACAGCAGCTACAAACACTAAGTACCTGTAAAGTCTTTCCCCTTCAGTCTTTACACAAGCAATTATTTTCTTCTCCAGTGACAACACATTCAAAAAAGAGCTTTTTGGTTTTTTTTAAATAAACAAGATTTGCTAAAGTAAAGGCTTGTTCCTGCGATGTTTGACAGTATGTGAAAGATTCAGAGGCTCCTTGGTTTGAGAAAATACAAACCATGTCCCAGCCTAGATTAGTTTCATGGATATGTTACTATTTTATGTTTAAGTTTCAAGGACATGTTCTCCTCCCCACCCCTCCCACCTACATCTCTTTTCTGTGGCTCAAATGGAGTACCCTTGTGCATATCATAAGGCAGCTAAATCCTGGGCCCGCACTTCAAAAGAGATCAGGATGTGGCCCCATTTACTGGTCCACTCATCATCTGAAGCTCTGGCTCCACTCCTTTTGAAATTAATTACTGGGACTTGTGTCTTTAGGGAGGGTAGGAATTTGTTGATAACACAAAGGTTCAGAAAATTTTGTATACCTTATTGTGCCACATAGGAAAAAACAAATGATCAGTCCCTGTTTGTCTTTGCCCACTAATAAGATGCATCAAGTATCAGGGGAAGGAGAAGTATCACATGTTCATTCCAGACAGAGTGACAGTGATCCTAACTTAGTTCTACCACATCAAGGGTAATAGCTATATACACCAGTTTCCATACACACACACCTCCCCATATTTGCTCCCACTGCACTTCTGCCGCTGGATGGAAGAGCGCATTACAGGTATTTCTCCATCCCCAGAATTATGATCTATTAGCACAGAATAAGGTAAACAACAACAAAGAAAGCTCAGTTTTAAAACACACAGTTTATATCATTTGACTTAAAGGACTTGGTCTACACAATAAGGCCCTTCATTTCCTGGAGTAGAGTATACAGGGAAACACTTCTCTGTTCACACCCATTCCAGCTTTTGCACTTCCTTTCTCTTCATCTGATCCACAGACAACAACAAATCACACAGGGGAAAAACCATGTCCATAGAACGCAAATATAAAAAAAAAAAAAGTAAAAGCTCTAAAAGTAAAGCAAACCCAAGAGCAAAAAAATCCAGAGGGTAATGCATTAGTTTGCTGTTTCAGTTTAGGAATTCATATGCTTTTGCTCAGTCATCTAAATACACATGAACCTCTACCTCCAACCAACCAAGGTTACCAATCAATCACCACAATTTAACATCTGATGGCTATTTGGTGGTCTATGTAAAGCGTGTTGATAAATCACTATTGAAGCTCCTGTTTGACAGGTGACCACATTACAAAAGCTACCATTATAATTGGCACTAACAGACAATCATGTTGATAAGCTTATTGTGGAACAGAAGGCTGTGAGTAAGCCAGGAAATGATCTACGCTCTCTTATTCCAGAGTTGGCCTTCCAGGCCAAGGTTGACACACTTCAATAGGACAGCATATGAAGCCTTGTACAACTGTAGTACATACTGTACCTAGTCTGTGAGTAAACAGAAGACTTCATTCTCTAAGTCAGTCGCTCAAACCCCTCTCATTGAACATGTGACAAAATAATACTTAAAGCAAAAAAAAAAATCTGAAACATGTTGATGGAAGAGAATCAAGATGCTCAGTCCTCCTGGGCAACAGTCACGTGCAGCCTACCCCCCCCCCCCGCTCCCTCTCCCTCTCCCTCTCTCTCAAACACAGCATCTCCAAAACTAACATACATCTGCAGCACCCTTCCTCACTACAAGCAGCTCAGCATAAAAGGGGCAAATCTATACACTTTGCTTTTCAACTAACCAGCTAATTTTTATTTCTTAAGGAGCAAACTATCTAACAATCCTTCAGTTTAAAAAAAATCCACTCCAGTTTAATCTTCTGCACACATTGTAGTTTACTTATTCCATAACTCTACACAGTCCAAGACAGATACTCAACTGTCTACAATGTAAAATAATATGTAGGTATAGAAACAGTGTTGAAATCCTATGGCAAAAGAAAACTAAACTGGTTTGGGAATTCTGAACTGTCAAATTACAGTAATTTAACCCTCCAATTGCATCACTGGGTGGGGGGGGGAGGAGTGTTAAAACATGGTCCATATATTTGCTTTTCTATAACGCCTTTCACTCAGCCTTGTCATGTTTACAAATAATTACTCTGAGAGTCAAACAAGCATTGTTAACTTTTTACCTACCTGCAAAATGGCAAGTTCACTGCCCAGGGTCGTGTAGTCAGATACAGAGATAGGAACAGAACACGGGAATCTTGGCTACCATGACCTACCATACTCTAACCACTAGGTGAAATTTCTCCTATGATTTAATGGTACATAGTTGAATCAGGACCCCAGATACACCACAATATACCCTTTCCTGTACATTCACACACTCCCATAGCGCTATCCCCACAGCATGGCCGTGCCCCCACCATGTAGAGTGATGGGGTCTACCTTCCCCAGAAGGGGACTCCTCTTCAGAGAGGCAGTATCTGTGCCCCTAGTACTTACCCTGGCAGCTGGAGTGTTTGTGCTTGGATGGATGAGTCAGACTAGTCTCCTGCAGCCAGGCACAGTCTTCTGCTGGGGTAGTACTGGCAGAGCCCTCAGAGCAGAGGTGACAAGTAACTCTGATAGCATGAAACACCTAACTGCCCCATGCTTATTGTCTGGTCTTTCCTACTCCCCCTGCATCTCCAACACCCACTCTAAGCTGGCACCACCTTACCATTTTGTCCCTCACAGTTCTTTCCCCTACTTACTTCCTACATTGCTTCCCCGCTGAGGGTACAGTGCGGGCCAGAGCGAGCTCCAGTTGAGGAAGGGATGGGATTTAGTGGGCTTTCCTGTGCCCCCTCTGGTGGACTGCTGTTCTGCCAGACCAGTCTGTCTTCCCTGCTCTAGACACCTCCAACCAGGGCTCAGTGGGAGCGCTAGGTGCCAGTGCTTTTCCCAGGCACGTTCACCTCAGCCATGCTCAGCCCAATTCCCACCCTAGCAGAAATCTCAGGGGGGGACAGGACCGATCCCACGTGCCCCACCCACCCACATCACCTCTGCCTCAGAGCAAGGGGTCTTGGATTCAACCCCCAATTGAGATGCATGGTGCGGTTTACACCTCAGAGCTATTGTTCGAAGTTATCTACAGAAGCAGGTAGATCTCTCTGCATCAGTTACATCCCAGTTATATTTTCAACCTTTTTCTCACAACCAAGAGGGCTAAAAAGTTGTTTTTTGCTGTTTGTCCCGCCCCTCCCCCCCTTTTTTTTTTAAAAAAGGGGATATTCCAATGTAATCTCTTGACTCCAAGACCCAGGGCCTTAATACATGAGATTATAATGCTAATGTTAAATCTGGCCCTGAAGAGGAACAGGACAATCAATCTTGGACCCTTCATGTCTAAAATGGTTTGACTACAACTCTGCCATTTGTATTCTGTGTGCTTTAAAAAATTTTAGGCCCAATAGCAGAGACTCCATCACTCCCATTTAAACAAAACCACCACTATAAAAGATGTTTCCAATATTGAATACTTTCTGAACAGCAAAAAATTCTCGTTACTCCAAAAGAGTAGTTGGATGCTCCCAAGCACTTACGATTTTTAAAAAAGTCTGTTTTTGAAGTCATAAAAACCATGCTCACAGTGAAATACATAAAAACACTTTGGTAGATTGTGAGACACTGACTTAGGATCACCACAAGTACACAGATCTCATAAAAAATGAGTACAATAATCAGCCTTTGAATTAACAGACCTTAATGATTATTAAAAAAATTGTTTAAAGCAGATAAGTCAGATTTTCTGTTAAATTTATACATTGGACTTGTCGACAGGGAACTCAATCACAGACTAACATTCTGTGGTAAAGGCTGTTCACATTTTTTAAATTAATGTCTACCCTTAAAGGTGATGATGTCTTGCTATGGTATACATTAACATGCAACATATACCTCCAAAACTATTCCATCTGCCAAATGGAGGCAAAGACATATCTGCAGGGACTGGACTCAATGGGGGCTGCTGGAACTCATTTTTGATTTTACAAATCAATACACCGCTCAATGCAAAATAAGCCATTCATAAAAGTTCTAACCTACAACGAAACAGCCACAGATGAGAACAAAGGACTCACTTGTATCCTACATACACCCACTCCAGTTATACAGTGTAACTACATCACAGCAGAATTTGACCCATAAAAGGGGTATGCTGCTAGTCACGGTTTAGAAATAGGTGGGATTTTCAAAAGCCCTCAGCATTGGCAGATTCACTTCAACGGGAGCAGAGAGTTCGGCCAACACTGACCTCTTCTAAAAATCCCTCTCGTGGATTGTTTTGTTTAAAAAAAATAAAAACAAAACCACCAATGTTCCATCCATCACAGGAAACTAGTTTTCAAATCACTGTTTAATTAAAAAGAAACATACGAAATCAAGAGAGTTACTGGTTTTCCTCTCTTAGTCTTTGCTAATATTTTTGGTATCATCCTCACAAGTCCAATCCATTACCTCTTAATTGTCTGTCACACACATGGTGCCTTCCTTTTTGGTGGTCGAGCCTAGGTACCATTTTCCATCTTTCTACAGTGGTATTAATTGGCTACTGCAGTCAAAACTGCATTCAGGTACTCTGTCAAAACGTGCTGTGGTCCAATGCTAGATTACTTGGAACAAGTTGTCATTTATTCAAATTGCCAGTTTAATGCTCCACCTTGTGCCTCAAATTTTCTCTAAGTAGAGGCTCTTAACTGAAGAGGGTCACACTTCCAAACGTTAGTTTCTATTAGAGTGTCGAAGTCACTGTGGGCATGTCTACACTGCAATTTAAGCCCAGGCTTAATGGGACTTGAGTATGCTGACCCATACTAAGGAACCCTGGGCCTCAGCAGCTACACTGTGTTTTAACATTAGGACTATTTTAACCCACTCTCGAACCTAGGGCTCTGGTGACCACACTGCAGCATGCACTTGAGTCAAATAATCATATCCCAGAGTCCCCAGTGCCCCACCAAACGCACATGAAATGTGGCTGCTATAGCCCTAGCATTGTGGGAAAACTTTACTGCCTGCTCTGCACCTTGCTTTGCAAAAGGCTTGATCGGTTAGCTCGCTAGTGCAAACCCAGAAGGCTCTCTGACAATGTGCTTGCTGGATCAGAAGAAATGAGAATGGGTTAATGCTGACCTGAGCTGCTGCTCTCAAACAGGAAGTGTTGGCTTCCATTTTCAGCAGAGCGGATTGCAGATTGTTGGGAAAGAGAGGACTAAGGAAGTTGTCCCATGGAAGCATGGGATATTTCTGACAGATTTCGAGGACCTGAGTTAAACGGGGCTGTGTCTACACTGCAAAGCAATAGGGTTTGGACCTGGATCCCAGCTTAACTCAAGCCCAGACCCTCAAGCCCTGTAGGGTCCTGGGACCCTGGGTCAGCACAACTGCCATGTAGATGCAAGGGACGTTATGCTTGAGCCTGGACTCAAGTATAGGCTTATACTACACCGCAGACATACCCTATGTTTTCCTGTGCAGTTGGAGACTTATGCACTTTAAGAGTCAGTTCAAAAGCCCACTGAAGTCAGGAGGTGTCTATTTGATTTCAATGGGCTCTGGATGAGGCCCTCTCCATTGTGCAGTTCAGGAGGTCATCCAGTCCAAACCCCTTCCCAAAGCAGGACCAAACACCAACTAAATCATCCCAGCCATGCTTTGTCAAGCCAGGACTTAAAAACCTCTAAGGATGGAGATTCCACCACCTCCCTAGGTAACCTATTCCAATGCTTCCCCATCCTCCTAGTAAAATAGTTTTTTCCTACTATCCAATAGCTCACATTAAATAATGTCTGATTTGCTTTTAAAGTTGCTTTTACCTCTTAAGCATAAAACAAAATCAAATACCAGCTACCAAACTGTCAATCTAAAAATGCAGCAGCTTTCTGGGCTCTGTTGTAGAAAGCATGTCAGTTAACTCTCATACCTGCTGGAGGAAGGGTAAAATAGAGAAAACACAACTATTATAAGGATGGGAGATATCTAGATAAGTAGATAGTTGATTTTCCAACTCTGCCAAAGACATTCCTTTCTGAAATAACAGCCGCCCAGATATAAAATGAATTTAAGAGTCTCAACTCAAGCTCTGATTTGTTTCATTCTTTGGTCAGAGAATGAAATTAAAAAAACAACTTCACATGACTGGCAGCATCTGCTCAGTGAAAGCTCAGCACTGAGCTATAACATTGCATTAACTATGATTCTAAAGATAGGTATATACACACACACCATCTGACATGCTGATTCCTTTTTAATCTGAAATATGCATTGGCCTTTAGCATGTCCACGATACAGGTTCTCCTATACTTTTTTCCTTAGGTGGGGATTTTTAACCTAAAAAAGAATATTCTCCAACACGACTTATGTAATGTACAAGACTGCAAAAACCGTATTATCAACCAGACAAAACCACATGGATAAAGAGCACAAACACCACATTGACAGAAGCTGTACTGGAGTGTATGTGCCAAACGCCAACAAATTGTTTTCATAGTGAAATCATTCAGTGGGCTATGGCTGGGGGGAGGGGGAAGAGAATTCCTTCCTCCTCCTACTGATGGCGAGAATGTGTACACTATTTCTTTAAATCTGCAGCAGGAACCTAGGCAGGCATGTGGCAGGGGAAGAATATGGGCAGAAGGTCTGCAGTGAAGCTGAGAAAGAGAGAGGCTTTAGAGATAATGCAGTTTTCCTCCTTCTAGTGAAGTTTCTTGTTCAGTGTTAGATTGCAACTCCATCAGCTATTCTTCACCCTTTTTACAGGACAGCAGTGATGGAAGAGTGATGGGGGTTTTTTGGGAGGGGCAAAAGGGGAAGAAATTAGAAATATAAGTCATGTAATTCTAGAACGGGCCCAAATTTTGCATCTTATCTACACTAATGATCTGTACCAGATATTTAAAACACCTCTTCAGCCTCACAACTACCAGCCAACCAAGCAAGAGCGGTCAAGATGCTACTTTAGAGAGTCTGACATCACTCCTAAAACAATGACAAAACCAAACCAAATGCGCACACAACTATAAGTGCCCACATTTCCCAATAGGTGGTAATACACTCTGTCAGTTTAACCAGTGTGCATCTCACCACATTCACCAGTATTCCACAGTAAACACCACTAAGAAGAGCCATGGGTTCTGTTCCTTTTCAAGCATTCTTAGTCAAAAAGAATTTCATAACACTACCCTAAAAAAAAAAAAAAATCTTGTAGGTTTTGATGTTTGACGTTTATTAGTTTTAGCACTCATGGCAGGTGCCAGATGTGAGAGAGCTCTAGAGAGAGAAGGTCTCCGTTTAGCCAAAGAACAGGTCCAGTACCAGCACTGTGAACTTCCCAACATCACTCTAGCAACATGCTTTGACCACAACCTCAGGTGACCAGATCGAGATGAAGAGATCATTCATTCTTTGATGGCCCGTTTAGTACTTGGCACCTCTGAGAATGCCAACCAATAGAGTTACTGATTGCTGACAAATGGAGTGGTCATTCTGTGGTGGACAGCTGTCCACTAGGAACTGTTGTAATTTCACAAGGGCCATCAAACAGCCATCTCAACAGCTTTTGGTCATTACAGTTCTAGTTTTAAGTCCTGGCCCCCCATGAAGTCATACGTGAGTTTTACTTTCGACTTCAATGGGGACCATGGATTTTACCACTACTTCAGATCTGAACCAACAACCTAGAGATGAAAGCTCTATATCCCCAAAACAGTCCAGTCCTCCATATATGAAATTATTGAATTTAAGGAGACAGTGGTTTAGTTCCATTACCTTTCATTATTTTAGTTTTTAAAACATTAGAACTGTGTGTATGTGTCAGGAAAGGAAAGGGGAAGTTAACATTCTTGTTATGACAAACCTAAAGCCCTAATAATCCTCCCAAGAATTCTCTACTAAAACTTGTAAAATCCAGTGACCCAAAAATCTCCCAAAGTAGTTTTCACCCCAACTCAGAAATGTGATATGCTTCAAGATGACTCTTTCCACAATGTTAAACCTTCTTGAGAGAACATAGGACAGAATCTAATTCTTTTCTTCTGATCTGACACATACACTAAATCAATGGATAATGACCAGCACTGGGGGTCGGTGATATATAAACTACAGCATTTTCACAGTCTGTTGCCAGTTAGTGACTGTGTGGCCATAAAAAGGCAAGCAAGGATCAATGGATAAGAGGAGCTTCTATTTGGATTTCAAAGAGATACATGTGATATAGTGACATTTTATCCAATAGAAATCAAATATTTTATACCGTAAGTTTTATTTCTTTTCCTATTTATTATGCATATTTTGAGAGCTGGGAGGAAGAATTTATGTCCCCAAAGTGGTCAACTGAAATTAAAAGTTAGATATAAAAATACAACAACAACTTGTACTGTATTGTGCAATTAGTTTACTTGCTGCTGCTTTGTGGATCAACAGTACACTAATTAGGAATAATCCACAGAAGAGGGGAAAAAAAGACAACGCACACAAGTGCATAAACTACATGCAGATATTTGCAACATTATATTCAAGCAAAAAAATCTTTCCAAAAAGACAACTTTCATAGTCAAGTTTACTAAATACTAGAACACATACACAGTATTTAACTGGCCATTATTTCTGAAGCTACCAAATATTAAGGAAGAAATCTTATTTTTATTTAATTATTTTTACTATACGGTCCAACTTTAAAGATGAGACTTCCCTCATACATTATCCAGATCACATCTACTCCCTCATGAAATGCTGCTTATCAGAAAGAGGAAGGGGGGAAAAAAGACAAAAATAAAGAGGACACATCACATGATGATATGTTCTATCTAGATCTACCAGTAATATTGGAATAAATATTGCAGATAAAAATTATACAAGTTATTGGAAAACCTGGAAGTTCTTTCCCTCCACTCCTCCAACAGATGCATATACTTAACATACACAAACTTGACAAAGTTTATCCTAAACAGTTCTCTTCACCTTAACGTACAAGCATGAACCATCACCAGATTGGTCTTTAGTCCCATCCAGAGACTTACTGCATCTATACTGTTTAATAAACATGTGAGACTTTATCTGAGAAACCATTAAGTCTGTAAATTTTAAATGTAAATGACTTCTTGTATATAAACAAAATAAAATTTGACAAAATATTTCATTTAGCAAATTGATTTGCCAATGAATTGAATGTAAAGAAGGACCATGCTAAACATTGCTAGTGTACATTTAATGATTCCAAGACACTGACAGCGTACTAATGCTTTTTAAAAACAATACTTCAAGAGATCATGCAATATTTGCACAAGAATAAACTTTAAGTAACTGCCCACACTTCTAAATGAACTCACACATTTAAGTTGGACAGATTGCACAATATGTTTCTGATGCTACTTAGTCTTTGCATAACTATGATTACGTAACACTAGAAAAGTAATCTCTTTGGTGGGGTCAGTGTACATGAGCCAATTTTTAAAACTGTACAGCTCTTCAAGCTTAAAACTTCTAAACATAAGAACATAAGGTATTTTAAAACAAAAATCCTGTTACTATTGAGTATTTTAAAAATCAGAACAGTGATACACAATCTTCAACACTTAAATACATTCATTCTCTTATAATAAACTACTTGAAAGAAAAAGAGGAAAGTGGAATACATTAACTACTAACCTCCATTACTCTTATTTCAGCCAACACAGTCTATAAATAGCCAATTATAATGTGAATAAATTGAAATACTGTGTGTGTGTTGTGGTCCAAATGGTTGTCTGAACAGCATTTTATTTGCAGAACGGATAAATGAGAGCATATTGTACCAGCACATTTTGACTATTTGAATAAAGATTCAAGTTCTCTCTTTAGCTACTCTGTGTTGTGCAGTACTGATCAGAGACAACCAAAAAGTAAATCCAGAGCAAAAGCATATATCTAAATTCAAGCCACATCTAAAGGAGGAAAATAATCCACTACCAATTTGCTACCATAGCAATAAGCATAGCTTTATTTTCTTCTGTGTACATACAGAGGTCATGTTTTTATCTTTAATATTCAGAAAAATTATAAATCATCAACTTTAAAAATTAAGACACGCATGTTTTGTTTTAGATTCAACGTTCACTCTGATGCAGATAAACAGCAATTTCCCCTTCTCCAATTTCAATCTTTTTTACTGAAACATGTGAAAGGAATGGGAAAGAGATGCAAGACAGAATAACTTCAAAACATAATCAGGTATTTGTAAACAATACTTTTTTCCTTCAGAAAAATCTGCAACTGCCAGTTGCAAAAGCAGCAGCACATAAGATAAATCAATTAGCTTGCTAATTTCTCCCCTCTCATTTATTTAGCTCCGTACTGTATTTGTTGTAATTGACTATAATTATGTTAATTACTAACTCCAGTATAATTACTATATTTATTGTCATTGAACACACTATGTACCCAAAGCAAAGCTGGCATTTGTTGGGCATCAAAAAAAAAAAAAGCGTATAGTGTCAGGAGGAGTTTTTCTGAAAACCGGCTGATATACCTTCAGCAAATGAAAGGGCATAAGAGATTTCATGCAATGCTAGTTTGAAAGCACCAGTTCATTAAGGATATTAATTTTCTGATAACTACACATTTAAGCATGACACACTGGAGTAGTATCTACAGGATTTAGCAATTATTAATGCGTGACAGTTTCAAATGCTAAGTGAATCAATTAAACAGCAGCATTCACAATTTGAGAAGAGATAACTGCTTCATAACTGCCTAAGTCTACAATTTTCACATGACAAAAAAGGGCCATTCAGGCTCCTTCAAATCCTGACAGGTCAAGAAAGAAGTTTGAAACAAAAGCACCTTATAACCATCATCTCTCCTCTTTACTTGTCAGATCAACTTTGCTAGTGTCTCTGCTGAAATGGCATCACCATGCCAGCTGCCACAAGGTGATTTTTCATGTCACGTCAAAGAAATCTTTTATTCTATTTGCTTTGCATTAACATGTTACATTTATTGATCAAGCCCTTTCTGCAGCCACAGCAGGGCACTGTGCTCTTATGCCTAAGGGGGCTTTGATGTCCTGGTGACATTCTAGACCGAATAATGCACATACTAAATGGATTTAATGAAGAAATGTGTTTGTGCATGACAGCTACATTAATAACAGCCCCTCACACTGATAAATATGCAATTGCTACTATTAAGAGTTACCCAATTACAGGGAAAATATTTCTCTATCTTATAAATAAACCCATCAAAAAGTTTTAACAATAGTGCATTTTCTTAAACATTTCTAAATGCTGTAAAGATCAGTCTCGAGGCTTTAAAAAAAGTTATGCTTTATCTTGATTTTTTTTTAAACTTACGTTGTTCATCTCCCTGTTCTGTGTGTCTTATTTTGGCAACAATGGCAGGATGGAAAAAGGCAGAAATAAATATAAAACTCTCCTTGGAGCTAAGAAGAACATGCCTTCTAAAACAGGGGCCAGATTCTATCTTGAACTTTCACATACATACAGGCAAGAAGAGGAGCACAGAGGCAAAGAATTTCCTGCTCCCCACCGTAGCCCAGGATACAACACTTCACAGGCCCAAAGTCACACAAAAGTCATGGAGGAGCATTCCAGAGTAAGATCTAGGGTTCAGGGATATATTTGTGCATACATGCCCACCCAGCACAACAGTGGCTATTAGGAGCATGAATAATTTATGCTGCTAGCAGAAAATCTGCACCTTGGAGAGGTGGGGGAAGATTATAGGTATCTCTCAATACGCCCATTATTGGATTAATCTTCCTTGATTGGCAAAGAGCTGAGAATTACCCTTCCCTCCTCTTCAGCAATTAAAACCAGAGGGAATTTCTGAAAGGAAAAGAGGGAGGAAATCCACAAATTTCAAACACTGAGCAAAGAATTAGACTGTTTTCTCAATTAGCCAATCAGCAATATTTTTTAACTTAACATGACCCACAGATCAAGTGTGTCACCCAAACACCAGAATCCATTTAATCATTAGTGTGAAGAGAGAAAACTAGCATGGACTCAGCTGAAACAGTAAATCAAACTTCCAATTTTTTCCCCCTCTCTTCAAGCTGACAAAATGTACATGATGGATGCTTACTATCTAGAAGGTCTCTGCACTTCATCCTACATCTTCCTGTATCCTCTCTGCTTCTCATCTTCCTTCTCATTGTACCCTCTCTGCTTATTTGGCCCTTTGTCTCATTCTCAGCTCTTAGTTACTACCTCCTTTCAAGAAAACCCCTACACAAATGGGGCAACTTCTGGCTTCCAGCTCCCCCAACTAACTACCCTCCTTCAAACCCACTTCAGGGAAGCTTACCAGCTGTCATCTCTTCAACAGACAATGCCTCATTACTTTTGCATTTCAGCTGTTGCCCCCTGCATTGTTTGTCTCAAATACAGATGAGTACACTCGCTTTTGACATATTATGAGAACTATAGACTCTACAGTTTATTGTGCTCTCATTCAGCAGCCATGACTAACACACATTTTGCTGCCAAATGGAGTATCTAAACATTACTTTGGGGAAAAATAGCTCATTTCTAAGGCTAGAAATTGAAGAATCCTTTTTAATACCACTCCCACCTCCACCCCTCACACAGATTCAAAATGGCTGTCGCACTCAGGTTATATGACAGAAGATGCCCACACCAATCTAGTGGTAAACATATCTAACAAGAAAAAACTGTCATTCCCAAATCTAAGTGTATGAATTTCAAGTCCAGATGAACATATACGAAATTTAAAAAACCAATGTCATAACAAAAAGAACCACCACCTAGAGTTAAAAAGCTTATTTCCAGCCAAGCACCAGAAGGATCTTCAATTATGTGTTATACCTCATTCTTAAAAACATTCTAGAGTCAGCTGAACTGATCTGAATTTTGTTTTTCTTTTTGTTTTTTTTAATTATGACCTATTCGGGACAGTCATCCCAACTGGAATTGAGAACCAAAGAAATGAATGGAGTGTAACTTCATTTTGTGCATCTCATTAACAATTATATCCAAGAGATGTGCACAACAGACATCATGATAGTGCCAAGTAAAGTTCTGTTCACAGCTACTTTCTGAGTTACCATTCTTTATTACAAACCAGCATGCTTGGCTGATCCTTCTCTACTTTCTTGAATGTATCATGTTTGTCAGTCAATCACCAAACACCAGTTGCTTTTCAGCTACATTCTACTGACAGCACAGACTCTGTATTTACTTTGTCAAAGGCCTCAAGAATAATTAACTGAGGCACTCACCTGCCTGCTGTCTTCATATCTGCTGTGAAGTTATTCACCGTATATTGCTAGTCGGTACCTGCACAATTCACTGAAAAAAATAACTGTTCAAGAAGCTACAATATTCTCTACTAAGAAACAAGTCATCTAATGCATCACATTCACCATATTAGAAGTCATTTTGCAATATCTACACAGTATATTAGAAATCTACCTTCTACAAAAAAAAGTTATATTTTCTTGATGAATGCAAGAGGCTGGAGGAGAATCCAATGCCAGAAATCACAAGTCTGGAACCTGCACCATTGCTTCTGGCAATCTAATGTCACCTGGTCAAGCAGCAGTACATAATCCTCATAGGGTATGTCTACATCTACAATTTTGCAGTGCTGGTTGTTACAGCTGTATTAGTACAGCTGTATAGGGCCAGCGCCGCAGAGTGGTCACACTTACAGCAACCAGCGCTGCAAGCGGTGTTAGATGTGGCCACACTGCAGCACTGTTGGGCGGCTTCAAGGGGAGTTAGGGGAACGCGAGAGCAAACCACGGGGAAGCAGGTCTCCTTCCCCGTGGTTTGCTCCAGTGTTCCCCGAACACCCCCCCCCCAGCAGATCTCCTTCCCCGCGGTGTGCTGTTGCGTTCCCCGAACCCCCCTGCAAGCAGGTCTCCTTCCCAGCGGTTTGCTCCGGTGTTTTTTGAACCCCCGTGCAAGCAGATCTCCTTCCCCGCGGTGTGCTGTCGCGTTCCCCGAACCCCCCTGCAAGCAGGTCTCCTTCCCAGCGGTTTGCTCTGGTGTTTTTTGAACCCCCGTGCAAGCAGATCTCCTTCCCCGCGGTGTGCTGTCGCGTTCCCCGAACCCCCCTGCAAACCGCGGGGAAGGAGATCTGCTTGCACGAGGGTTAGGGGAACGCGAGAGCAAACCGCGGGGAAGGAGACCTGCTTCCCCGCGGTTTGCTCTCGCGTTCCCCGAACCCCCCCTGCAAACCACGGGGAAGGAGACCTGCTTGATTACCAGAGAGGCTTCCTCTGGTATGCTGGGATACCTGTTTATTCCACGGAGGTCAAGAAAAACGCTGGTGAGTGTTTACACCTGATGACCAGCGCTGGATCACCAGCGCTGGATCCTCTACACCCGAGTTTCAACGGGTGTACGGCCAGCGCTGCAAACAGGGAGTTGCAGCGCTGGTGATGCCCTGCAGATGTGTACACCTCCTAAGTTGCAGCGCTTTAACTCCCTCACCAGCGCTGCAACTTTGTGGTGTAGACAAGGCCTCAGAGGATAAAGCAGAAAATAGCTGCAAGCATCCTTACGTTTAACACATTTTTTTCTTAATGCTATTTTTCCATGGACTAGATTTATCATAGTGATGTTAAATAAGATGTGATTGCAAGTAATTTAGTTTTAAAAAACAAAGCTTTCTATTGTAATGTATTAATTAAGTTGTCTTACTTTTATTGCTAGATTGAGAGACATCTTTAATCACCCTTTTTGGCCATGTAACTCTTAAAGCATCTTGTCTACTGTGTGAGGATGATCCCTTAGCAAGCTACATCTTGCCTTGCTTCCACTGACAACAATAAAAATAGGACTGGGCCCTAAAAGAACACATACTACCATTCGTTTCATTCGCAATATAAACTGAATTAACAGTTTTCTCCTATCAGATCTCTTTCTTGTTTTCTCACCCATCTTTAATGCATACCAAATGCTAAAAATCTATATATTTGCAAGCATTCAAGTAGTTAATTGTCTAACAGATAGTAACCACCATTCCGGTTATATCAGCCATTTCTATATGAGATATTTCCTTTTCTGATGCAATAACCTCTCAATGGTCAAAATGCAAAGTTTAAGAACTGTTATTTACATTTGTATACAAAAGAAAGGAGGACTATCCCAAATGAAAGCACCCTGCCATAAACTGCAAGACAGAAGTAAAATTAAACTGCCAGCAGAACACAAAACTCCCCTGATCTTTATTATGACCCCTTGACAGGATGAAATACCATTCCAGTCTTCTGTGGACTGATTTTCTCCCATCAAGCTAAATCTCAATAAAGAAACTTTCTGTATCTTAGCATTCCTTCCCCATTTCCCCAAAAATGGCTTTTAAGGAGACCAAATCAGGCTTTTTACGTTTTCTAATAAGATCACTATTATTAAATCAGAAAATTCCTCACTATACCACAGCATTGTCAGTTCTTCAATCAAATGAAATTTGTTTAAGTAGGATGAAAAGATTTCACTGTTGAAAACTACTTCAGCCAAAGCCCATGACATCCCCACCAAAATGCACATCACTTGATGCCATGAACTTTCCCAAACGTGTTTTTGGTCCTATGCTATAACCAATGATACCCTAGGTTTTCAGAATACAGTAATACTTGACACATCATACCTCAAGTGTTGATTGATGTAAATTTTTATTTCTATTGTAGCCCAAACAGTAATAAACAAGGGGACCTCTTGTTAAAATAAATTAATGCCCGAAGTGACTAGCAGAAGCCATTTTCCTTCTCAACATAAGCCTTAATTTCCACCATTGCAAGCAGCCAACTGTCCTCACCGTTTCAGTGATTACAGTTTCATTCCATCCACTGCAGTATTAAGCCTTTTGAATGGTATCACAAAGTGTCACTATCCTAAATCAAAGGTGAGCAAGGAGATAAATGGGTAGATTTTGGGGTAACATACTTATCTCATAGTACATTTGAGGTCTACTATCTATTTTCTCCCTCTCCCCTAAGAGGATTTCCGTCCTAGCAAGGATACTATTCAAGAGTATTGCGAGGGGTATTCCCCACCACCACCCAAAACGCATTGCCAACTTCAGTGCACTTTGTTCCTGTTAAAATCTTCTTTAAGATTACATTACAAAAATGAGTCCTGCTAAAATATATTTCAGGAATAAACTAAATGTTTGAAAGAAATTACTCTTCAAAATCTTGCACAAAACACAAAGAACAACGTCTTTGCCCAGCTCCATTACTTTAGTAAATCCAAGAACAGAAAAGTAATCCTCTTGTTTAGCATCAAACACATGTACATGAGGAACACTATTAGTGTTTTGAGAAGAAGCAGCAGAAGTTTCTGTACAATCCCATTAACAAATTTGTGTTTTATGTTCACAGTTTGTTTTGGTTTAGATGATGTCCTTCTCAGTGAAAGTAACTAGAATGTTAGATAATAAGAGTCATTAGTATTTACAATGCACAGACTTGTTCTTCAGTGCCTGTTTTGCTCAGCTATCTCTTGCGTATCTGAGATCGTAATCAGTCCTTCAGAGTTTACTATGGAACAGGGTATTATCTATAAGAAGTTATAAACAGTAGCTAACACTTACCTATTAGAAGAACAAGATTCTACAGTCTTGCTTTCAACTGACAATTTCTAGAAGTAGGCTTAGGGTCTGCTCCAATTGAAGCCCATGGAAATAAGACCATTACCACACTTGGAGAAAAAAGCCTGCTTATGCCAAAGTAAACTGTGGAATTCCAAATTTAGAAACTGTAACCTTTATACAACAGCCCAGTAAAACTTAAGGATGAAGTCAATGGGTTCTATTCAAAACTGCTGTAAAATTCAATGCAGTTTAAGAAAAAAATGTCTCCTCTCAATAGGTTTTTTGCACAATCCTATGGAATTCTTTATGTTGAATTAAATTTTAGAGGCCTTCTCCATAAGGAGAGTTTTGTTTTAAGAGTTTAAAAAGATATATTGATGCCTAGATAGTGTGTTAAAATGAATTAATACAATCTGGAAAGACAATATCCCAGAACTTTGAAGGTCACAACTTTAAACATGCAAGGAAGATGGGGTAAGGGAGAGCATGCTTACTTGTAGCTTTGCTACTGGTGAAGCACTGTTGGACTCTCTCTCCTCTCCACGCCCCCCACCCCAAAAATGTTGATTTGCTTGTTTTCCAGCACAGAGCAAATAATACACAACACAAGCTTTGCATTGTGTATTATTTGGATTGTTACTAAAAGCTTTTGATAGACTTACCTGTTCATTATTCCTCCACACATACCAAACATGTTAAATAGAAGATAAATGTCTATAAAAACAGTACTGCTATTTTAAAATAGCAATATATGATTTGATAACAAGACAATTTGATTTTTTTTTACCCTTATCCAAATAGAAAGGACATGCATATAGCAACTGAAAATATGAGAAGGTGGAAAATATTTCACTTTTGGCAACACATCCTAATTCTGCTCATACTGCACTTGAGAAACCAAACATTGTCACATACCTTAACAAGTTGAAGCTGAGGTCTAGCCTTTTTGCAATACCTCCGTATTTTCTTCCTAGAAATTCTGGAATTTCTTTGCAATCTTGACTAATGTAGGACACCTGCAAATTAAAAAGAGGAATTATCTAATAAATGAACAATTTATAATTTCTCATAGTGCTTCTTCTCATTGATCTAATGACATGGCAAATTTAAAAAAAAACAAACAACAAACAACAAACAAAACAACAAACAACAAACAAACAAAAAACGTCACTGCCGCCTTCCAAGCTACATCACTTTCAATGCTATGGACTCCACTCAGAGTCTCACCTTTTTCTCCCGCTATGATCAGCTTAACACACAGTCATTAAATCATAGCTGGACGTAAACTGGGTTGGGATTTCCTACCTTGGGGAAATCCATGTTTGCTGGCATGTTAGTGATTTAATTTATAACATATTTCCCATTAATACTAGTCAAAAGTGAATAAGGATTTTTGGGTGCCCAATTTGAGGCACCTTAGATGGAACTGATTTTCAGAAGGCTCACCACATTCTATAAACCCTTTGATGCATCTCAGGTCAGGCACCCAAAATGTGATGAGCCAAAATCGTTAGTTACTTCTGAAAATTTAGGCCAGAATTTCAAAGCATTGTACAGTCAGTCAGTCCTCACAACATCCCTATTAGGCAGATATTATCCCCATCTGTATAACTGGGAAACATCAGAAAAGTCCAAGTAAATTGCCAATTACAAGTAACGAGGCTAACATCATAGCAAATCATCTCCAAAACTAAGCTAAACCCTCAGAAGTTCCTGGTTCACAGTCCTGTGCTCAGATAATACCACGCCCTTGTTTATAATATTTTTTAGGCAAACTGTCGGTAGCAAACTGCGTAGGCTACTAGGATTTGTCTCTGAGTGAGAATGAAGTGGCTGATGATACCTCCACAATATCCCCAAACAGTAGAATGGCAATCTTTATATATCTTGCTACACTCCAAAAAAAATGGTTGAAGTCTTAGTGAGGAGTCTTGGAAGGAATGAGACCTAAAACAAAGAGCCTGAATGCCAGACATTAGCTGTAATGAATTCTAGACCTAGGCTGGATCATGCCTCCAGTAAGCCACTTACACCGAGGAAATGGCAACCCCAACTAGCTACCAAAAATCAATAGAATTATGAAAAAAATAAAAGCTGACATCTCTAAGTTCTGCACTGCAGGAATCCTGCCTTTCATGACAACTTGCTGCTTAGTTGGATATCACAATATTTAATTCTAAGCTATTTAAATTTTAAGTTAGAGTCCCCTTTACAGTTGGTCTACAAAATGCCTATCCATTCAAATTCCAGATAAGGAACAAATTAACAACAAAAATAATTCATGTTCTGTTCTGATTATATTTCAGAGAACGGGAAATATCAACCATAAAGGACAACTTGCCAATGTATTCTTCACCTTTACAAATCATCCTTGTGTTTCATCCAGTTTTAAGATGCCTGCAATCTGATAATACAATATTACATCCCCTTTAATTCATTCCTATTCAGTAACTTCAACTGAGAAAGATAGTTGACTACAGTGAAGGAATTTTTTACTTTGAATACATGAGCTGAAAAATAGAGACCTCAAAGTTCAGCCTAGCAATTTCTTCCCTCTTCTTCATTACATCTTTCTTCATGGCTCTTGCAATAAATTCTAGTACGAAGACACAGACTTGCCTTTCAGAACTACAAGGAGGGAGAAGAAAAGGGATTTCTTTGTATAGCTACATCCTAATGACTTGAAATACTGGAAGCCCTCAAAAAAAAAAAAAAAAATCTTACGTGCCTATGTCTTATTTGTATAATGCCTTTCATCCCAAAGGACCATAAAGCACTTTACAAGATACATGCATATGCACAGACATCTATTTTAATAAACAGATGATTCAGTCAATCCACCACTGAAACGCAGCCACCGAGGTGTAATGTACACTACGATTTTGCCTCCAAGATCACAAAAGGATCATTTCAGTAGTAGAAATAAAAGAGGAATTTGGTGGTGTCAAGTCTAGTGGACACAGTAAAAGACTAGGAGTCAGAAGAGATCTATTTTAATCCTAGCTCTAGCATCAATTCACTGTGTGGCCTCAGTCAAATCACTAAAGGCCTAATTTGCTCAACCCATCTGAAGAGTCGACTCCTGACCTCTCTCTGACCAGGCCCAGTGCATCTCTCAAAGGATGGTGACATTTCCATATTCTTTAGGCTCCACCAATACAGAGGCTATGTATCGGTAACCAGATGGGTTCCTAAAATTACATGTCATTTAGAATCTGCCCTTCCTCTTCCTTTTTTGCAGGGGGCGGGGGAAGAAGATACCTCAAGAATGATGAACTCCTGAGCACTTGTACTTCCTTCAGGATCATCTGGCATTCTTTCTAAAACAGAAAGAATCTTAAACTTCAATATCCTAGTCAAATCCAGCTTGGATAACGACAATACATTCTGCTCAAATTATGCTAATGCAAAGTATTATACAAAGTATCTTACCAAAGGATTTAAGAACATTATAAAGGTGCTGAGAGGCTTTTAATTAAGGTATTATCTCCATGAAACTTTGGTTCACAGACCTGCAGAAAACTTTCAATTTTTGCTTTTTAAGAAGTTATTCATAAATCTGATTGCAGGTGAAAATTTCTTACATTTCCATCAGCTTCTCAGGGCAAGGATGAAATTCCTTACCTGAGACATAAAAGTGAATTCCTGACCATTCACTGTATTCACAGTGGAAGCAGCTTCTTGCATTAAAAATTTAAAAAAAAAAATTAACCACACTTTTTCAGCGAGACATTTCCCTTCTCCCCCCAACTTTATTTTAGCTGCCTATCAGTGTCTGCCCAACCTGAGTGCCACACATTGCAGTAGGACTCAACATCAGGGGAAGAATGCTTCCTGAAAAAGCTTTTCAAACCACTCGAAAGGCAGTATTGACATTCACTATAAGAATCCAGATTATAGTACTACTACTATAGATTAAACTGCTTATGGAGAAAGGCAACACCTAGACAACGGATCCTCATCCATCACTAGAACTCCCAGGTGCTATGGTAATCCCAGTAATGTATTAATAAGATTTCTCCAAAATTGTTTTTACTTCCAGCTCAAAGCAATTTACCAGGAATCAATACAAGCTATTGTCCCTGCCATATTCCCCTCCCCTGCCCCACTTCCTTCATAGCAAGGATCAGCCTTCAAGTACTGGTCCCTCAACATTCCAATTGCTCATAGATACTGAAATGTATAGTGGCTGTCCAGCCCACTGCAATACCTAGGTAGAGTGGAGCACCATAATGTCCAAGACTCATTCCTTTGCTCTTTTGGATACAAGACTGCTTTTTATTGTCAATAAAATTGCTCTCCAGATATCCTATAAACCAACAAGGTTGAGGGGACTGGAAAATGCCAAGGATCAGTAATTGAGTCCAGAGCCTTCCCTATCTAGTTTTCTAGTTGTCATAGCATTCCCTCTCAGATCTGAACCTTAAGAGTTCAGAAAATGAGATACTAGCACCTGAATCCTCTAAGCTTAATTAACAGCTTAGATCTGATAGCACTGCCACCACCCAAAAATATAGTGTTTGGGGCACTCTGACCTCCCCAACCTTCCCTGGGGACCCCAAGAACCCAGATCCCTTGGGTTCTTAAAACAAGGAGAAATAAACCATTCCCCCACCTTTCCCCCTCCCAGAATTTCCCTCCCTGGGCTAACCCGAGAGATACTGATCCAACCTCTTAAATCACCGTACAGAGAAGCATCTCCATTCCCTTCCACAAAGAGGCAAACAGATTCAAGGAAAACAGAGAGATTCTATCTCTCCCCTCTCCCGTCTGCCCCACCCATCCTGGTGAGTTATCCCAATCCCCTGGAATAAAACAAGGGAAACAAGAAAAAAAAATCAATCAGGTTCTCTAAAAGAAATCTTTTAATAAAAGAAAGGAAAAAGTAAAGAATTATCTCTGTAACTTCAAGATGTAAATATTACAGGGTCCTACAGCTTACAGACACCAGAAAGAGACTTTCCCCCCAGTACCAATACAAATCAAAATATTCCCAGCAACCACACATATAAAAGTTACCCAGCCAAAAAGCCTAAACCGCCTGTTTTTACTTACTATTTGAAAAGAAACTTAGAGAGCCTGTAGTAATGTCTGGTTTCTCTCAGACCCTTCGAGAGAAGAACACACACAAAAGCTTCCCTCCACCCAAATTTAAAAGTATCTTGTCTTCTGATTAGTCTTCTGGTCAGGTGTCCAGTTCCCTGCCGTCATAAACAGATAGCTAAGGGTTAATGTTCTTTTACCTGTAAAGGGTTAACAAAAAGTGACCTGAAAAACCTGCCCAGAGGACCAATCAGGAAACAAGACTTTTTCAAATCTGGGTGGAGGGAAGTTTTGGGTGTGAGTTCTTTGTCTTGGTTCAGTGACCCTCTCGGCTCTGAGAATGATCTTTCTATCTCCAGGCTTTCTAATCTTCTGTTTCCAAGTTGTAAGTACAAGGATAGTAAGACAATAGGTTTATATATTTTTTTTGTATTTACATGTGTGTAGTTGCTGGAATGTGTTAAATTGTCTTTTGGATAAGGCTGTTTATTCATTTTTTCTTTTAAGCCATTGACCCTGTGTATTGTCACCTTGATACAGAGACCATTTTATGTCTTTTTCTTTCTTTTTATATAAAGCTTTCTTTTTAAGACCTGTTTAAGTGTTTTTCACTAGTTAAGGCTAAGAAACGAAGGGAGGGGGAACATCTCTGTGTTGGATTTACAAAGGCTGACTTTGCATACCCTCTGGGTGAGGGGAGAGAGAGATTTGATCTCTCGGTACTTGTGTTTCAAGGACTTGAAGCAGGGAATCTCCTAGGGAACCCAGGGCGGGGAAATCTGGGAGGAGGTAAAGAGGGTGGAATCCCTTTGTTTAGATTCACGGAGCTTGAATCTGTATCTCTCTCCAGGAACCCAGGAAGAGAACACCTGGAGGGGAAGAGGAGGAAGGGAAGTGGGTTATTTCCCTTTGTGGTGAGACTCAGGGAATCTGAGTCTTGGGGGTTGGTTCCCCAGGAAAGGTTTTGGGGAGACCAGAGGGAGCCAGACACTGGAATTTTTCTGGCTGGTGGCAGCGATATCAGATCCAAGCTGGTAATTAAGTTTGGAGGTTTCATGCTAGCTTCTCATGTTCTGAACTCTAAGGTTCAGATCTGAGTAGGACAGTTATGACACCTGCTTGTAACCCTTTATAGGTAAAAGAGACATTAACCCTTAACTATCTGTTTATGACACGCCCCCCAAATCACAGACAGTGGGGAAGCTCACTGGCGGCGATTTCTTCCTAGAACTCTAAAATAAACAGATTAATAGAAAACATGCACCTTTACATATACTACTAAGTATGTAAACTACAAGACTTTCTACATTTCAAGGACAATTTTCAACCAGTGGATTCTGGGAAACTTTCACGAGAGAGTGCATCAGCTACTTTGTTAGAAGCTCCTGAGATGTGCTGAATTTCAAAATCAAAATCTTGGAAAGCTAAACTCCATTGAAGCAGTTTTTTGTTGTTCCCCTTGGCAGCATGAAGCCACTTTAGTGCAGCATGGTCGGTTTCTAGCTGGAACCGCCGTCCCCAAACGTATGGGCGTAGCTTTTCCAGGGCGTATATAATGGCGTAGTGTTCCTTTTCACTGACTGACTAGTGGCTTTCCCTCCCAGACAGTTTCTTGCTGAGAAACACGACAGTGTGGACGTTGTGATCCAGTCTTTCCTGCATGAGAACTGCTCCTATACCACACTCAGATGCATCGGTAGTTACTAGGAACGGTTTGTCAAAGTCCGGGGCCCTTAGCACAGGGTCCGACATGAGCATTGCCTTAAGCTGGGTAAAGGCCTTCTGACACTCATTAGTCCACTTGACTGCATTTGGCTGAGTCTTTTTGGTCAGGTCGGTCAGTGGGGCAGCGATTTGGCTGTAGTGTGGTACAAATCGCCTGTAGTATCCGGCCAAGCCTAAGAAAGATTGGACCTGTTTCTTGGACTTTGGGACAGGCCACATTTGGATAGCATCCATCTTGGCCTGTAGGGGGTTTATAGCTCCTCGACCCACCTGGTGTCCCAGGTAAGTCACTCTGTTTTGGCCTATTTGACACTTTTTGGCCTTAACAGTTAGTCCAGCCTGCCTGATGCGCTCAAAGACCTTTTTCAGGTGTTCGGGCCAGGAGTCAGGAAAGATGGCCACATCATCGAAGTAGGCAATTGCATATTCGCCCAGTCCTGCTAGTAGACCATCTACCAGCCTCTGGAAGGTGGCGGGTGCATTTCGCAGCCCGAAAGGAAGGACATTAAATTCATAAACCCCCGCATAGGTGATGGACGCTGACCTTTCCTTGGCAGGTTCATCTAGCGGTACTTGCCAGTACCCCTTGGTTAAGTCTATTGTAGATATTAATTGGGCACATCCCAACTTTTCCAATAGTTCATCGGTGCGTGGCATTGGATAGTTGTCTGGATGAGTTATCACATTTAGCTTACGGTAATCCATGCAAAAGTGTATTTCCCCATCTGGTTTGGGACCAGAACCACTGGAGATGCCCATGCACTGGTAGATGAGCAGATTATACCCATCTGTAGCATGTTCTGGATCTCCCGTTCTATAGCAGCTTGGGCATGAGGAGACACCCGGTAGGGTGGGGTTCTAATTGGGCGAGCATTACCTGTGTCAATGGAGTGGTATGCCCGTTCAGTCCATCCTGGGGTGGCTGAGAACAATGGGGTGAAGCTAGTGCACAGCTCCTTGATTTGTTGCCACTGCAGACGTTCCAGGGTGGTTGAGAGGTTCAGCTCTTCCACTCCACTGTCTTTTTTCCCTTCGTAGTAGACACCGTCAGGCCACTCAGCGTCATCTCCTCCCTGGACTGTAAACTGACAAACCTATAAGTCTCTGGAATAAAAGGGCTTGAGAGAATTAACATGGTACACTTTGGGCTTTAGGGAGGAATTGGGAAAGGCTATGAGGTAGTCAACAGCTCCCAGGCGCTCTTGGACTGTGAATGGCCCTTCCCACGATGCTTTCATCTTATGGGCCTGTTGCACCTTGAAAACCATAACCTGGTCTCCTACCCTGAAGGAACGCTCTCTGGTATGTCTGTCATACCAGGCCTTTTGCTCTTTTTGAGCATCCTTTAGGTTTTCTTTAGCAAGGGCTAAAGAGTGTCGGAGGGTGGTTTGTAGGTTGCTTACAAAGTCCAGAATGTTAGTTCCTGGAGAAGGCATAAACCCCTCCCATTGCTGCTTCACCAACTGTAATGGCCCCTTAACCTCGTGGCCATACACAAGTTCAAACGGTGAAAACCCTAACTGGGATGAGGTACAGCCCTGTAGGCAAAAAACAACTGCTGCAACACTAGGTCCCAATTATTGGAGTGTTCATTGACAAATTTACGTATCATGGCCCCCGAAGTTCCATTAAACCTTTCCACCAGGCCATTGGTTTGATGGTGGTACGGGGTGGCAACCAACCATGAGTTTCCCACAGTTCCTTCATGGTCCCTGCCAGGAAATTAGATCCTGAATCTGTAAGGATGTCAGAGGGCCAACCTACCCTGGCAAAAATGTCTGTTAGGGCCAGGCACACAGCTTTAGCCCTGGTGTTGCCTACAGCTACTGCTTCCGGCCATCTGGTAGCAAAGTCCACAAAAGTCAGTATGTACTGCTTTCCTCTGGGTGTCTTTTTTGGGAAAGGACCCAGAATATCCACAGCTACTTGCTGAAATGGGACCTCAATTATGGGGAGTGGCTGGAGAGGGGCCTTGACCTGGTCTTGGGGCTTTCCCACTCTTTGGCACACCTCACCTCACAAGACCGGACATACTTGGCAACGTCCTTGCCCATCCCCTCCCAGTGGAAAGACTTTCCCAACCAGTCTTTGGTTCTGTTCACCCCAGCATGGCCACTGGGATGATTATGGGCTAAACTTAAGAGCTTTTCCCAGTACTTAGTTGGAACCACCAACTGTTTTTGCGGATGCCAGTCTTCCTGGTGTCCACCAGAAAGAGTTTCCTTGTACAAAAGTCCTTGTTCTACAACAAACCGGGATCGATTAGAAGAGCTGAGAGGCGGTGGGGTGCTCCGTGCCACCGTCCAAGCTTTCTGAAGGCTGTCATCTGCTTCCTGCTCAGTCTGGAACTGTTCCCTTGAAGCTGGAGACACCAGTTCTTTCTTAGACTGTGGACTTGGGCTTGGTCCCTCTGGAACGACGTAGGTGATGGGGTTGTTTCTGTTGCTGGTGAACTGCTCTCCGCTGGTGCACCAGGGGGTATTTCAGGCTCTGGCTGAGCTTCTTGGGTGTGGTTGTCTGCTGCTTCTGCCAGTTCAGGCTCGCTGGTGCCCTTTGGCGTTGGGGTTGAAGAGGGATTTGCAACCACTGTCGGCAGTGCTAGCAACGGTTCTGGTGCTGGCTGTTTTTCCAGTTCCTGGTCTGGGACTGGAAGCACTGTGGCATGGGATCCAGGTCCACTACCTCTGCCTGGGTCTCTTGTAACACAGATGGGGCCTCTGTGGACGGCTCAGGAACAGGAATGGGTCTGGAAGATTGCCTGGTTTGGCTGCAGGTAACCATTCCCACTCTTTTGGCCCGCTTCCCCTGGTTGGCCAAGTCTTCCCCCAGTAGCATGGGGATGGAATAATTGTCAGTCTGCAAAAGTCCACATTCCTGACCAGCCTCTGTACTGGACAGGCAGTTCAGCTGTAGGCAAGTCTACAGCTTGTGACATGAAGGGGTAAATTGTCACTTGGGCCTTTGGGTTGATGAATTTGGGGTCGACGAAGGATTGGTGGATAGCTGACACTTGTGCCCCCATGTCTCTCCACGCAGTAACCTTCTTCCCACCCACTCTCAAAATTTCCCTTCGCTCCAAGGGTATTTGAGAGGCATCTGGGTCTGGGGATCTTTGGTGTGATAGTGGTGTAATGAACTGCACTCGGCTGGGGTTCTTTGGGCAGTTGGCCTTTATATGTCCCAGTTCATTACACTTAAAGCATCTTCCAGCTGACTGGTCACTGGGTCGAGGTGGGTTACTGGAGACTGGTGAGGTGAAAGAATAGGGCGTCTGTGGCTTTCCTTGGGTTGTAGGTGGGGTCTTTGGCTGCCCTTGTTGTAGGGTTTATTGTCGGTGTACCATCTGGGGTATTCGTTCCCCTTGACAGTAGCTTTTTTTCCTTTTCTGCCACTTCCATCCATTTGGCTCCAATCTCCCCCACCTCGATTACCGTTTTGGGTTTCCCATCTAGGATGTACCTCTCTATTTCCTCAGGAATACCATCCAAGAACTGCTCCATTTGGATCAGGAGATGCAGCTCGTCCATATTGTTAACCTTTGTTCCTGATATCCAGGCTTCATAATTCTTTGCAATGTGGTAGGCATGTCGGGGGAATGACACATCTGGTTTCCATTTTTGGTTTCTGAACCGCCAACGGGCATGTTCAGGTGTTATCCCCATTCTGTATCTGGCCTTGGTTTGAAAAAGTTTATAATCATTCATTTTCTCCTTAGGCATTTCAGCCGCCACCTCTGCTAAGGGTCCACTGAGCAGTGGCCTCAATTCTACCATGTACTGGTCTTCAGAGATGCTGTACCCAAGGCAGGCTCTTTCAAAATTTTCTAAGAAGGCCTCAGTGTCATCACCTGCCTTGTAGGTGGGAAATTTCTTGTGCTGTGGAATAATTATTTGTGAAGGGTTGTTAGGATTGGCTGGGTTCTGTTGCTTAGCCTTTTCTAATTCCAGGGCCTGCTGATAGGTCTCCCTCTGGAGTTCCAGCTGTCTTTGGTGGTCTGCACCTTTGGCTGCTTGCTCTCTTTTGCAGGCTGCCTCTCTTTCTCTCAGTTCCATCTCTTGTAGTTTTTTTTTCTATGTCTCGCCTGTGGTCTGCCTCTTTGATTTGTCCCTCTGCGTCCACTTTTGCCCTGGAAGTCATGTTTCCTGCTTTCTTGTGCTGAGGCACCCTCTGGTGTTTATTGCCTGAAATGCTGGTTCTCTGTTGGCTTCCTGGGGTTGCTTAGAAACAGAGTCCTTTTTAACTTACTAGCCTCTCCCGAAAGAGTTAAAAAGCAAAAGAGAACTCTTTCATTTACAAATGTGTCCTGGCTGGAGTGCATTGCTCACCACTTAAGGCTTCTTTGTTTAACAAACGACCGTCGTTAAACCTTAATAGCCCTCCCTATGCAAAGCTAGAACAGAGTAGAGAAAAAAAAATTCCCTGGCTGCAGTTTATAAGCAGAGGGAAGGGGTTTATTTTTTTTAAACCAGCTAGCAGAGAAGCAAATTAATAATCTTACTGGCTTTTGGATTCTTATCTATCCCACTCAGCTGCCAACCATGTCATAGCATTCCCTCTCAGATCTCAACCTTAGAGTTCAGAAAATGAGATACTAGCACCTGAATCCTCTAAGCTTAATTACCATCTTAGATCTGATAGCACTGCCACCACCCAAATTTAAAAGTATCCTGTCTTCTGATTGGTCTTCTGGTCAGGTGTCCAGTTCCCTGCTTGTAACCCTTTACAGGTAGAAGAAATATTAACCCTTAACTATCTGTTTATGACACTAGTGCAAATCCAAATCAGGGTTGGTAGTAAGCAAAAGTTGCTGCGATCTGACAGCTGTCTAGTGCCCTATATGGGGTAACCAACCTGGACCAAGTTTAGAAAGTTTATAATAAAACCCCAAATAAGGTGGGTTGTGTGATAGTTCAGGTTTTATTGTGAATGTTTCACACCATTATAGCTATTGATAAGTTACAGAAGAATTTGAGGGGGGTGGGCATGTTAAACACACATTTTAAATTGACATTGTCACCTTCACTAACTCCTCTTTCCTCACATAGTTTCAGTACTGGAGAGCATAACCCAAGTTACCTTCACCGTGACCATTTTACAATGACATTGCATTGTAAGCAGTGTGGTTACACTCAATACAATGTCATTAATTCCATGAAGAATGTTTCCAAATATTATATATCTTTAAATTTTATGAAAAATCTTAAGATTGATGCACTCTCACTGCCACAGAAATATACATCTGGAGAGTGTTACTAGTCAGTTAAGCATTATCCTGCATACTGCTAGAAGCGCATGTGTTCTTCTGTTAATTGAGTATCGTGAAGAGAGAATCAGATATTAGAAATACATTGTAGCTAATATTCATATCGATGTCTGAAAGAGTCATGTTTTGAAACAAACTTCATACCTCTCAGAACACATTCTAATTAAGAACATATTTAGTTTAGAAGGGATAAGATCATCCATTCCATGCCACAGCACACCACAATTACCACAGAAGTCGTTTCTTACAACAGCTGAAAAGTTAGCCAATTGTCTGCATAATCATTTCTAGAAGCAATACATGGAATTCACTTAACTAAATATCTGTAAAAGGAAGGATCCTATTAGAGAAATGTTTATTGTACCAAGAGTGCTTCACAGCTAATGTAGTAGTTTCATATAAAAGGTGTTTTGTTTTGTAAAAGGTCAGACCAAAAAACAGGGCACACACTAATTCTTAAGTGGGAGACTTAAAGCCAAAGGAGTGAGTTTGGTGCCTGACTCCCACAGAAACGCAATGGAAGTTGGGTTCCTTACTCTCCTTTGAAAGTCTCCCCATAAGTAAGTGACATTGTATATATGAAGAACATGTGTTTCTCTGCTAAAATGTGTTTACTGTGCTTACTTTTATTCCCCATCCCCTTCATATTTTTATTTATTCTTTAAATAAATTAGTGATTTTGGAATAGGTGAAAGCCTTTGGAAAGGGGAGTCCTCTAATCATCCATAAAACAATATACAGATCAATCAATAATAATATAAGCTTCTCCCTCAATGCACACAGCCCTTGCAGTAGGATTTATCTTTTGTACACCGCATCCCCAAAAAAGGTCAAAGGACTATGCACTCTCCGTAGCCCATTCAAACTTGGCTAACAGTCTAGGTCCTATTAGTGACAAGGGTGATAGTGGTTTCTCTCAACAGGTGTAAATTGTCATTGAAGCTAATGGAGATGACAATTTACTCCAGCTGAAGATCTCAAAAGATGCCCTCACAAGCTAAAGACATTCAAGCACTACCAACCTGGGTGAAATTGAACCCATGACATTTATTTATAGGCTTTTCTATTATCTGAAAAGCTCCATAAACTCATTTCCAACTCTAAGCTCTCCAGACAATATATCTATTACAAAGCCTGACAAGCCACAGAAAGGAAAGCTTCCATTTCAGGTAAAATGACAAGTATCAGTGGTTTTACAGAGACACAAAATGCGATAAAAAGTTATTTCCTTTTCAAATATTGTATGTACTATGGATACATATTGTATATCTATGTACAGACAGGCTGTAGGAATGCCTCAGCAAAACATACACCTGCACTGAAGTGGTTAGCAATTATACTTAACTCTATAGGTGTGGCCAGTAAATTGTCTTTAGAAGCAATAATTCACTGAGTAATTTCACAACAGCTGCATGTGATGTGATTTATTTATTTTTACAAACAACTTTCTCCAACCATTGTGTGAGAAACATCCCATCTGATTTTCTGAAACACATACTAAGTGCTCCCCATGGAAACACATTTAAAAATGTATCTATTGTAAATACAACAATTAAAGAAACAATGCACTACTGTTGGCAGGAGGGAGGTGTTTGGGAGAGAATCTGGAGTTTGTACCATTAGTAGATTATGGGACTCTCATGTAAGAGAAATATACTAATAACCTCTCAGGAGTAAAAGCATTTTGTATTTACACCTGGGCAGACAATTATGTTCATAAGAGTTTATTTAAAACGAGAGAGATGTTTTATTGGAGTATAAAGTGAAGGTAAACTTCCATGAGTCTAACCTCAACAAAAGCAAGTGACTAAAGCAATTTCCCACCCCCCTCCAATAACTTAACCTGTACAGACACTGAACAAATAAAAACTAAACTCTAGAGGTCTGATTCACCTTTAATCTCTCTAGAATAGCTTCTCCCAGCCCCCGCATGCCCTTTGCACCATTAATTACAACTAAGAAGGGATAGGGTTGGTTTTTTTATTGGGGTTGTTTTTTTTTAAGTTACTGAAAAATAGCCAGGCAGGCCTGGTACCACCACCAGACAAACGCCCCACGTTAAAGGAAAGACAAGGTGTGGAAGAGGGGCAATTCTGTGCGCAACAAAAGGCAGCATAAATAAATAAATCGAGCTCTTTCCGGGGGGAGGGCGGGGAGAATACAAGTAAAAACAACCCCAGGCACGGGCTATCTCCAGCTACAAATAAAATATGCCCTGAAGAGACAGACCAGACACACGCACGCTGTAGAAGAGAAAGGAAAGTCCCGCCAAAAGTGCTACTGCTGGGTTTGCAAACAGCTGGACACAGACACTTACTTGAGCTCCATTTCCCACGACCCCTGCCATCTCTGCACACTACACACGGCCTGGGCTATGCCCCCTCAGCTGCAACCCTCTTGGGACAGGGGGAAATGTAACTAGTTGCAGGGTTTGGGTTCAGTCAGTGGGACTCTGCTGGGGAAGGGAGGGTGGCAGTCACTCAGCTCTCCTCTCTCTGCCTCTATTAAGGGCACAGCAGCTGCAGCTGCTACTTCCTCACTCGTCAGCTGATCCCGAGCGGAAGCATGACTCCGCTGTGCTAATGCAGCTGTCTGCTCCACTTGCGAACCGGCGCTGCAATGCAAAGCCCGGCTCTGTTCACAAGTGCTGCCCGCTCGACCCGACAGAACCTGTACTGCGAGGTGGAGCCTGGGGTGGTAGGGCTGCCCCTCCCCCCAGGCCTGGGCTGAGCTGAGGGAGATGGGAGCTTCCCACACAGAGCCCCCTGCGGAGGGGGAGGGTATAGGGGCTTCCTTTGGATTGCCACCTTCAAAATGCAGAAGAACCCAGCCACTCTTTCCCTCACTGCCAAAAATCAGCCACTAGCCACCCCACACCACCACCAACAACAAGGGTCCTATCATCCCTGGGCTAGCTACTTGTTAGCAAAAATGTTTCAAAGAACCTCTTTGCACACACAAAAACCATCCCCAGGACTGGTCTGAGAAAGAAGCACTGCAAGTGACTGCTTAAGGTCCCACCATCCAGCATTGGTTTGTTCTACCACTGTGGTAGCAGAGAGAATGGACAGTTGTCATAGATTCAAATTCCTTCCCCTACCTCCTTCATGAGCAGAAGTGGGAGCTCTCAGCCAATTCAGTAATTTGGGACCCCAAAACATCAAGATGATTTTGAAAATCATCATGAAAAGTCCCACTGTATTTTACAGTAAAACCCTTTGCCACTATGTAGTGGTGTTAGTCATCGATAGAGTTTGCAGCTAGTTCTTGGAGAACACTTGTTTGTTTGCATTTAATAAGATCCTACCAGAAATAGATTTAGAATGCTCTCATAAAGGCATGGCAAATTAGTCCTTCTAGAAACTGACCCACAAAAATCTGGGCTACCCCATGGGATGGGTGGCATCACTAAAAATGGGTTGGATGGAATAGTGATATTGAAGGCTTCCTGTAAGGATATCAAACCAGATTTGTCAAGGCAATTAGGTGCCTAAAGATTCAGACAGGTGCATAATGGGGATTTTAAAAGTGCCTAGGCAACTAATGCCCATAGGCACATAAGTACTTTTAAAATACCACTCAGCACCTATCTATATCTTTGGGTGCCTAAATACCTTTAAAAACTTGCTCCCTTCTGCCTCTTTATTGAAAATCTATAGTTCAGAGTATGACAGCTATAGCAAGTTCCTGCCATATCCTTTGAGAAACCTTATTGAAATGTTTAAGTTTCTTTAAGGTCAGCTGTTTTAAATGACAAATTTATGTATTATTATAGGCCAGGATTGTATGTAACCTCTCTAGGAAGGAGATATGACAGACGTGAGGCCTGGGAGTTAACAGAATATATTGAAAATGTGCCAGACAAGAATGGGGACAACAAATCTTATATGAATTTCCTGGGGAATCCTTAGGGAGAGTTTAAGGAAAAGTTCCCCCCTCCTCCCCCAGTTATGCAAAAACCTAGCCAGTTGAAGCTATGCCCTGAGGAGAAAGTGACTGTCTGCTGGTAACCTGTTCCTGTGCTTTGAGATCAAAAGTCCAAGCTATATGAAGAAACAGCTAAATTGCCCAATTGGGTCCTGGAATGAACTTGTAATCAGAAGGAAAACCCAACTGTGGACTTGAAGGACTGACATCTACCCAAGCCCAAGGATGGAGTTAGGGTGGCCTCTAGTAAGGTTGTTAGCATGCATGTAAGTTATTTTATTGTTTGTAATATGCTTACTGTGTAATACTTTCACTTCAAGAATAAATGAAGTTGCTTAGAAAGAGCAGTGTGGCAATTTGTAACTGCAGGCAATTGCACTGTTCATAGGCTTCAGAGAGAAAGCAAAGAGCAGTCTTGCGCTGTTTATGCAGTTTGGCTTGCTGAAGGTGTAGGCAGAGAACTATGCAGCCTTAAAGATTCCTCAGTCATGAAGGAGTGAGGCACAGGTCTCTGCTCAAGAGAAGTAATGGCTGGGAGGCAGAAGCCTGAAAGTGACCACAGATGGGGAGCCCAGGCAGAGTTGCCCTGAAACTGTTATACAGATCGTTTCTGCAGAAACCATGGGCAGGTTGAGAGGAGATATAAATTTTGTGTGTGCCCCTTTAGGTGAATATATGCTGCTCTGAAAAACTGTCTCTGTAGTTCATTCAGTGAAACAGTGGAAACTAATAATGTACTTGCTGCTCTGTCTCTTAACCCCATCAGGAAGTATAGTAGATACAGCTGTGGCATCTTTTCTTCACTACAGTCTCATTCTCTCCTTTTCCTCTGGTGACTCTGAAGAGAACTGAGAACAAACAGGTTAAGGACAATTTAAACACTTTTATTTATTTATTTTTTTTCCCCAGTGCATTTGTATTTAACATGTTAACAAGAATACACAGAAAAAATCATATATAACTAATCAACAAATCACTTCTGGGCTGCTTCTCCATTGCCTTGCCCTTTGTGTAATCAATGACAGCTGTGCTAAGTGGCTGCCAAACACTGCCAAATCAGGAGCCACCAAGGGAAAGCAGCTCCGCAAAGCCAGTACTTAAGCACACACTTAACCAGTACCAGGGCCACCCAGAGGGCAAAGAAATTTTGGGGGCCCCTTCCATAAAAAAAAAAGTTGCAATACTATATTCTCATGGGGGCCCCTAGGGAAAATTGCCCTACTGCCCCCCCCGGGTGGCCCTGACCAGTATCAGATTAAAGAATTTAGGGGACCTACAAAACTATGGTGATTTCTCCCTACTGCTTCCACACTCCCTGCCCCCAGGGATGGGAAGCCATGTGGAGGGGAGGAAGAGCCGGTCCTGCCCCTGGCAAATCCCAGGGGGTGAGGATAGGGAGCCTACCCCACAGTGGCTCTTGTCCCACGGGGCTGGTTCAGCTCCCCTTTCTAGACTCTTGACTCTGGCCCACTGTACATGATGCCCTAGCTCATCTCCGCCCTGGTCCAGGTGTATCTCCCCTCAGTGGCTGGGGCCCCCCTGAGATGGGGTCCCTGTGCAAGTGCAATTTGGTTGATCCAAGCCTATGAGTAACTTTAATCACGTGAGTAGTCCCATTGAAGTCATGCTTAAAATTAGGCACATGCGTAAGTACCTTGCTAACTGGAGTCTTAATTTATTCTCCCTGTGTGGAGAGAATCTCCTCAATGGCACAGAGTAGCTCTAGAGGTCAGATCAGGGATATGCCCGAGGATGAGAGAGAATGACTAGAGCTCAAAATCTCTCCAGTGAAGCAGCTGGAACAGTCCTTTAGGTCAGGAGCCAGCGCAAGAGGCCAGAAGTTAAAGCAGCCCTCAGACTTCTCTAATTTTCACCAAAGACCAAAATGGCCCCCAAACAGCAATCTGATCAGGTAACAAAGCCTCCCCCTCAGGTCCTTCACTAGTCAAGTATGGTTGAATAAAATGATAACATTTAACTACCCTTCTGCAGTCACTTTCATCATCATAGATTCATAGATTCTAGGGCTGGAAAGGATCTTGAGAGGTCATCAAGTCCAGTCCCCTGTGCGCATGGCAGGACCAAATACAGTCTAGACCATCTTTGATAGACATTTATCTAACCTACTCTTAAATATCTCCAGAGATGGAGATTCCACAACCTCTCTAGGTAATTTATAGATTCATAGATTCTAGGACTGAGGTCACCGAGTCCAGATTCATAGATTCTAAGACTGAGGTCACCAAGTCCAGTCCCCTGCCCTCATGGCAGACCAAATACTGTCTAGACCATCCCTGATAGACATTTATCTAACCTACTTTTAAATATCTCCAGAGATGGAGATTCCACAACCTCCCTAGGCAATTTATTCCAGTGTTTAACCACCCTGACAGTTAGGAACTTTTTCCTAATGTCCAACCTTAACCTCCTTTGCTGCAGTTTAAGCCCACTGCTTCTTGTTCCATCCTTAGAAGCTAAGGTGAACAAGTTTTCTCCCACCTCCTTATGACACCCTTTTAGATACCTGAAAACTACTATCATGTCCCCTCTCAGTCTTCTCTTTTCCAAACTAAACAAACCCAATTCTTTCAGCCTTCCTTTATAAGTCATGTTCTCAAGACCTTTAATCATTCTTGTTGCTCTTCTCTGGACCCTCTCCAATTTCTCCACATCTTTCTTGAAATGCGGTGCCCAGAACTGGACACAATACTCCAGTTGAGGCCTAACCAGCGCAGAGTAGAGCGGAAGAATGACTTCCTGTATCTTGCTCACAACACATCTGTTAATGCATCCCAGAATCATGTTTGCTTTTTTTGCAACGGCATCACACTGTTGACTTATATTTAGCTTGTGGTCCACTATAAGCCCTAGATCCCTTTCTGCCATACTGCTTCCTAGACAGTCCCTTCCCGTTCTGTATATGTGAAACTGATTGTTCCTTCCTACCTGGAGCACTTTGAATTTGTCTTTATTAAACTTCATCCTTTTTACCTCAGACCATTTCTCCAATTTGTCCAGATGATTTTGAATTATGACCCTATCCTCCAAAGCAGTTGCAATCCCTCCCAGTTTGGTATCATCTGCACACTTAATAAACGTACTTTCTATGCCAATATCTAAGTCGTTGATGAAAATATTGAACAGAGCCGGTCCCAGAACAGACCCCTGGGGAACCCCACTTGTTATACCTTTCCAGCAGGATTGGGAACAATTTATAACTACTCTCTGAGTATGGTTATCCAGCCAGTTATGCACCCACCTTATAGTAGCCCCATCTAAGTTGTATTTGCCTAGTTTTTTTGATAAGAATATCATGTGAGACATTATCAAATGCCTTACTAAAGTCTAGGTATACCACATCCACCGCTTCTCGCCTAGCCACAAGACTCGTTATCCTACCAAAGAAAGCTATCAGATTGGTTTGACATAATTTGTTCTTTACAAATCCATGCTGGCTATTCCCTATCATTTTACCACCTTCCAAGTGTTTGCAGATGATTTTCTTAATTACTTGCTCCATTATCTTCCCTGGATCATCATCATCATGTTCCTATTATACCTCTGGCGTTTAGGGCAGTGATGAAGCTCCTCCACTCCTGTCTGTTTCTGGTAAGTCTTTCAATGGTTCCCCAGCTGTGCCCCAGATTTTTCAGCTCAGCTTCCAGCTCTTCACCATGTTGTTTTTGGGCAGCCTCGCTTGTCTTCAGGTCTCTTTTTCACTTGCCTTCAGGTGTCCGTCTTATTGGTACTCTGGTGATGGAATCAGTTTCCATCTGAAGCACATGACTCATCCATCTCCAACGCCTCCTGGCAATGATGGTACTCAGATCCTCTTGGCTGCACTGTGTCAATAGATCTTGGTTTGAGATTGTTCTGGGCCAAAAGATACGGAGGATTTGTCTGAGGCAGGTTGTATGGAATGAAGACAGTTTGGACATGTCATACTTTCTCATTCCCCAGCATTCTGCATTATAAAGTAGTGTTAAAAGTATTCAGAGCTGATAAATCTTGAGTTTGGTTTTGGTGTGCATTTTGATGATTTCCAGACTGTATTTAAGCTCCTGAAGGTGTTCCTGGCTTTATTGATTTTGTTCCAGATGTCCTGGCTTGTCCCACCATCCTGGCTGATGGTGTTGCCCAAGTATGTGATGTTTCTACATTGCAGTCACTTTGCACAGTGCTTTGTATCTTGTGTAGTCAGGCTCTTCAATTATGGTGAATAAACACTTCTACATACAGTATTTTTATCTATCTATCTATCATGGACTAAGTAAGAATTTCTGCATCAAGGTCTATTTGCTAGTTCAACCAACCACTCAGCATGCTTTTGACAAACTGTACATTTATTCATTTAAGCAGCATGAAAAACCTTTAATGCATGTACAGACAATACACCAATATACCTTATTATATGGACTATATTGGTGTGACAGTGTGATATATTAGTCCTATGACACGGGACTAAGAACATCCAAACTGGTTGTGTATTGTGGTGTGTGTTGGTGAGTTTTTTTTGGTTTGGTTTGGGTTTTTTGTTTGTTTTTTACACCCATGGGATTAAGATGACTGCAGTGTGATCTTTTTCAAAACACTGAATGTACATGCCTGCCTGTTTGTCAACTCTACAATAAAGCTGCTGTCAAACTGGGAAAACAGCCAATGAGAAGTGATGGATATGTAATATACCATCCAAGCCCTGGCCTTTATAGTGCATCTGCACTGGTGTGAATATGACACCCTTAGTCAATGGCGCTGCCTTATCTTTCTCCATTTTTCTAGAGCACAAGATATTTGCCTGCGGAGAGAAAGAAATCGATGCTTTCACTTTCACTCTGAGTTCGAATCTCAATCAGGTTTTTACCCTTTCCCACAACAGGGTGGCAGTTTGTCTTGGCTGAAGCATTTCCTAATTAATTAAGTTGATTCTCTTTAGCATCTTTAATTAATTCCTCCTCCATTCCACTGTAAATAAAGAAACTGGCATGTGATATGAATTGCAGATAGCTCAATAGCAATGCACCCATCTTAAATACAGAAGGATTTCAGATTTCATTTACAGGTGGTACAGGGAAGGAAGATCGCACAGATGCTAGAGAGATGTCCAATTTGCTGCCTCTTCTAAACAAATTCACTGTTTGAGCCAGACTCACTACATTCTGTCCTGAGTCTAGGGTGACCAGATGTCCCAATTTTATACGGACAGTCCTGATATTTGGGGATTTTTCTTATATAGGTGCCTATTACCCCCCCACACTCTGCCCCAATTTTTCATACTTGCTAACTGGTCACCCTACCTGAGTCACAATATGATTCTAAATTTTTCTGCATATCTGGTTAGGGCTCAAGTGCCTCCACATAAAAAACAAAAAAAACAACAACTACCTTCCTTTCCAGGTTTTTATTATTTCTTCATATCAGATGGCGTACTATGTGATATCAGCATGTGGATGGTGTCTGAGTACACAGATCAAGCTTGCAATCAAGCACAGATCACTATTTTCTTCCATGGCAACCTTAATTTGAGCATTTCCCAACTTCTTTTGAGTGCTTGGCTTTGTAACTCTACTGACATTCTTTTAATGTAGCATTTTGGTATAGAACATATATCTTTACCACTCACAAATAATGCAGTACTGTATAGCATGAGCTAAGTGCTTTGAAAGATGTCAGGATACAAAGTCCTTCCTCATGCTACCACATGTAGTGATGTTGTATACATCTACATATTACTACATTTTAAAAAATAGATGTAAAAAAAGTTATTTGGGCAGCAAAGTCAATAGCTTGACAATTAAGAAATACCAGAATTAAGGTTGTCTGTTCTGTGCAACTTAATTCTGTCTCCTTGTGCATATGCATTATGGTATAGTCTTTAATTACATGATCATACACTGATTTCCCCCCCTCCCCACCCGACCTCTGCCTCATTCAGCACACAGGATAAATAGAAAATAATGCTAAGGAAATGTAACCTAATTGTATAAAGCAGTGATTTTCAACTTGTGGTCTGCAGACCTCTGGAGGACTGCAAACTATGTCTGATGTTTCCAAAGGGGTCTGTATCCCCATCTGAAAGTTATTAGGGGTCTGCAAATGAAAAAAAGTTGAAAACCACTGGTATAATGAATCACTCACTCTCACTCTATTTATATAGCCTCATTACAATGGCATCTGAGCACCTCACACTCACCACTCAGAGGAAGTTAAGTGCTATGATCCCCTTTATACTGATGGGGAATTATGGCACAGAGACTGTCTTCCAACCTGGTAGTGCCCTAGCCATTAGACCATGCAGTGATGCTAGCAGACCAGGTGCCAGCTCATGCCAAGGCCCCTAGGTCACACTGAACACTGACAAATGCATAGCTGGACACCAGTCTGGCACGCCTGTGTGTTAGTATTGTTAAAATAAGTATTGGAGTTATAAAAATGTGTTTAGACTTTATGAAATGCTTGTGAGTCGCTCCATGCATTCATCTCACTTATATCTATATCCCATTTTATATGGTCATATTTAAGTGTTTGCTCTAAAACTGTAACACCCTCCACTCCCACGCCAGTCAGGAGAGCAGCATTGCCAAGACTGGGTCTACACCACAGAATTAGGTCAATGAGAGGCAGCTTATGTTGCCCTAACTCTGTAAGTGTCCACACTAAAATGTTGCTCCCGCCTACATCACTCACCCACTATGCTGACTTAATAACTCCACCCCTGTGAGAGGTGTAGTACTTGGGTCATTGCAGTGTCAGTGTAGGTACTGTATTATTTACATTGACTTTAATGGCCTCCAGGAGATGTCCCACAATGCCCCATGGTGACTGATTTGATCACCATTTTGAACTTCGCTGCCCAACAGCTATGTTCCCTGTAACCTGTGCGGTTGTGCAGGCAGGCGGGGAGAGGAGCCCCTCCCCTGGCCTGACCCAACCCTGCTGGAGCTGCCACAGCTGGGGAGAAGCACCTCTCACCTGGTCCCGATCTGCTGCGGTGAGAGAGGGCTGGGGGGAGTCCTCTCTCCCCACCTCAGCCCTGAGACAGCCTGCACCCCAAATCCCTAATCCCCCCACCCCAACCCACTGCCCTAGTCCTGAGCCCCCTCTTCCACCCCAATCCCCTCATCCCCAGACCCACCCCAGAGCCCACACCCCCAGTCAGAGCCCTCACCCCCCTGCACCCCAAACCTCTGCCCCAGTCCTGAGCCCCTTCCCACACTCTGAACCCCTCGACCCCACCTCTGCCACACATCACCTCCACATTGGTGCACGTACCAAATTCATTCTGCACATGGATGTAAAAAATTAGAGGGAACACTGCCCGTTAGCCAGGCACATGCTTCTCCCCATTAAATCCCCGCAAACTTTTCAAATTCTATTTCCTATTAGCTCACCCAGCAACTTTCCAGCTGATCAAGCCTGCTACACAGTGCAGATGTGCTCCAGTCTGGAGTACACAGGAGGTGGTGGATCTCCTGGGTCAGTGGGGAGAAGAAGCTGTATAGGCACAGCTCCAATCCAGCTGTAGACACATTGGTATTTATGAGCAGATTGCTTGGAGCATGGGGAGAAGGGCCACAACAGAGACCTGCATAGGTGGCACGTGAAAGCCAAGGAGCTGCAGCAAGCACACCAGAAGGTAAGGGAGGCTAACAGTCACTCTGATGCACAGCCACAGACAGGACACTTTTACAAAGAGCTGCAAGCCATCCTTGGCTAAGACTCACACCACCACATTCAAGAGTCCTGTGAATACTTTGAAGGAGTCAGAGTCACAGACCCTAGAATGAACAGTGAAAAGGAGGTACTGAATGAGAAAGAGGAGGAGGATGGGGGACAGGTGACTGGGGAATCTAGTGGCACAGTGAGCCAGGACCTGTTCCTGACTCCAGAGTCCCTACAGTCAAGAATGGGTGCGTCTGATACAGGGAAGGAACCTCTGGTAAGTATGCTGTTTGCTTTGATAGTGCAACAACAAAGCTGTTCATTTACTCTTTTTAAATTATGCCAGAAGAGGTAAGGAAATAACCAATAGAGGTAGAGTTATCTGCTTCTCATTCCCCTGTACAGTTAGGCAGGGGGGCCCTGCAGGACACTTTGTTTATGTGCACCAGGATGTCCCGTGAATCCTCCATAGAGATCTCCAGGAAACTTTCCTGGAGGTAGTCTGCAATCCTTGGCCACAGCGTTCTGGGGAGAGCTGCCTTATTTCTTCCACCATGGTAGGACACTTTCCCACACCACTCAATTACTTCAGCAGGCACCAGTGCAGCGCACAGACTACACCCAGGGAATTCTATGCCCCAAAATTAAAAATTCTGTACACCATATTTTAAACTTCTGAGAAATTCTACATATTTTATTTGTCAAGATAATACAATATAATCCTCCTAATTTCAATTCTTTTGGTAATTTATTTCAAAATACCTATCAGCAAGTATGTTTGTAACTATACAGACAACAAAAAGATTTGTGAAATCTCGGACAAATAGATTTCTCACTAGGCATATTAATACAGAATTTTGAGTAATAGTTCATTTAAACTACAATACAAAAATGTGTTTCCTGCACCTCTCAGAAGCAGTGCAAAGGCTTTGGGGAAGCGGGGATAATGGAGGAGCTGAGGGAGAGGAAAGTAATTGCTGGGAAAGAGCCTGTGAGTGATTCTGGAAGTGTTGTTGGGTGTGGGTGGGGAACAGGTTTTTGGGGGGATAGTTAGGGAGTTTCCCCCATGCAGACTCTGGCTGGCCCCTAGCCTCTCCCATTCAGTCAGGCACATCTGCCCCATCCCCATGTGTCCCTGCACCCCCTCACTCAGCAACCCCACACTCCTTATGGCCCTATACTCCCTCCCATTCAGCCCCTGGATCAATGCTGTCACCTCACTAGCTCTGTGCCCCACCCCAGTCTGTCCTCCCATTTGATCTTCCGAACCCCAGTCTGTGCCCCCTAGCAGCCACATGTGCCCTGCTCTGTCTGTCCCATTTCTGCCACACCCTCCGCCAATCCCTTGCCTCCTTACCTGGCCCTGGGAGCAGGGCACTGTGAGGAATGCAGCCTCTCCATCTCCCTATCTGCAGCTGGCAAAAGGTGTAATTGCAGTACCTCTGGCAGAATCTATTTTCTGCAGGAAAAAAAAATCTGCAGATGACATGAATTCGGTGCATGCTCAGCAGCACAGAATTCCCCCAGGATAATACGGAGTCAGTCTGCAGCTGGCCAAGTGCAGGAGCTTCAGCTCACTCATGAGGGTAATGATCAGTTAAAATCACCATCACCACCATCTGTGGACAACAGAGCCAGTATTCATTTCAATTGCCCTATCTGCATATATTCATGCCTGTGAGCTACCCCCACCCTTATTGTCCCAACTTCCCCTCTCCCACCAGGCCATGCTCACTGTAGCTTGCACTGCTGCCATGCTCTATGAATCCCAAGGAGAAGTGAGAATGCAGTGCTTGGTTTCAGAGTGGTAGCCATGTTAGTCTGTTCAGCAAAAAGAACGAGAAGTACTTGTGGCACCTTAGAGACTTAGTGCTTGTAACCTGTGGGGATCAAGGGCAGTGAGTTCAGTATACCAAGTTTCTATTTATCCTACGAATACGCCCACCATAGTATCTCTTGGCATCCACTCCAGCAGGGCAGCTCAGCCAGATAAGAAGAAGGAAGAAGATGTAGGATGACATGTTTCAAGAGCTCCTGCAAGGCTCTGGTGCTTCAGACTCTGAGCACAGGGCTTGGAGGATCACCCTTGTAAACAGAATGGACAGGGATAATGCAGACAGGAGAAAAGCACAGGAGAAGGAGAGAGATGTGAAGTAGAAGATGCTAGCGCTTCTCAAGCGGCAAACAGACGTGCTGGAGAGTTTTACTGACCTTCAGGTTCAACAGACCTGTGCTTGTGTCCCTCTGCTGCAGCCCATAGAGAGCTGCATTCCAAGACTTCCATATCCCTGCCCTTCCCACCCCCCACTGTCCATGTGGTATCTTGGGATGCTGCAGTACCCCTACGCACTCCACCCTGGGGGCAACTACAGGTAGTCACAGCTGCACATACACCAACTGTGTCTGTCACAGGTCATTGTTTGTGAAATGGAAATGACTGTTCTTTCCCCTTCAAACATTCTCTTCCCTATATTTGTAAAGTTTCATTCAGTTATAAATATGTCTGTTTGCATGTGTTTGGGGAAAAAATTCTATTTATGGAAAAAATTCTTCTTTATTAGTTCACAACATATGCTGTCTGGAGCATCATTTACAGCCTATAGCAATAAGTGCATTTGCAATGTTATATCATTACACACATTACAAGGTTCATACCGGGGTGCAAAACAAACAAACAAACACACACCTATGCCAGGCGGGGTACATTACAGCAACACACGTTACTCTGGCTCACCATTAAACTGGACTTTCAAAACCTTCCTGAACCATATAGCTCTCCATTGAGCTTTTCTAATAGCCCTGGTATCTGGCTGCTCAAAAATCAGCAGACAGCTGTCCCACCTCTACCCTCCACCCTGGTGGAAACTGTTCCCCCTTTGCTTCACAGATATTATGAAGCACACAGCTGGAAATTTTTCCCCCCACTGAGGTCTAATCTCATGAGTAGACAGCACCAGCAGCCTTTCAAACAGTCAAAGGCACATTGAACAGTCATTCTGCACCTGCTGAGCCTATAGTTGAAGCACTCCTTGCTGCTGTCGAGGTGGCTGGTGTACAGCTTTATTGGCCATGGGAGTAAGGGATAGACTGGGTCTCCCAGGATCAATATTGGCATTTCAACCTCCCCAGTGGTAATCCTCTGGTGTGGAAAGAAAGTCCCTGCTTGCAGCTTTCTGAACAGGCCCATGTTCTTAAAGATGCATGCATCATGCACCTTCCCTTACCATCCTGTCAGTAAAACATTCCCATTGATCCACCAGCACTTGCAATACTATAGAAAAGTAGTCCTTTCTGTTGGAGTTTGTGGTCTGGGGCTAGAATTCACATCCGAGACAGCTTGACACATGCTTTCTTTTTGTTGTACCTCTTTCTAGTCCCATCCTGAGCAGCCCCTTAGTGGGGCTCTTTAATTTAAAGAAAGATTATGAAGGGCACAGAATGATTAAACCCAGTCAACAGAAGCAATTCTGGAACTCATGGTTCTTTGGTTCCCAGTGCAGTGTACACTCCCATCTGTAAAGGATATGCTAAAGTGGAGGAGAAGGATCCATTTTGTCTGAGCCCAATTTGGTAGTTCAACCGTGTGAAGAATGCTGAAGACAGACACAGAGATGGGCCTACACAATGCTCTGGAACTTTCAGGGGTTTTGGCATGCTGCCCAAACCAACTGTAGTACACAAATCACAGAGGTGAAATGGTGATTTCCAGCAGCTTACAATTTAGCCAAAACCAAAGAGATTTTCCCAAGGCCAGCAAAACAGATGCCAGGACTATCCCCCTGCCAAATTTCAAATGCCTGATGCTAACTGTGTGGGCCTCGGAACACTTTAAAAAAGTCAAAGATTTTTTTGTATTGAAACGTGTTCAGCAACTGTTATATAGGGGCCATTTATATTATAATTATATATTGCATATGTATACACACACACAGAGACCTGTTTCTCTACATCCTAGATAGGGTGACCAGACAGCAAGTATGAAAAATTGGGACAGGGGATGGGGAGTAATAGAAGCCTATATAAGAAAAAGACCCAAAAATCATGACTGTCCCTATAAAATCGGGACATCTGGTCACCCTAATCCTATATGACCTACTCAAAACAAACCCAAAGTTCAGACTTTCACTGTGAGCAATGACACACTTGTGTATATCATATTGGCTGCTACATTGTTGTGAGCAGGCAAATTGCAATACTGAAGCACCAGATTCTTCTGCATTTATGTCTGCTTGCTCACAAGAACGCAACTGGATGAGGTGTAATTTTAAGCCTTCACAGTTTGCATGTAAATAAGGGGTTGTGGGGGCGGGGTTTCACTTTCATTGTGAGATATTTTCTGGTTTCTTCCTCCTTCCCCGTCTCTGATGCTGAGGCTGCCTGTCACAATCAGACACAAAATGAAATGGTTTCCAGCAATGACCAGACAGCATACAAAAAAATGTTTAAAAAAAATAAATAAATCAAGCAACAAAGGAAGTGGCTTCTGGGGTCAGCTTGTACTTGAGCAGCAAAAGAACTTGTGCTTGAGCACAAAGTGAGATCTCTATTCTTCTAGCCCTGCTGATATTAGTTCACTATCGGACCAGCCAAAGCTATATAGTACAAGCTACACTTCCAAGGAGACGCAATTAGCAGCTTCATGTGTCAACATCACTGTACTCCAGGAGAGACCAGGCCACCTATCCACTGCTACTCTCCTGGTGGAACCTCCAAGGGATAAGTTAACTCTACTTTCCACAGGAGTCTGCATCAATTATGGGCTAGATTTCCCTACTCCCCTGATCATGTCGGCTCTTTGCTCGCGGCACCCACTTTTCAGACTGCGCTGGATGCCTAAGGATCCCACAATGGAGTGGAGGTTGCAGCCACCTTGCACTGCTGCAACTTCATCCAGGAGTTCTTCCCACTAAAAAAGGGCCCTATGCCCTATTTCACTCAGGCAAAAGATAGAACAGGGATCGGCAGCTTTTCAGAAATGGTGTGCCGAGTCTTCATTTATTCACTCTAATTTAAGGTTTCACGTGCCAGTAATACATTTTAATGTTTTTAGAAGGTCTCTTTCTATAAGTCTATAATATATAACTAAACTATTGTTGTATGTAAAGTAAATAAGGTTTTTTACATTTTTAAGAAGCTTCATTTAAAATTAAATTAAAATGCAGAGCCTCCCAGACTGGTGGCCAGGACCCATGCAGTGTGAGTGCCACTGAAAATCAGTTTGCGTGCTGCCTTCGGCACACGGGCCATAGGTTGCCTACCCCTGAGCTAGAATGAGGCAGGGAGGAGTTTAAGTCAAGCTCTAGAAGTACCTAAGCTTAGCAAACTGATTCCAACCCAGTTTCAATTCTACACCCAAGGCCTCATCTTTGAGCCTACAAAGAAGGCTTATTTTATGCTGGTTAGATGCAGAACTACAGTCTCCCACACAAGTGACTATTGCTGAAGAGAGACCAAGGAACAGGTCACTAGTGCATGTGACAGTGTATAACTTAAGCTCTTTAAGAAACTAAAGTTTTAGTTCCTCATCTTGCAATTGTAAACAAGAGTAGAATTTGTCCCTACATCTGTCAACCTGGAACAGTTCCACTGAAATCTGTGGAGCTACTTGGTGTAGAACAAGACCAGAATTCAAAATAATAGTCTGAACTTCTGGAGCTTTTTATAGAGCAAAGAGCACTATTTGCTCACACTGCATCATTAAAAGTCATCTTCACCTCACTGATCTATGTGCCATCTTCTTCGTGACTGAAGAGGTTTTCCCATCAATATCCCAGAAATGGTGAATGTAGGGTAGCATGTCTGAGTATTTAATAATGTTAAAAAGACTTCTTAAGGGGTCTTAGAAAGAAAATTGCTTTTACTTCCCTTGAACGTGTCACACAATTAATTCAAAAACACATCTAGTTAAGTACGGCATTCACAAAATTTCAGGTTCAGGGCCTGGATTAGCAACACTAAGAGAGAGATTTTTAGGGAGGAGTGTTCTCCAAGTGCCCAGCATCTTACGTTTTTACTCCCTACATACCCATTTTCAGTCAGCAATCCTTCTGGCTAAGGAGAAATTATTCCAAGTCACCCAGGGAGTCACTACAGAGAGCATGCACGTGCACAAATGATGCAAGGTGGAGGAGATGAACACACAGGAGACAAATTCAGGAGGTGAAGTGTATAGCCATGTAAGTTTCAAGTCTGAGTGGGTGTGAATCTGACTATAACAGGCAATATCTCTGGGGGTTGGAAGAGGATGGCTTACTTTAATTTACCTCTTCATGCATCTTCTTGTTAGTGATTTTTCATGCTTCACACATTGCTGCTGATCCCTTGGCACACACAGTTCTGTTAACTTAGATGTCACTGAATCCCCACATATTCAGAAAGCAGGAAGACCCACTGAAAGGAGGGTGCTGATTCCCCAGCCATCCCATAAAAACTTTTGCCCCCACTTCTTCAGTCCTGCACCTAGTACAGCTCAGCCACACCTAAGGAAAAAGGAAGTTAGACTTTTCATGAAACCCCCCTATAAGCCAGTGGAATGACTCAGAAGTAAAGGGAAAACCAGTAGCAGCCAGCAAGGAATTTCCCCCAAAAGCTAGTGCTTTAACAAAAAACTGAAATTAGTTAAATTAACCTCTGCAGAAAGTAAACAGAAAAATCCCCAATTTGTGCTTCAACCCAGTCTTAGGACCCTAAGCGTGAAGTCAGTCTAACCTTCTCAAAGGCAGCCTGCTCCCTCCTTTCCCAGAGCTTGCTGTTATAGGCCTTTCTCATACTCTAATGGGGAAAAAAAATGGGAAGCTGAGTTGAAGTTAACCTCTTGTTCACTGGGAGCCAGATAGTATCCCTGGCTGAATGCCTCATGTTTCAGACTCCATCTCTCAGCTATGCTTTATCCACATAGCCACAAAACTATACAGATAAGACCTCTGGCTAGAGTTCACACAAAGGAAATGTCAGGTAAAAAGGATTAGAACAATCGGACCCTCAATTGCCCACTTCATTTCAAGTGACAACCTCCCACATCTGTCCTAACTTGTATTTAGCTCAGACACACTGCTTCCTTCCCCAGACCTCAGGAAGAACTCAGTGTAGCTCAAAAACCTATACCTTCCACCAACAGAGATTACGCCAATAAAAGATACCACCTCAGCTACCTCACCTCTCAGGTAAAAGGAAGTTTCTTTGCTTTATTTGGAAGTTAGAGAGGGATCAATATCAACTTTCCACGTAAGAGTTTTAGCAGCTTAACAGTGGAATTGTCATTGTGGCTCCATATGTATGAAGATATCTGGAAAGGCTGTGATACCTGGCTGGTCTACTGAGGACAATTTATAATATCACAGAAAGGAAAAGAGTTCAGAGCTGCAGAATTGTTTGTGATTCTTGGAGGACTGTTGATGATTGAGTACAGAGCTTTTCACTTCTAGGTTCCCTGTTTGAATCCAGACCAGACTGGTAAGGACCAAAGGGAGCCTATGTGAAGTTGAATGCTCACTACTCAGTGTAGAAGCAGGGCTGCTGGCTCCTAGAGAAAGCCGAATGCAGCACAGTCTGAGGAATGGGATTGGCTGCTGGGGTCTCTGGGAAGGGGAGGGAGTAGGGGTTGGGGAAGGAGCTCACCTGTGAGTTTGACTCTTTCCCCCCGGCTGAGGTGAGGTGAGGCGAGGCAGGCTCTGTGGCTCTGGAACCAGTATCCTTTGTTGTCCCCCATAACATCCATTCTTCTCCCCCCCGTCCCACGGAGCACCCCTCCTTTCTCCCTCCTCCCCAGGAGCACCCCCCTCTCTCTCCTCCCTCCCCTCCGTCAGGGCTGGGTTGGGGGATAGATGGGGGGAGGGCTGGCTGGCTGTTTGCTGAGGAATGAAAGTGAAAGTAACTCACTTCCTCGGCAGGCAGCCAGGATTGGAATGTCACACAGGGCTTTGCTGGGGTTAGCCAGATGTGTGAAAAATCAGGATAGGGGATTGGGGTACAGTGATCAGATATCCCTATTTTATAGGGACAGTCCCAATTTTGGGGTCTTTTTCTTATATAGGCTCCTTTTACACCCCCCACCCCCACCCCCTATCCCTGTCCTGATTTTTCACACTTTCTGTCTGGTCACTCTAGGTGGGGGTAATTGGTGCCTATATAAGGCAAAGCCCCAAATATCGGGACTGGCCCTATAAAATCAGGACATCTGGATCTGGCTACCTTAGCTGGGGAGCGCCTCTCCCCCGGGCTGGCAGCTGCCAGCGATCCATCTCATCCGGGGGGAGCTGCACAGGGCAGGATGAGCTGCTGTGGCTCCATGGGTGCCCTGTCCCTGAGATCAGATGCTGTGCTAACTTCACCATGGTCCGTAAGGCTGGTGGTGGTGCCCATTGGCGTGTGATTGGACCTGAGGGTTTGCTGCTGCTGTTGCCACTCTGCACCCCAAGAGGTGGATTTTGGGGTCCTGCCGTTTTCCACCTATCTCCTCCTCTACTGCAGCTGTTGGACCAGCAGGCTGGGGGGTGAGCCAAGCATGAAAGCAGTACTGTGTTGCCATTTAGATTGTCATTTAACAACTTTGTTTGCCAAAAATTCTTGCTAACAATCCTGAATCCAATTTCAATATTAAAAAAAAATTCAATATCTTAGCCAAAAACAGAAAATTAAGTTGTTGACAATTATTAGTGACAGGTTTGGTTTGAGGCAGGGAGTGGGCCAGTTTTCATCAGAGAAACAAAAAATGTTGACTGACTTTCCTATAGCCTATTACTCCTGATAAGAGCCCTCCAACAACTGTAATATGCTCATCTCCTTACTAGTGTATAAAGCAGGGTTCGGCAACACGTGTCAAAGGTGGCAGGTGAGCTGATTTTTGATGGTATGCAGCAGCAGGCTGAGCGGCTCAGCCCATCACTGCTCTGGGGTTCCGGCTGCTGCCCTATTGCCAGCTGGGATACCAGCCATCAGACCCACTCAGCACCTGCTGCTGGCCTGGGGACCCCCAAGAAACCCCAGGCTGGCAGTGGGCTGAGCAGACCAGCTGAACCACTCAACCTGCTGTCAGCCTGGGGTTCCATTCACTCAGCCGACAGCGGGCTGAGTGGGCTGGTGGCGGGCTGAACAGGGCCAGTGGGGGGTTGAGTTGCTCAGTCTGCTGCCAGTCTGGGGTGCCAGCAGCACTCAGCCTACTGCTACTCCGGGGTTCCGGCTGCCGGCCCCTTGCCAGTCAGGAGCTCAGCCGCCAGCCCCACTCTGCCTCCTGCCAGCCTGGGTGAGCAGAATCCCAGGCTGGTAGCGGGCTAAGGGGGGGTTGGCGGCCGGGATCCTGGCTAGCAGGAGTTGTCAGAACCCTAGACCAGCAGCGGGCTGAGCAGGGCCTGGGATCCTTGTCTAGGGTTTCAGCCACCAGCCCGCTGCCGGTTTGGGGTTTCATTTACTCAGTTGGCAGTGGCCAAGACCTCAGATAATAATAATAGTTTATTTATATAATATAGACATAGAGAGAAATCTTCTACAAACATTAAAATGTATTACTGGCACAAGAAACCTTAAATTACAGTGAACTTGGCACACCACTTCTGAAAGGTTGCCGACCCCTGGTATAGAGTGAACATATGTTGTACTAAGATTCTCCTGTTTTTTTTTTTCCCTGTGAGTCAGTATAACTTTTGCCAGCCCAGAAGTTGGGCAGCCAATGTTTTATGTTTTCACAATGTTTTCTCCAACTTTCATAAAGTAAATACATAGTTAATATGAGTTAAAAAGGCCAGGGACACTTCTTTGTGAAGAATCTGTACAGCAGATCATGCCCATAGACGATCCAGAAAAGAAATTTGAGGTTGAATTTTTTAATGTTGTGATGGATAAAGCAGTATCTGCTGTTGATGAAAGGTTTAATACCTTGCAAGTACACCATGAACAGTTTGGCTTTTTGTATGACATAACTAAATTCAACGAAACAGGAAAACAAGAGGAACTAATGACACAGTGCAAGAACCTAGAGAGCCTCCTGAAGCACGGTGATAGTTTTGATTTAAATGGACTTGAACTGTACGAAGAATTGAGTACACTGTCATCAATGTTGCCACATGCAAAATCGGTGATGGACATTGTACAGTTTATTCATACCCGCAAACTTGTTGACATATATCCTAATGTGTACATTGCTACTCGTATTCTACTGACAATTCCTGTAACAGTAGCATCAGGAGAACGGAGTTTCTCAAAACTAAAGCTCATTAAAAACTATCTCCGCTCTACAATGAGTCAGGAACACTTAACTGGTCTTGCTATTCTTGCAATCGAACAAGACACGACTTTGTCTTTGTCATACGATGACATTATTACTGATTTTGCAGCCAAAAAAGCCAGATAGATTGCTTTTAATTAAAAACAAATCTTTGTTTCAATACCTCTTCATATAAATTTCCAATAAAATTTTGATAAATTAAAAAAAATATATTATTTGCATCATTCTGTCATATCAGAATTTTTCCTATAGTGCTGCTTCTTTAGTGCTAGTCCATCAGCATTACAGTGTGCTTAATTAAGTTAAACTGGTTTTAATAACGTGAATGTGGCAAGTTTTCCAATACTGTAAGCTTATGTTTGTGTTGCTAAGAGCAGATCAGGCACAGGGGCACCAGCTTAATAATCTCGCCTAGGGCACCATAAATCCTAAGGCTGGCCCTGCCAGGGACCCTAGGAATAGCAGCCATATGCCACCATGTCTCTAACTAAACTGTTTTCAGTTCCCTGGGCCACTTGCCTGCAACACCAGCCTTCACCAATGCTTCACCCTGACCTCAGGGCTCTTCTGCGTTCAGGCCCAGTAGCCAGTCAGGAGCTCTTTCTTGATCCCCTAGTCTCTGCCCAAACTGAGCTGTCTGGGGTGCTGTACTTTCCTTTGTCTGGCCAGGAGCACCATCTATAATCCTCTAGCTCCAGCACTGCACTGACTGTCTATGCTGTAGCAGCTCCTTTCCGTATGGCTTTCTGAGCCCTGTTCGGCTGCTCCCTGCATCCTTTTTGATTGCCTGCTTCCCCTGCAGCCATTCTAGGCTGCTTGGACTACTCTTCTACTGCTCCTTTCCTGGGACAAGTGTGGCAGCACCCTGAGTCCACCCTGTCACATGTGTATAGAGAACTGGATGATGATCCATGGAGAACTGTCTGGTGTCACAGTGCTTACGTCCTTATCTTTATTTCAGATGCCAAATCCCAGGAATACATAGCCTGAAACATTAATACCTCCCTAACATTATTTTTCATGAGAGCACATGCATTGGCAAATGGATTTACAGGTGGTCCACTTGACTACACATGGGAGGAAGATATTCACAAGACAATTTCTGTTTAGAAAAAAATTTAATTCGATTTCAAAGAGTAGAAAGGATCCCCCAGTGTCAGAGCACTAGCTCCCTACATGCCCTAATGGTTCAAGTCTGCAACTTACAGTAGCACCGAGTGGCTCAAGTCTTCAACTGGCAGTAGGGAAATCCAGGACCTCCTATTGCACCAGGTTCCACCCAAGCCCTTGAGCTGGCATTTTAGGGGTGTTGCCTGAGCAATGGCACTGCACCCCCTACCTCTCCAGAGGCCCAGTGGGGGCCTAGCTATTGACTTGCAATGCATACTCAGCTGAAAGGGGTCCAAAAGTTCTTCCCCACACCTGCAGGCAGGGACTTTGCTGTCTCTTCAAACTTGAACAGCTTAATGGGACAAAATCGGAGGGCCCGGACAATCTCCATCCGAGGATATTAAAGGAACTGGCGCGTGAAATTGCGAGCCCATTAGCAAGAATTTTTAAGCAATCGATAAACTCGGGGGTTGTGCCGTACGACTGGAGAATTGCTAACGTAGTTCCTATTTTTAAGAAAGGGAATAAAAGTGATCCGGGTAATTATAGGCCTGTTAGCTTGATGTCTGTAGTATGTAAGGTCTTGGAAAAACTTTTAAGCGATAAAGTAGTTAAGGACATAGAGGTCAATGGTAATTGGGACGAATTGCAACATGGATTTACTAAAGGTAGATCGTGCCAAACCAATCTGATCTCCTTCTTTGAGAAGGTGACGGATTACTTAGATAAAGGAAATGCGGTAGATCTAATTTACCTCGATTTCAGTAAGGCGTTTGACACGGTTCCACATGGGGAACTGTTAGTTAAATTGGAAAAGATGGGGATGAATATGAAAGTTGTAAGGTGGATAAGGAACTGGTTAAAGGGGAGACTCCAGCGGGTCGTATTGAAGGGTGAACTGTCAGGCTGGAAGGAGGTTACTAGTGGAGTCCCTCAAGGATCGGTTTTGGAACCGATCTTATTTAACCTTTTTATTACTGACCTTGGCACAAAGAGCGGAAATGTGCTAATAAAGTTTGCGGATGACACAAAGCTGGGGGGTATTGCTAACACGGAGAAGGACAGGGATACTATTCAGGAAGATCTGGACCACCTTGTAAACTGGAGTAATAGTAATAGGATGAAATACAATAGTGGAAAGTGCAAGGTAATGCACTTAGGGATTAATAATAAGAATTTTAGATATACGTTGGGGACGCATCAGTTGGAAGTGACAGAGGAGGAGAAGGACCTTGGGGTATTGGTTGATAGCAGGATGACTATGAGCCGCCAATGTGATACGGCTGTTAAAAAAGCAAATGCGATTTTAGGATGCATCAGGCGAGGTATTTCCAGCAAGGATAAGGAGGTGTTAGTACCGTTATATAAGGCGCTGGTGAGACCCCATCTGGAATATTGTGTGCAGTTCTGGTGTCCCATGTTCAAGAAGGATGAATTCAAACTGGAACAGGTCCAGAGACGGGCTACTAGGATGATCCGAGGAATGGAAAACCTGCCTTATGAAAGGAGACTCAAAGAGCTTGGCTTGTTTAGCCTGGCCAAAAGAAGGCTGCGGGGGGATATGCTTGCTCTATATAAATATATCAGGGGGGTTAACGTTAGGGAGGGGGAGGAATTATTTAAGTTTAGTACTAATGTAGGCACGAGGACGAATGGGTACAAACTGGATATTAGGAAGTTTAGACTTGAAATTAGATGAAGGTTTCTAACCATTAGGGGAGTGAAGTTTTGGAACAGCCTTCCGAGGGAAGTAGTGGGGGCACACGACTTATCTGGCTTTAAGACTAAGCTTGATAAGTATATGGAGGGGATGTTATGATAGGATAGTTTAATTTGGGCAATCGATCTTGGAGTATCACCAGATAAGTCTGCTCAATGGTCTGCGGGGAGATGTTGGATGGGATGGGAACTGAGTTACTGCGGAGAATTCCTTCTTGGGTGCTGGCTGGTGAGTCTTGCCCACATGCTCAGGGTTTAGCTGATCGCCATATTTGGGGTCGGGAAGGAATTTTCCTCCAGGGTGGACTGGCAGGGGCCCTGGAGGTTTTTCGCCTTCCCCTGCAGCGTGGGGCATGGGTCGCTTGCTGGTGGATTCTCTGCAGCTTGAGGTCTTCAAACCATTTTTGAAGATTTCAGTAACTCAGTCCTGGGTTAGGGGTTGTTATAAAAGTGAACGGGTAGGGTTCTGTGGCCTGCCTTGTGCAGGAGGTCAGACTAGATGATCATATTGGTCCCTTCTGACCTACGAGTCTATGAGTCTATGAGACTGCAGCTCTGTATTACCATCTGTTCTGGGGCAGAGTGGGACTCCTACTCTATCCATCCAGGAGCTACCAATGTAGGCCCGTTCCCTTGCCCTGACCACCCTGACTGATCTGAGCGGTGCCCTTTTAAACTTCACCTCCACTATGAGCATGTCCAGCAGATGTGGCTGGGTGGAGTTTACTGGGCCCCAAGTACTCCTTAACCCTCTGCTCCCCAGCGTGAGGTTTGCACATCCCATCAAAATTCCATACTATGAAAAAGCTGACAGCATCCGTTCTAAACCATAAGTTATTTAAAAATCAGTTGAGTTTTAAATAGAAAGGCAAACAGCAAATCATTCAACTACCACCAAACATATAAACAGAAGTGACCAAACAGAAGAGTTGACAAGCCCACTGGAAGATTTTAAGAGATTCCATTTTATGTTTAATTGCTTCTTACATGATTGTAGCCATTTTCACATACCCATATGTTGACAGATTAGAAATAACATCTGCAAGGTTATATCTACAGGGAAATGGTTATTAATGTTTCTCTTTTCCTTTTAGTACATGGAAATAGATATTAATTTCCTTTCTACTTTTATTGCTTGTTTTCAAATTGTATTCACTGTTCAGTGCTATAATTTGTCTACCAGTGGAAAAATTATGAATAAATGTGCTCCTAAAAATAAAAGCATGTACTTATAATGATCCATGTTTATTATTTATACTGGTTACTTTGAAATAGAGAAAATACTTAGCATTTGTACAGTGCCTTTCATCAGAGGATCTCAAAGCATTTAACATTTATTATTCAATTAAACTCCACAATATGCATATGATTAGACATTAATATTCTAATTTTATGGATAGATTATGAGAGGAGAGGTTAGGTGACTTACCCAAGGTCACACAGAGCTGGGAATTCAAAAAATCCAATATTGCCATTTGTATAAAAAGTGATTTTTTAAAAATAATCTAAAACAGCAAATTAATTTTTGTTTGCAGATTGTTGATTTGATTCAATAGTCATTACAATTTGTGTTGATTTGCTGACATCTGTACACCCCAGGGAGGTTATTTCAATATGCACGGGGGTTGTAGTGTACTATGCTACCTGTCTGCACAAAGGTAACACTGGGGTTCAGACCCTTACTTGGTAGGAGCTTCTGCAGCTCCACTGACTTCAATGGCACTATAATGATTTACACAAGTGGAGGACCTGGCCCTGCTATTTGTTAAAGGCTCCTATGGAAGTGAAGCACCCAGCTCCCCTTGACTGTCAATTGCAGTTGGGCTCCTAACTCCCTTAGGCTCCTTGGAAAATATACTTGCTACAATGTACCAGCCTAACATACTAGCTACATGCACATGCAAAACATAATGACAGTAGCCAGCCTTATTATTTTTTCTGTTTCTAAGAGATCTACCACTCTCACTTGTTTGGTAATCTTAGCCCTGATGCAATTTGTTCCTGCACTGCAGCCACTCATCCATAGGGGCAGGGGCAGATTATAGCCAGAGCATATCCTCAGATAGCATGCCTCCTTTGAGGCCCGTGCACTGAATGAGACCGGGGTCCTCTGGAAAAAAACAGTATATGATCATGAAATTAAAAACTGTATCATAATGCACACACAAGGAGTCCCATTTACATTTGCATATGCAACCTTAGTGCCAGAATTTCCTAGTTTTCAATTGTTTGATTTTGCAACTTCCGATGTTCTTTTAACCTAGGGGAGGGGTGTGTGTGATTCAGAACGCTTTCATTCTCTGGCTTAGCAGAAAGCATGAAAGATTGACATTGAGAGTCTGGGTCAGATACTTAGGTGTGTATAACAGGGTTGCCACCTCTAGAGTGCCACTCTCATGGCCTGGAATGGCCCCATTGGCACCCAGCCCTCAGTTCCCCCTGCATTCACTGCAATAATTGACTCAGACCTAAAAGCAAGATTCCCCCTTTTGTGGGGTCTGATTTATTACCTTGTCTTTAGCCCCATACGTCCAATCCTCCTTCTCCCTGCTTCAGAAGTCCCACCACCCTCTCTGTTGATACTGTGCGGATTCAAGACAGCTGCAGCCCTAAAGCATTTCTCCTGGCTATCCCGTCTTTACTTAACCCTTACTCTCCTTGAGCTAGGAAAGGGCAGCCAGCACCACTCTGTCCCCTACTGGCATCTCCCTACTATGTCAGAGAAAGCAGGATTTATACCACCCTCTTTCCCAGGACTCCTCCTGGTGGGTTGGGAAAGAGGGAGCTTTTCCCTGTAACATATTTTTGTATATGAAATAGAGATTATAAGTTGTTTGTGCTTTGGAATAGGTTATAGTTTATGCCTTTACATTTCATTAAGATATTTGACCATGTTTTAGATATGGAGCCTAAAATTCAAAATGTTGTGCCTGCCAAACAACAGCTCAACTCCATCTTTGTTTAGATTCTTGCTGAAGTTTTTGCACCCTTTTGGGACTTTGGTGGAAAAAGCAGTTAATGGTCAGTACGGAACTGGTTCAAACAGGTTCCAGCAGAGAAGCTGCCAGTTTGACCTCAGAATGTTGGCGCGCATGTGCCTATATAAACTCTAAGCACCTGCTGCTTACCTGCTATCCATCTTAGAGACAGCCATGGTATTGTTATGTTTTTGCGGCGACGTGGACCAGAAGATCATCACTGTTAGCCCAAAACAGTCAAACTGTGGTCTACACAGATCAGAAAATGGGCTGTCTGCAGATCCCACCCCCTCCCGCATCTATCATCAGATGATTTATTAAGACAGAAGCAGAATAAGACGTAACACACACATATTTATTATGCCACTAGTTATTAAACTAGACAAGGACCTTCTTCAGACAAATAACAATATAAGCAAGACACACTCGGTTGTTAACAGTTACCAGAGCGTGAAGCTCAGAGCCCTTAAACCCCCTTACCCTATGGATGTAAAACAGAGGAAACCACAATGGGTATTACAATACCATATCTGAAGACAGGGATACAATGACAAAAAATCAGGATACCAACAGGGATAGTGGTGAAAATCAGGGGTGCTGGACATCAAACAGGAACTCGGGAACTGGGTATTCTTCTCCCTCTGGGCAGTTCCTCTGGGCAGGTCTTCTCCTTCTTGGGTAGATCTTCTCCTTCGGGTAGGTCTTCACTGCTTGCCCACACAGTCTCTGCTTGACCTTGTAGCCCAGTGCAAGTATGTACTCACTAAAGGTGTGTAGCAGTTGAGTGTAAGTATGTTAATAGACACCAAGAATCCAAAGTCTTATGAGTCCTGGTCCCTCTGGGATTCCTGGAAGCTAGCTGAACTGTGTGGGACTCTGGCTGCCACTCAGATGGACAGCCCTGAGTGACAGGTGTGCCACTCAATAAATAACCTGCAGTTGGTAGGTAGATTATGGCTGTCACATGTCTCTAACTGCCCTGACCTTTCCCATCCTTGATTTGAAAAAGGCTGAAAGGGCACTAAATCATCTGAGGAGAAGGGTATCCAAGATGGAGGCTTAGCTGTCCTTTTACAAATCCAAGATGGACATTACATAAAACAGATCAGAAACAGATTTTACCCAACAATCACCTGCAAAGTAAAGGAAGACATCAGCATTAAGAACTGTGACTGTGCTTACCAGTCTCTGAATTCCAAATCATTTTCAGAGAAAGGTATAGAGGTCCTGTTGATCGCTCACCCTCGGGTGATCACAGAGCCAGGCCTCTAGCATCAGCAGATCCTGTTGATCTCCAGTTAAGAAGTGGTTGAGACCTAGGGTCCATCAGTTGCCTGTGACAATGGTGTCATACCATCTACTGCCTATCAACACCTAGAAACGGTGTAGTATCTGGGGTATTTTTGTTTTAGGTTTATTGGTTTATTGCCAGGATATCTGTTTGGTGGGCCTGGATTTTAAATCAAAATTGTTAAACCCCATCTCACTGTTATTTCTTATTAAGTTATCTGTTTATCTTCTTTATCCATTTGCACCATGGGATAGGGAGGTACACTATCTTTCCCTTCTAACTCCTGGGGGGGTAGATACCAGATAAGGGTCCAAGATCCTGCTAATTAGCTGCAAGGTACAGCTAGCCTATACCATCCTCACCACTATAGTTAATGTTGCAGGTTTAACAGCCCCATCCCACAATATAAGGTCCCTGGTTCTGGAACCTTACAGAAATAGTAGCCTGAGTTTTCCCCAATAATTAATTACCCCCTTCTCCCCCCATGGGATCATCTTCCTCTCTCTCCCCTCCCCGCCCCACAAACCTGCCTCTGACCTTCCTAGGTCTTCATCCACTCAGAAAGTCCCAGGAACCTTAAAGGGACTCACCATGGGACAGAGGTCGACTGACCTCTAGTCCCTTCTATCCTTAAAGGGCTCAGTCACCCTATTACAGCACATATAAGGATAGCAGAGATAGAAAACCACCTACCTCCAGCTCTATCACCTTTCCACATAGCCATGCTCAGTTTGCTAGGTTCAGCCTCCCAGCAGCACAGTTAAGCAGCCTCCACACCCAGTATTGCTGGAGGTATGCTCCAGCTACCCTCCACCTGCCCTTGAGATACTCACTCTATACTAGTGCACTGAGGGGGAAGGGAGGGGACAGGAGTTGGTAACAGAGCCAAATCTTTGATACTCTGGTGCTCCTTAATATAAAGAGAATTCCCCAGCTACTACCATAGGTGGCTGTCCATCTCCTTAATGGCACAGGAGTTGCACAACAGGGAAGGAAAAGGGCTGAGGATCTGTCCCTTCATTTTTAATCAGCTCAGCTTTGAGATATGCTCTGTTATTTGATTTTAAACTAAAAAAAATTATTGAAGTTCTTTATATATTTCTAAAATCGAAGACAGTTTTAACATTGCAAATGGTGAGAAAGAGCACTTGAGTTAGGCTATCATTTAGCATAGTCTGAATGAAGATAAAATCATTTATAAATGTATAATAACATTAAAAGGTTAGGGTTAGAAAATGCCAGGCTAAAAATAGTAACCATTCCCAGATACCCTGGTCTTACATTCTGGTTTTATAAATGACCCAAAAGTTTTCCCCTCATCTCTAAAAAAGTGCCATTGATGACAATGATATCTCAGTCACTAATATGCATTATTCTTTTAATATTTCTTCCAACTATTTGAATCCATTTGTATTAAATAGTAATGGCAGCCACTATTCAGTTTACGTTTACAGACCTTTAATAGTTCACAGTGTATAGTGTGCATCAGAATATCTTATATTAGAATACAGTAAATTTCTCCAGGTAATTTTATATTATATTAAGTGGTTAAGTGGAAGCATCAGCCTTTTTACTTAAAACAACAACAACAACAAAAAACACCAACCCCCACACACGCTGGTCAGGATTTGACCTAAACAGATAAGAGTAATGACATTCAGAGCTGAACCTGTCAGTTAAAGATAAACTAGGGGGAAAAAAAAAAGGTTTTTGTAAATAAAATAAAAGAACCCAATTAGCAACATAATATATGGGCAAAACTACAAATCACAAATACTTCCACATTTAAAAACAACAACTATCTGTCTTATCTATCTGAAACCTAAGCCTGGCCCAGGTCAAAGTTGTTCCCAGGGAGTGGCTGTTAGGCAGCCTATGTGAAATCAATTGATAGTCTTAATCCATTTCTTAGCCTTCAGGTATTTCCATTGCAAAATCCACCCCCACAACTAACGCCTTTGCAGAATCAGCATGACTGACCTGATCTCTAATCACATCGGCAGAGCAACGTGAGGACATTTTCACCGCTTTTCACAGTGCTGCATTTTGGCCTTCACTCTCTGATATCACCTATCTGGCACCTTTCATGAGCACTAAATTAACTTTTCTTTAGTTAAGATGTCTATCTCAGTCCTTAAAGCAGTACGGGTGAAATTCACTCAGCATCATAGTGGCCGTGGAAGACCACAACCCAGCAGAACCATATTGGCTTAAAGAGTAAGCTGTTGTGGAACAGAGTTTTCTATCCTCGGCACGTTACAGAGTTTAGGATTGAGCCAGCTCCACAATAGGCAGTACAAGTAGCTGTTTTGGGTCAGGCTGGAGGAGAAGCAAGTGCATAACCATTGTAATTACATGATCAAGTGGCCACAGTGTGTAAGGGGCACCCCTGCCATAGCTATTGTTGTTGGCATAAAAGAAATGGTGGATTCTTATTATTTATATGTATAAAATATAAAAAACCATGCAACCCATGCTCTGGGCATCCCAAGATAATTTAATGTTCACATATGTGAACTGGCTGCTCATCCCACTCCAGCAATAAATATACAAATAGGACAACAACATGGCAACTGAAGGGACTATTTTTCCCAGCAACCCTCTTTTCTCCTTGGCCACTAAGAGAGGTCAGCTTGGAACCAGCCTGAGCTAGCCTTGCCTTTAACTGCTAAGGGAAGAGGGAAGTTGCAGCCCATGCAACTCATGGAACCTTGGCCTAAAATCAGGGTCAGCAACATGGGCTTGTTTAAACATTCCAGACTGGTCCCCAAAGCAGCTTCTTCACTCTAATGGATCATATCCCCTGTCCTGCAGGTGTTTTTAAAACGCATAACAGGAACAAGCTGGTGTCAACCAAGATGAGTTTCTGCTGCAGCTATAAAGGGCCTGTCCAGCCTTGTAACCATTCTCTATGTTTGCTTAACCTGATGCCACGGTTGGAAATATACTCTTTTACAAACATACTCTCTGCTTTAATTTTAAGTGGATTACTCTGACCTTCCATGCTACTAAGCAAGAGGGCTTCTGATACCAGATTGTTGTTTTTTTTTCTCCTTAGTTCATAAAACTTATGTATTGTTAATAACAGATAGGCTGAAGCAACTGCAGACATACAGAGACTGTAGCCCAAAGCTGTGGGCTTTGAAGAGGAGTCTCAACTGTGTTGTGTATAACATACTATATTCTTACTGTTTTCCTTGTTATAATTTAGGAGGGAACAGTTCTCTTTCTGGACTTGTTATTTTGGCTAGACATTTTAAACCAATAATAAATTAGGAGGGCATTTTATGTAAATAATCAGTGTTTTCCCTTGTGGCTTGAATGATAAAAAAGTGTGACCACTGAACAAGGGTGGTTACTGAACCAGGGCAACTCATTACCAAGGCCCAATTCCATCCTCACCAAAATAATTGAGAAGTTTTGCCTTTTATTTCTATGGGAGCAGGATCAGACCCTAACTGAGGTAACCTCTACACTAATATATTTTCTCTCTCCATCTTGGAGCTATCCAATCAGAGAATAAGTTATTTAGTGTGAATAAATTACATTTTAGAAATTGTAGTCTGTTCCTTGATATTATCTTTGCATATTAATAAAATTCAAACAAGTCTACCAGAAACAGACAGTAGCAGATCTTGTACCTATCTCTCACAAGTATGGCGATACTTCATGACATAAAGGTCCTGGGTCAAATCCAGTACCTTACTACACATCTAGAGGAAATATGATTTGAAAGAACATATGGTATAAATGTCAACTCCCAAAGGTCCAGAAGGAGTTTGTATATATTTATTACATATGTATTTTGGTATATCATATTTTAGTGTATTTGGTTGTGTGAGAGAAATTGCTTAGGTGGAGAAATGTGAATGCTCAGAGGGCAGTGTCATGAAGAGGACACTGATCCTTGGAGTGATGTAGGTTTGGGAGCAGAAGCGACAGCAGGTGAGATACCACTGGAAGTGGGCATACTGACTAGCAGAGTTAAACCCCAAGACAACCAGCAGGAGACACCAGTGTGGTGAGTGGAGCCCCATCACATATAGTTAAACACTTGATCATGCTGCAAAATACCATATTCAGATCAAGCGGTTGATATTCTTGTTTGGGGCACAATACTTAATTCATTCTATTCCTTCTGTACTGTCACTTCTGCTCCCAGACCTACATCACTCCAAGGACCAGTGTCCTCTTCATGACACTGCCCTCTGGCCATGCCACAATCTGTGCTCCCCCTTTCTGGGAGCCAGTACCACAGTCCAACTGACCAACCACTTCCTCAGTGGCAAGTGGGGGCAGAAGAGGGACCCAGGCCTACCCCCTACTCCAGGTCCCAGCCCAGGCACCCTGTAGCTGGCAGCCACATCCTGCATCCCTTCCAACCTCTTTCCCCCAGCACCTTCTTCACCCTTACCTTAGGGCCTCAGCAGGCCAGTCTTAGCAGCCAGCCAGGAATTCTCTCTAGCTATCCCAGTCTCTGCTAGTAGCACTACTCTGTCCAGGGTGCTTGCTTTCTTCTGCCTGCAAGGCAACCAATCCTCCCTCCTTGAGCTCCAGGGAGCAACTGACTATGCTCTGCCATGCAGCTCTTCTTATATGGGACTGCTAGGCACTGATTGACTGCTCCTTTCAACCCCCTGCCCTGTTCACTACTTTTCATGCGGCCTCCCTAAGGCTCTGTTAACCCCTTATAGGGCAGTGTGAGGCAGGTGCCCCATCACACTAGAGGTTTAACTCTTGGGATCTTTCCCTGAATCTGAAATACTGAAGTACTCTGATACCAAGAAAATGGAGGATGGCTCCCTATGGGTACATTTAGCACTCATATAGTTCTTGAGGGACCAAATTCTCCTCTTAGTTACACCAGTCTAATTGACAACATATTTTGACCTGGCACATTCAAAGTACTACCCAAACATTAAGTATTTAATCCTTATTCAACCCCTTTGAGGTAGGTAACTCAGTATTATTACCCCATTTTACAGATAAGGAAACTGAGGCAATAAAGTAAAGTGACAGAGTTAGTCAGCTGCAGATATAGAATTCAGGGATTCTTGACTCTCAAGCCAGTATTCTGTTCTCCATGACTATATTGCTTTTCAAGAAGGTTACTTGAACAGACTCCTTACTTACCTCCCTCAGTCCAATTCTTTCCCCAACCATTCAGCATGCAAACCTACCATAAATATAGGAGAAGAAAAAGGATAGTCATGGAGGGGAAAGGGGAGTTGCCTTTTCTGATGGGAAAGAACTGCCACAAAGGCAAATCCTCCTAGATTGCCAGTATATGAAGAAAAAAAATTGCAAATCACTATTAGAAGAAGAGATGAGAATATATCAGTCACACACACCCTACTTCCTTCCCAAATCTTTCCAATCCGGGGGACTTTTGGTGGAATAGGGTGCCCCACCACCAGAACATTTTGCAGTTCTCCTCAAAAACTTGTTCTACGCCTCCTGGTCAAAAATGCACAAGTGGGCAATTTTGCTAAAAAGTGTCTTTTAACATATTTGCATGCCTCCCTCTTTTTCAGTGCCTGGCATTGCACAAAAGAACAGGCTGACCAAAACCACACAAAAGGAACTGTTACACTATGTTGCATGAATTTTCAAGGAAAGCTTCTCATCAGTTTTGCCATGTCCTAGTTCACAGATAGAGAGTGCTGAGTGAGAGGAAATGCCACCACAGACATGTATTTGAAACTTCTGCTTTTTGATCAGGAAACTACAGGAGCATAGCTGGGAGAGTTCAACTTGTTCTAGTCCCTCCTCCTCTCTTCCCTTTGCCATGATATAGAATTTTAAGCTATCCTTTCCCTATCACAGCTCCATCCATCTCTCACCGAAATACAGGACATAGAATAGAATATTAGGATTGGAAGGGACCTCAGGAGGTCATCTAATCCAACCCCCTGCTCAAAGCAGGACCAATCTCCAACTAAATCATCCCAGGCATGGCTTTGTCAGGATGGCTGTACATTGGTGAGCTGAATCTGCAATCATTTGTGTTCTCTCGCTACCTTCGGGTAATCCACGTAGTTTGGATCCACAACAATGAGCAGATAGGTGACAGTCCTGTTGAAATGCTGTAGCGCAGAAAGTTGAACCTTCACACAATCATGCAGCTCCCGGGTCAGCCCTTGGTCACTTCTCCAGATGGACAGCAACGGACCACTCTGAGAGGTTCTGGAAAATAGTGCTGGGTAATGGCTCTTCTGCTCTGAGGCCGCTCTCACGCAGTGGATCACATGGCTCGTTCTTGTCAAACATCGAACCAACATGTATATAAAGTATGGCTGTTGATTAATCGCCGTTAACTTGCAATTAACTCAAAAAAATGAATCACGATTTTAAAAATGAATTGCAATTAATCGCACTGTTAAACAATAGAATACCAACTAAAAATTATTAAATATTTTCACATATTGTTTTCAATTACAACACAGAATACAAAGTGTACAGTGCTCACGTTATATTATTTTTGTTACAAATATTTGCACTGTAAAAATGATAATCAGAAAAATAGTGTTTTTCAATTCACCTCATACAAGTACCATAATGCAATACCTTTATTATGAAAGTGCAACTTACAAATGTAGATTTTTTTTGTTACATAACTGCATTCAAAAACAGAACAATGTAAAACTTTAGAGCCTACAAGCCCACTAGTTCTACTTCTTGTTCAGCCAATTGCTAAGACAAACAAGTTTGTTTACAAGTTTGGAACATAATGCTGCCTGCTTCTTATTTACAATGTTACCTGAAAGTGAGACCAGGCATTTACATGGCACTTTTGTAGCCGGAATTGCAATAATTTACCTGCCAGATAAGCTAAAAATTTGTATGCCCCTTCATGTTTTGGCCACCATTCCAGAGGACATCCTTCCATGCTGATGATTCTTGTTTAAAAAAATGTGTTAATTACATTTGTAACTGCACTCCTTAAAAAAGAATTGTACGTCTTCTGTTCTCTTTTACCCACATTCTGCCATATATTTCATATTATACAGTTTTGGATGAGGACTCAGCACATATTGTTTGTTTTAAGAACATTTTCACTTCAGATTTGACAAAACACAAAGAAGGTACCAATGTGAGATTTCTAAAGATAGCTACAGCACCCAACCCAAGATTTAAGAATCTGAAGCGCCTTCCAAAATCTGAGAGGGACGAGGTGTAGAGCATGCTTTCAGGAGTCTTAAAAGAGCAACATTCTGATGTGGAAACTACAGAATCTGAACCACCAAAAAAGAAAATCAACCTTCTGTGGTTGGAATTTGACAAAGATGATGAAAATGAATATGTGTTGTTCTGCACTGCTTTGGATCGTTATCGAGCAGAACCCGTGCTCTGCATGGATACATTCCCTCTGGAAGGGTGGTTGAAGCATGAAGGGATATATGAATTTTTAGAGCATCTGACACATAAATATCTTGCAATGCCGGCTACAACTGTGCCATGAGAACGCCAGGTATTTATTATTCTTTAATTGTGCAATTAATGACATTTTTTTAATTGCTTGACAGCCCTAATATAAAGCCATTAGGATGGTCAACGAGGAGGGCTGGTCTGTTGCGCTTCCAGTCTGTTGTGCTGTGCCTCCCTCTCATTTGACCCAAGTGGTGCAAACAAGTAAATCATAGTGTCTGGTTGAGATGACCATGTCTACACTGAGTGTACACTAGACTTGGATGAAGGCTAGCTGAATGAGGGGCTGCACAGAAACAATTGAGGTATTGGGGGTGGTCTGGGGCAAGCAAATGGGAAAATGGCAACATTTCTGTCAAGTCCCTTGAATTAAGATGCTCCTCCACTGTCTATCACTGAGCTGTACCATTTGTGATTTGCTAGATCCTCCCCTGCCTCTGCACATCTAGGTAGAAGCTGTGGCCCAGCTGGTCTTGTCTCTGTTTTTTGGCAAGAAAAGTGCAATTTTTCTTTCTGAGTGTAGTTGTATTGCTATCCATGCCTTTGCAACCTTGAGACTTCAGTACTGTGCCCTACATTGGGCTACAGCTTGGGATAATTTGGAAATTTACATGAAAGCAGAATGTGGCTGCCCACGTATGAATAAGTGACACTTCATGCTAAGAGCACGTTACCCTGATGCACTATAGTCTGCACTAGCTGCCTACCGGTTTCAATGGGATGAGGTGGTGTTTTCCAAAGCATCACGTGATTTAGGAGCACGTTTCATTGGATAGCAACAGGACTTGTGCTCCTAAGTCAGTTGGGTGTTTTTGAAAACTCCACCCTTGGTCTTTATCCTTTAAGTCCTAAATGGATAGAACCTTGTCTGTGTGACAACCTGCCCCTTCTCATGTGACATTGCTACAGAGGCACTTAGGCTGACAGCCATGATTCAGAAAAGGAGGGTGATGATCGCAGGGCCATTGTGCACAAAGCACCCTTAACTCTGGAACTGACTCCCCTCACCTTGGTGCAATACAGCCCAGTGTATTGACCTGCAAAGCACTTCTCAACACTCCTCTCTTCTCAGGGCTTATGGTAGCTTGGTTTGTTTGGCAGGGGAGGGATAGTTGTGAAGGGGAGGTTATTGTCCTATTGAGATTGTTTTAACACTTTGGTGGGATGAAGGTCAATCTAGCTGGGGCAACCATGCTTTGCTCTATTTGTTTATGCTAAATATTTGTGCAGGAATCTACAGGCAAAACTGTCAACAGCACCTAGGTGATTTGGGAGCTTAAGTCACACTGAAATAGGCTCTTCAGTCACTGAGGCTCTTTTGAAAACATTGCCATATGTCTACATGGGATGAACTTTAAAAATAAGATGAAGTAGTACATTATGGGTCAAATCTTCAGCTAGTGTAAATAGCCTCCCCATTTGCAACATTGTTAAAACACCTTGCACATAGTGGTGCTATATATGGTACGTCATAAATAGCAGTGATAGCCAATCATTATTAGACCACTAAGGAAATACTTTAACATCTACAGCCCAGCCAGGTCTGAGATCTGAATCTGGGCAAAAGCTGCGAGGTTTTTTACTATTCCCTGGTCCTATTATACTATCTTATCAATTATTCTTTATACAAACAGTTTTCCTTTAGCCCTCTGCCATCCTAGTTCGTCTTCGCTGGAGCTGTACTCTCTCTCGCGCTCTCTCTCTGGAACAGTAGCTGCAGCACCAGTGCCTTCTGTTTTGCAGAGGGGCTTTTAGGATCGGCTATACAAAGCTAGAGAAGTAGTGGGGAGGCAAAGAACTGGATCTGTAGGACCCATTGAAAGCGTCACCCAGAAACCCCTCCCCTGGCGGAAGTCTCGCTCCCCGCAGCACCTCCTACGGTCCGCCCGGCCAGAAGTGGTGGGTTTTTTTTCTTCCTTGTGTGCAGTCTGCATTGCGATGATACATTGCACTGCACAGAGATCTAGTCACAGAGCAATGTCTGCCTTACTCCTTCCGATTTGTTGGGTAACTTGTCTTTTATTTTTTTTTAAAGAACTGTAGCTAAAGCTCCCCCACCAAGGGTCCTTTATTAAAAAAAGACCAGAATGGCCGCATAATTCTTACTATAACTGGGGGTCAGTGTATCAGAACCGACTGCACTGTATAAATTAACAGGTAACGTAGAGATGTGTGGGATGTGTGTTTTTGGAATTGCTAACGTAGTAGCTGCAACAGATCTGTAAGATTATATTGCTGGCTAACATAAGAAAGCAGGGCTGCTTTTATCTATGGGGGTTAGAAAGATCATATTTGCAGTGGGGAGCTCAGGATGAATCTAGCGATTCGGTGGCTGAGTTACAAGCTAAATGGGGACGGATGACGATAACAATAATAGAAGGTGTTTTATCTGTTGATAACCAACTCGTGTGTTTTCCAAATTGCAGACATTGGGCAAAATCCACGAAAAATTGACTTGCGTCCATCACTGCAAATCTCGCTCTCGCTCTCGCTCTCTCTCTCCGTATATATACGCGTGTGTGTTATACAGGCAAATAAATAGCTTTGTGGTTAAGTGAAATGTTACAATACAGCCAGGGAAAAAGCAATAAACTGGTCTGCAACCAGGAAATGCAAGCAGCATTGAGTCAGTATATTTCATTTACAAAGGACAGTTGATTATTTGTCCAGTGCAAAACTGCTTTTAGCTTTTGCACTGACTAGGAGCGGCTTTCGTCGTTCGTTCCGGCTAGACAGAAAAACTTAAATACTATTTTCTGAAACATCCTTTTGTCCGATGAAAATGATTGCGTATGTTTCCTGCGAGCCAGGCGTTGTAGAGGAGCTGGACGAAAAATATATTCTGCAAAACAATATCTATGATCTTTTCCTCTGGCTGGTTCATTTTTAAAAAAACAATTACTCTTTAAAGAAATAATGAGCCAGGGAGGAAGATGAGTGTTTCTTTCATTAACCTAATGGTAATTGCAAAAAGACTCCCCTTTTGTCAGTTTCACCTAATCAAAACCGAATATTTGTATGTGGCACTGACAAAATCAGTAAAACTTCACCTTCGACTTTATTGATCTGAACAGACAGGCAGAGTTTTCTACGGTGTTCAATTTAGGGGATTAAAAAAAATCACTCCACTAACAGCATTTGGTACATTTCTAACCCATATGTCACCTCGGTACTTTAAATAATTATATTTGCATGCAGGGAGTGATTCATAAATATGTCAGGGTTGTGAAATATAGGCAGGCATTTCAAACTTTCTATTTAAAAAACATGAATTATGGCCACGAAAAATGTGTTCCCATTTAAGGGTGATACGAAGTATTTGGTGTCTAGTACGGAGGCCCATCCATCATATAGACAATAAAGAGAGTTTTTGCCTGACGTTGGAAATTTATGGTTGCCCTTCTCTGCCCTAATAACTCAAGCATTGTGTCAGCCTGCGACAGCCTTTGCAGAAAAACAGCAACCCTGTTATCAATCAAAAAGCCCTTTTACATTTTTAGCAAAACTCGGATCATCCAGACACCCTTTTAATGTATATATTACATCATTATAGATCATTCTGCACTTTTACTGCAACTCAACAAAATGATCCATCACTTCAGGACAGTCCTGATGAACGCTGATGTAAATTATTTGCACGTCACTAGTACAGTCAAAATGAAAAATGTACTTTAGGTGGAATTAATTTTAGGGTGTAAAAATAAAGATGAAAGTAGTTGGGATTAGGAAAGAGATCTAAAAGTATCATGGGGTGCTTGGAAACAAGCTTACTAAATATTACTAAAATTCTTTTAACCTTTTCAGATCATGGACGTATACTATAAATATATGTCTATGGGGATATATATATTTCTATGCTTCCTCTTCCTCCCCCTCCACACACACCCCTCCACAGCTAGCCTGTAATTACTTCAAGTGGTATTGATAACTTGTCATTTGTGTATTTAGCAAACGTACCTGGGTTGCAAACGTCCATTGTATAGGTAGCTTTACAGCTTTTCTTTAGATTTAAATGGACATCATTCTCAATACTGGTAACATACATCTGTTAGATCTGCACAGTTTCCATAACAAACTTAACAGTAAATCATGTCTGGGTCCTGGATCCAAGTAAAGATTCTCCAAGATTGTCACCATTTGCGTGACATAGTTTATTTATGAAGGATTACTATAACTAAATATGTGTTTAATATTATTCTCATACTCCCAAGGCTTGTACAGTAGAGTTACAAAGAAAACTTAAAAACTTTTGAGATTTCTGCGATTCTGCTATCAGCCCAACGTGTTACTGCTAAAAGTTTTTTTCGCTCTTACAATCGTAGTACTAAATATTAATTTGTTAAAAGAGTCTGAACTTTGAATGATGAATTATTTCACAATTGAGAGTTTAGCCTTAGTACATTTAGTAGTAGTAGCACCTGGATCATAAATCTACATTCATTTAATAGGAAACGTGCACAACCTTTTTTGTGTCATCAAACTCGTTTGCTTTGCAACCCCTAACTACATTAAAAGTTACTTTAAAACTTATTTAAAATAAAACTGATGTGTACTAAAACCACGTTGAATATAAAAAGACAGGCTACTTTTGGAAAACAGCTGTTTAGTAAAATATATTCCAACCTAGGAGTAAAATCTTCATGCTCAAAAGAAGAAACTCTTACAACAGCAATAGGCGAATTGGGCAGAGGGTTTAATGGAGAAAAGTTTAATTGTATTGGTAGTATTAGCTACTTTCTTATCTCCCAGTGTAACAAAGGGGAAGGGGAACAGATAACCCACTTTAAGAAAATGTTTAGGAAAATGTATTATATAAACCATGGGCACATGTAAATTTCTGCTGGTTGGTTCAACAGATCACTGACAAGTGAAGCGCATATTAACTTAAACATGACTATTATCTTGCAGATGGCTCTAAAATGACCATTATTTATAAGAACATATAATTGTATCTCCTGCAGAAGAGGCAAAGAACGTATTCAAATAGGTCTTGCTTGTATATTTTAAGAACGCAAGTACCGTCCTGATACTAAATATTTTTGCAGAATTAGTCAATACATACAAAGGACGGGTTAGAAATCTAATCCTCTGTTGGCAAGCATTCAAAATATGTTATTTTATTAACATCCATCCACGACATTTAAAATAAATGCCCCCCTCCCTACGGCCGGGTACCTGTGCAGATGGATCAATTACAGTATAAGCGCGTTTACCAGTCTCTATTTTTTTTACAAAAAGTTTTTCTTTCTCCAAGGTCCACACGCAGTATTTCTCATGAACCATCTCTCTGAGTCAACGTGTCTGCATTCAAACAAAGCTGGGAAATGCATAGTTAATAAATATTTCTTGCAATACAAATCTTTTCAACTCCTTTGCGTGGGTGAAGGACAGCACTATCCAGGCACAATAAAATTTAAACAGTGGAGACACGGAGAGGAGAAATGTATTACGGCTGGGGACACAACTCACATTAAAAGCTAAGAGCTGGGTTTTTTTTAATTTAAATAATTAGAGGCCTTATGAGTTGTGGTTGTTCAGCTCAAAAGACTAAACATCCTTTAGCAAAATGATCTACGCAACCTGACACATATATGCCAAGAGAAAGAGAGATTTCAACCCATGCACGCCGTGGCGGAGGTTTCTGCGATTGCCTCTCCCTAGGGGAAAGAGTCAGTCCGGGTTTTTGGGTGATCCTGACCAGGGTTTGCAGCTCACCAGGCTGACCTGTCAAGCGGATTATTTTAGAGGGAGATTAATAGGGGAGGCGGGCTGCAATAATAATCGTTTTGTTTGATGTGACAACTTTGATAGGCGTTGATTTACTTACAAACTGATAGGCTTTTAATTGAGCGCCTCCATCCAGCTTGAGATGAAAGGAAAACCGCATTGAAAAACTGCCCGAGTGCCCTCGAGCCTCAATACTGATTAGCCATCTCGACAGTGAATAGTTCAAGGCATTTTCAAACTTTTCTCTCGTTCGCTCGCTCCCCTCTCCTCTTCAAATATCTGCCAGCCCACTCCCTTTTAAGAGAAAATAAATCATTTCCATTGTGTGCAAATAAAATCGACTTGATATCCTTGCCAAAAGCTGGTAGGTAAAGGAAAGTGGGGACTAGCACTTGTTAATTAATTCGCTCCTGCTCTCCCTCTTTTTTTTTTATTTACAGTTTTCCTTTGGAAGGGAAAGAAGCCCAGTTCCAAACCTTACTTTTGTTTTTAAATGGATCATTATAACAACATTTCAACCAGCATTTCAACTAGTAAATGCCAAACAGAAAGCCGGCTTCATGGGATCATTAAACAAGGAGCCCAGGCAGCCCATGCCCTAGGCAGGGTGGAAACCATCTTTTTCAGTCCATACAAACAACAAGCAAGACAGCAACACCAAAAGCGCGCACCACGCTAGCCCCATCGCTTGCTACTTTTGTGCGTCTAAACCCTAGGACAGTCATCTTTTAACTGTTTCCCGTGTGTACGAAGCACTGTGAATTGAGTCATCAAGGCTAAGGAAATGTTTTAGGAGGGCTCTCAGATGGATTTTTTTTTACAAGCGTCTACTAAAAAAAAAAAAAAAGTACCGTAAACTTGTACCTGAGTGATTTAAACTGCGCATCAAAGACACAGTGTTAAAGTGCTGTCTTCTGAAGTTGCTAATTAGACTAATTGCTGTAGCTTCTATCTGAGATGAAGGGCTTTTTCTCCTCCTTCGCCTGTAAACTTTTCTCTCTTTCTATGTCAATACGCTACTTGTTTTACACATGTACCGGGTTATCACCTTTGATTCCTCGGTTTAGACGTGTAAGAGGCCCCTCCCGGGCCTTCCTCCATCCCCACGGCCTCCCACCAAAAGCCTTCCCACAGCTGACTCTACCTTAAGACAATTAATCTTTAGTCTTTCACCCTGGGAGGCAGGACAAATACAACGAGAAAACAGATAGGAGTCTCTCTGGTCCTGTAAGGAAAACAGCTGTTCCAAGCACTTTAATGCAAATGAACACAAATGAAGGTTTCAGCTTTTTTTTTATTCCAGAGTTCTACTGCACTCCATTTATCAATTGGACTTGACAACAAAAGAAAGAACCGGGGGAAAACCTGGGGCAGATTTAAGTCATTTCCACTCTCCGTAAGGAAGAGACCTTACGGACAAGTTGCGAGTCTCGTCAATCCTGCTGCAAGATCATTTTCTTGGGCAAGGCTTCCACTGTCCTCTAATTTTCACTCTTTCATAAAATGACCCCATATACGAACAAAGACTTTCCTCCCTTTCCAATTTCAGTAATCACCTTTTGAGAAATACAGAAATGTTTTAGGGCAAAATAGCAAACACAAGGAGTTTAAAACATTGTTCATTTTAACTTTATCCTCTACACACACATGGCTCCAGGTTGGTAGTGGGCTAATCCGTGCACCGCATTTCAAAGAGAAAAGTGGCTTTTAAAAGAGATCTCGCGTATATTTCTGTGACTTCAGAATTTAAAAAGGGGCTGGTCTCAAGGAAAAAAGATCTAGGAGAAAATGCCTACCCGAGCTACTAATATTAGAGCATGAACTGACACTGACACATTCGTTTGGGGGTGGGGACTGTGTTTCAGTCATACGCATGTTGGTAGGTTCAGCAGCCGCAACCACAAAAGAAAGTGAAAGTTCTTTCCTGTCCGCCCCCCCGCAATCCCTTATCCAGGATCAGTCCTTGTTCTAGCTGGAGTCCAGGTCAGGAATTGGACGCGACCTCTAAAGCACTTGCCTTGTTCTTCACTTGTCAAACGTGTTTTATCTCTCCAAGTGACCTTTTTTGTTAATGTTGTAGATCGTGTGGGCCACCATGTCAGATCCGGAAACAAAAGTAAGATTGATTAACACATTTTGCCTGTGAAAAAATGTTAGTGGATGAAGAGGGTTGGAGGCTAGAGAGGGAAGTTGGGAGGAGGGATTTTTGTGTTGTTTTTTTAAATCCAACCTAGAGCACCAAAAAGGGTGTTGGAAGTCGATCAAGAATCTACCAACATTGGAAGGTGAGGTGCCCTCAACCTATGACCTCCTACTCACGGGGCATTTCTCGTAGACATAACACTGAAATCTTTAAAAAGAGCTAGGGGGACCAGGTACGTGTGTGCAAACTAGAGACTCTTTGGCTGAGTATACACACACATATGTATATTACACACACACGGAGATAGGGAGGCAGATAGATTATAGCCGCGCAGCACCGTCCTCCCCACCCCGGGTAGCTCCAGTTACAGTTTAACACATATACAAATGGCGAGTCCATATGCTATGTAAAGTGAAAACTCCGGTAACTGGTAACAAATACTCATCGCCCACCCGAGCCTGTCCTCTGATGCCGAGCAATCGTTTGCTGAGCCTGTTAGAGTCAGTATTGGCATTCTGCGGCCGCTCAAGATGTCAATCTTAATCTCCTCTAAACATTCCGCCGTGCCAAGCCCTTGAGCGACGGGCTGGCGAGAAAAAACCCAGCCATGAGTCGTCCTCTTCGCCCAGCTCAGCTCTCCTTCCTCTCCCCCATCCTCATCCTCCAAAGAACGTGTATAGTAACCGAGGCAGAAGAAAAGGAAGGGGGGTCGCCGTTAAAACGTACACACAAAAAGCAGAGCCACCCCCGTTAATTAAAACTGCTCCGCCAAGGTATATATCGTGGCGTCGCGGCGCACAGAAGTCACTCTCCCTTTTGTTGGCATACAAATTGAGTTTACTCGGGGAACGATTTATTCCTTACATTGAATGGCTCTTTCTCAAAGGAGCCCGTCTCTCTCCCCGCGTTTTTCCCCTCCCCTCCCTCTCTTCCTTCAAGTCACACCAGGCTTGTAATCAGCAACAAAAGCTGACATAAATCAAGGGCGGATTGACAGGGGCTGACAAATAACTGATTGATTGCGGTTGGGGAGCATTGACAATTGATGGAGGGGTGGAGAGATCCAAAAAGAGAGGGAGCGAGTGGAGGAGAGTGGTGTGTGTAACATTGAAAACATGTGACAGTCACATCCCCCAATCTCTGCATTGGGCTCCCACTGTCAACGTAGGCCTGATTGGAGAGCTTCTGCTCGTACTTGGCGGCGGCGGCGGAGGCGGGGGGGGAAGGAGACGACGACTTTATTTAGTTTCACGTCAAGGACCACTTTGAAAATATGAAGCAGTAGGGAAAAAAAAAGCTTTCTACTCCCCCTTTTCCTCCAGCACGAGGCTGGACATTATCCAACCTGATCACCACTAGCCCTTGGTTTAGTGGGGCAAGGTTACAAAAATGCGATGGGTGAAACCACCACAGAGGGGTTGGAGAGAAGGAAAAAGCAATCTACAATATAAATACATGTATGTATATATGCATACGCACACATATTTGTACACATAACTCTATAAACACATTCACTACGGAGTATTTAAACGCTGTTATAGCCTGTGCTATGTCATGAGAGCCAGGGGCTCTTAAATATACCTAGCACACGGTGTTGGCTACCCACCTGGCGCGCCCTTGAAAGGGCGCGCTTCCCCCGCTGTTGCGCAGAGTGCTTTTTGTACGTATCGGCAGAAGCTGGGACAGTGAGGAGCATCGGGAGAACGACTTCAAAGCGCGGGATGTGAAACACAAAATTAACGCCCATCCTGTCCTAAGAACAAAAACAAGAAGGGGCGGGGGGGGGGGAGTGTGAGAGAGGGAGAACCCATGAAAACCGTAGGAAAAAAAAAAAGCCCCAGCCCGGAGAACGTCACATCCCCTTGACCCTCCAATCACCTCAGGGTCCCATTTGATTGGAAGGCGGCAAAGGCTTTAATCTCAGACTAACTCAGCTGCTTTTGAAGTGAGTTTCTTTGCCAGATCCCGGGCTGGACGAGCAGCGGCTCGCAGCAGCACAGCTGAGTGGAGGAGGAGGGAGAGCGCAGCAGCCGGGGACCAAGCGAGACACATTCACCATCCCCCCCCCCGCCCCCACCCCGGGATTATTCTGTTTTTTTTCCTCCTTCTCCCCCTTCTCTCTGGGCTCCCCCCGCCTCCACTAGGCAAAGCCAGAGACGTTTTCTGACTTTTTTTTGGTTGTTCTTGCTAGTTTGCTTTTGGGGGTGTGTGGCTGTCACCCCTCCTCCCCCGCCAAAGAGAGAAGGTTTCCGAGGCTGATCAGCGCGACTCGTCCCAATTTTCATGCGAGGTTTTGGGTCATGATCACATCGCCCTCGCTTTCTGCTGTAAGAAGTAGTAAGCACAGCAGCAGCGGTAGAGACATTGGCAGCAGCAGCAGCCTCAGCCTCAGCAGCGCCGCTGATCTCGCCTGGCAGAACGGACACTCTGGGAATACTACTAGCTGCACCAAGCCCTTCTTCCACTCCGTCCCTCCTTCGGACCCTTTACGCCAAGCGAATCGGCTTCCCATCAAAGTCTTGAAAATGCTCACGGCTCGGACGGGACACATTTTACACCCTGAGTATTTGCAGCCTTTGCCGTCCACCCCCGTCAGCCCCATAGAGGTAAGGAACCGGAGACGATGCCTTCCCCCCGCCCCAGCTCAAGCGATCTCTCTTCACGGTCATTGCATGGCGTCCTCTCTCTTTTCTGTTTGAAAGACGATTAGACCAGGAACCCCATCCCTTCTTTCTGGGCTGTAGCTAAGGCTGGGGTTGCGAGCTCCAGCTTGGCTGATTTTAGCATTCCTTCTTTCATGAAAAGTTTAATATATTTGTTTTCTTTAACCCTTTTGGGGAGGGAGAGATGAAACGAGACTGTTCTCCTTAAGGACTTAGGGACCTACTAGTCACAACGTGCGAAATAGTCTTGTTGGCTGAAAATATTTGGGGGGGGAAGAATGTGGGTGCGGCTGATCAAAGCTTCCTGATCTTAGTCTCACTTCGGAAGATACCCCACCACAAGCAGGTTATTTGTGTGTTGCGTTAAGCTGGCAGGATATTTTTAGGGACCTCCACTCTTAAAGAGGGATGGTGTGGAGGCTGGGGCTGGGTAAATGAATGGTTTCATTAAAGTCTGCTCAAAGGAAGCCATAGATTTCCCGGAGACCGAATCTCCTGCTAACTCCGGATCCGTTTCTAAATAGTGTGGCCAGCCAGAAATGGTGCAGTCGCTCTACTTTACAGGCTTTTGTGCGCGCGTGCGGGGACAAGGCAAAGCCAAAGTGAAGGGAGGGGAGCCGAACTTTGTAAAGCCCCGGTGTAGGTGCTGCTTTGCCTAAGCAGTAGAGACAGGGGTTGTCTCGCCGCAGTATAAGAAACCGTTGCCGTTTAAAAGGCATTGTGGAAAATGGTGCATGGGCGGGGGGGGGGGCTGTCAGGATGATGAATGTGCACAAAATTGTTGATCCCTTTCAGGCCGTTCTCTGCAAGAAACGTCGGCAAATGCCGACTTCCTTTGCTTTTTTCTTTTTAAACCATGCGATTAAACGTTTGCCTTTGTGTGTCCTTCTGATTTCTGCAGCTGGATGCTAAGAAGAGCCCGCTGGCCCTGTTGGCTCAGACGTGCTCCCAGATCGGGAAGCCGGACCCTTCCCCTTCCTCCAAGCTCTCCTCGGTCACCTCGAACGGCGCGGGCGGGGACAAGGACTCCAAGTCGGGCCCTTTGAAACTCAGCGACATCGGCGTGGAGGACAAGTCGAGTTTCAAGCCCTACTCCAAGCCGGGCGCCGAGAAGAAGGAGCCGGGCCCCGCGGGCTGCGGTGGCGCCGCCTCTGGGGGAGTCTCCAGCGGGGAGAAGTCGGGATTTCGGGTGCCGAGCGCCACCTGCCAGCCGTTCACGCCAAGGACAGGCAGCCCCAACTCCAGCGCCTCCGCCTGCTCGCCGGGGCTGCTGCCTGCCGAGGGCAAGGCGGGAGAGGACAAGAAGGACGCGGAGGGCTGCGGCAAAGGGGGCAGCGCCGGCTCGGACGGGGGCCCGGGCGCCGCCAGCCTCAGCCACAGCCGGATTAGCGTGAGCTGTGGCGGGATTAACGTGGAGGGCGGCCAGCACCCGGAGGGCGCGCCAGGCTCCAAGCCCATCTCCTCGGACTCGTCCTCCTGCAGCAGCAGCACCCCCGCCACCTCGTCCGCCTCGGTGCTGGGCTCCGGCCTGGTGGCCCCGGTCTCGCCCTACAAGCCGGGGCAGACTGTCTTCCCCCTGCCGCCGGCGGGCATGAGCTACCCGGGCACTCTGGCGGGCGCCTACGCCGGTTACCCGCCGCAGTTCCTGCCGCACGGAGTGGCCCTGGACCCCACCAAGTCCGGCAGCCTGGTCGGGGCCCAGCTGGCCGCCGCTGGCAGCCTGGGCTGCAGCAAGCCGGCGGGATCGAGCCCGCTGGCCGGCGCCTCGCCGCCCTCCGTCATGACGGCCAGCCTGTGCCGCGACCCCTACTGCCTGAGCTACCACTGCGCCAGCCACCTGGCCGGCGCCGCCAGCGCCTCCTGCGCCCACGACCAGGCCCTCAAGTCCGGATACCCGCTGGTCTACCCCACGCACCCGCTGCACAGCGTCCACTCCTCCCTGACGGGGGCCACCCCGCCCTCGCTGGCCGGCCACCCCTTGTACCCCTATGGCTTCATGCTCCCCAACGACCCCCAGCCCCACATCTGCAACTGGGTGTCGGCCAACGGACCCTGCGACAAGCGCTTTGCCACCTCCGAGGAGCTGCTGAGCCACTTGCGGACCCACACTGCCTTCCCGGGCACTGATAAACTCCTCTCCAGCTACCCCAGCTCCTCCTCGCTGGCCAGCGCCGCCGCCGCGGCCATGGCCTGCCACATGCACATCCCCACCACGGGGGCGCCGGGCAGCCCCGGCACGCTGGCCCTCCGCAGCCCGCACCACGCCTTGGGACTGAGCAGCCGCTACCACCCCTACTCCAAGAGCCCTTTGCCCACCCCAGGTGCCCCGGTGCCAGTCCCTGCGGCCACGGGACCTTACTACTCCCCCTATGCACTGTATGGGCAGAGACTTACCACAGCCTCCGCTCTGGGCTACCAGTGAGTGTGGGGTGGGGGAAGGATTGCCAACGACCTGGGGGAAAGGGGGGGTGGGGGTGGGGAAGAAACCCTCCCACACTTTATACAAGCTGAAATCTGACTTTTTATAAAATAGTGTTCATTTGAGGACTGGATCCGTGAGCACTGTATTTATTTATGTTAGCTTCAAGCGGGACAATGAATCATAAAGTGCATTACTTAACTGAGCTCAATAGGTAAAAGTTGAACACCCATTGTAGAATATAAATAAAAAGGAAATAGAGGTCTTCTCTTTAATGTTACTTTAAAATTGCTATGATTGTATTGTACGTTCTTATTTAATGTCTCCTTGAAACAAAAAAAAGTTACATGCATGTTTGTTACTAAAAAACCAACTCGCAATTTGTCAGTTATAACTTCAAATTGCAATTATTTTTACGGTGTATACAACTGAAAGAGAATTGGTATTTTTTTGTATGTAATCTGGAAGAAGGAAAAAAAAACAAAAAAATTCTATTCCAAAAACCTCATTTGCCTTATTTTGTTCTTTAAAAGGAACACTTAACTATTTTTAATTTTTAAGTCCACCCTGTAAAAGGGGGTAAGGTTTACGTCATGTACTAAAATAATAGACAATGTATCGCTTTAAAGATTAAAATTCCGTATATTTGATGTATTAAAAGCTTTACTTTTTTTTTTTAAATACGCTTTGAGTCTGTTACAAACACAACTGGGGCTGGGTTGGAGAGGATTGCTAATTTCTCCTTAAGCGTTTATTCAATCTTAATTAAAATAAAAAGGCCCCAGCTTTATTATAACCTCCGAGGTCTCTCTTAAAAAAACAAAACAAAAACATAGACGGTGCATGTTGAATTTTTTCCCCTTAACAGCTGTGTATGAATGAAACTAGAAAACTAAGGGACGAGTTGAGTGTGTTTTTTCCTAGGTGTTTTAAGAAACCAGTTCTTGAATTATTGTTTATGTGAGTGGGGAAAGCCAGTGTTTAAAATATTTTTTTTTAAAGGGTCTAGGGAGGCTTTGGTTCTGAGATGGAAAGTAGACTTAATTTGAAAAGCTTGTAAACTGCACAGAGAGAACGACCCATCTCTTCCCCTTTAAGCACGACATGAAAAAATCAAGAGCACTACTTTGTCTCAGCCCTATTACTGTAGAATTGTCGCAGCGCAGTGCAAACGATTGTCACGTTAAAATAACTAATCAGACACTTCCAGCGTCTTCCATTCTCTCCTCCAAGTGGTTTTTTTTTTAAGACAAAACCAAATCTCTCAAGGTAGAATAAACCTGCTATAAGTTCATATTAATTGAAGTGAAAAAAAATATAAAACGCTACTGCTGCATGCCCCGGCAAGGCTTGCATGGGCTGATGTAACTTTGCATCGTAAGTCTTTACCTAACCACCCGTTAAGACAAGCAGTTGTACGCAGTTCTCCTTCGTAAACTCCAGTACGATGGGAGAAGTAGGGAAGAAACAAATGCAAACAGAACGATTAACGAATTTACATAGTATCAGAGGGTAGCCGTGTTAGTCTGGATCTGTAAAAGCAGCAAAGAATCCTGTGGCACCTTATAGACTAACAGACGTTTTGGAGCATGAGCTTTCGTGGGTGAATACCCACTTCCTCAGATGCAAAGGCTCTCTGCTTTTGCAGTCTCTTTCGCAGGGGTTTTGCGTGATACAGTCCCTATCCTCTCATTGATTTTCCTTCTACAACTCCCGTCTTCTGGCAGGGTGTCACTATTCCCCCAGCTTGAACTGAACATACTAGCAGAGGGAAAGAGTTACAAGCCGCGATTTTGCCTTGAAAAATTACTTATTTTTCTTCCTCTCCTTATATCCCCCACAATATAATTACTGCTCAAAGTTTCCCGTGGTGCCCCCAGCTGCTAATTAGCCCAATGCATTTACTCGAGATAATTAGTAGAAGTTAAGAGTTAATGTATAAAGCGGAGAAAAGAAACAAGTTAAGGAAGTCTCCGCATTCGCCCAGCCCTCTTTGCTGCCCGGCTTTGCCTCGTGTGATGAGGGCTTTGGTACGTTTCTGCAGGAGAGAGACAAGCTCTATACAGGGAAATGCCAAGACTCGCGGCGCTGGGCCAGTCTGTGGTTCTTTACAGCTGTCAGTATGAAATAAGCACTAGAAACTCAACCTGCTTTAGTAAAAACGGGACTATTAAAAATAGTCCTGCTTTGGGGAATTTCAGACGAACTCTCCGTTTTGAAATGATGGGGGCAGGGCTATGTACGTTTCTTTTAAAGCCCAGGGTAATTACACGAAGTAATTTAAAAGCATAATGCCGTGCAATGAAATTGACACAAGTGCAGCTACCCAAGAGAAGGAAAGGAATCCGCTGTTGGGTGCAGGGTTGTCACTGAGTTGGATTTACACAAAAGAAAAAAAATAATTTGACCTTTTTATCTTCTGGTGCACCTTCATTGTAAGGGCACTCTCATGCTAATTCTACCAGGGTAGTTTAGTCACGGCTTTATTTTTAGCCACTACTTAATTTAGATTAAAAAATATATATTTCAGGGTCCCATCTGGATTTGGACAAAGTTTATCGCAGATTTACCACGATTAAAAAAAACAAACAAAACAAAACTGCCTTTTCTTTCTCTGTAGATATCTTGAATTTCTCTCTCACACACATTCCTACCATATACGATCTTTATATGATCGATCTAAAAATCTATAAACAAGTGTTTCTAAAGCTATTTTTAAACATGTCTTCTGGTTACAAAAGGTTAATTTTATTTTCGTGGATTTCAGCTCTATCAAAGTTACAAGCACGCTTAAAGCTGAAGCATTTTAGATATAAAGTATTACAACTAACCTTTCCAATTGTTTTATTTATCACCATTTTGCTCCGAACCTGTGCTTGGTATTATTGAAAATTGAAATCGCTTATTTTATTTCCATGGAGATGGTAAGGGGGTGTTAAATATTTGACCTGGCAAGTGTCGCCTAGGATTTGGATATTAAGCTAGGAAATGTGCTTTTTTCTAATAGACACCGACTTAGGAGCATTAATCTTTTTAGGTAAAAGTGTTGCATTTGGTATTCCTCCCCCCCGCGTTCTTGCTAACTGGATGGGTTGTGGAGTTGACAGCAGCCGCTGGTCCATGCCACCGAACTAAAATAATTTCACAGTGGAAAACCAGCTCGAGAGGACAAGCAACAGAAGGGCAAGACTCATCAAAAGCCCAGCCTCCGATCAATCTGACCAGAGTCAGACATACATTAATTTAAATTAAACAATTTGGTCTTCCTCGCAAATCTTTTCTGAACATTAAAGATAAACTCATGTAATATTTAAATAACCTCTGGTCGGATGCTAAGTACAACTGAAGAACCAAAATACGAATTAATGATTTTCCTTCCACTCCTGAAGGGTTACGCTGCCTGCCATTTCAACACAATCCTTCTGATAACAAGCATGCCTGGGAAAAGGAGGGTTCCGTTTGTTCTAGCTGTGTAATTAAACCAGCTTTATAAAAACAATAGAACAGCACAAGCCACAGTCAGCAAAGGGGTACATAGAATATATTTGAGCCTATATATGCGCATACATCCACGCAACATACACCTTAGTTTGCTTTTCTGTCGTTAGTATAGAAACAAATGTTTTGGAACTCAAATATAAGGCTGCATCTATAACGACTGGATTTTCGTTGTATGCAAGTAATAGGCGACCACATTTTCTGAGCGGAGATCTATCTGAACTACTTTTCACATAGCATACAAAGACTCAGGCAGTGTGGTATCAGGTCTGAGACCCTTTCTTTCATCCAGGGTTTGAGTAAACTGTCCACGCTTAGAATCGGAGAAAGCCACCCAGGTAGAAGAAAAGCCCAACTTTCAGGGCTCAAGAAAAAGATGCATCTGAAGAAAGTAACTGGTCAAACTTCGTATTTTTAATGTACGAAAGACGGAGAGAAAAGCCTGCATTAAAGGTGACTGTGAACGTGCTATTTTGTTTATTTGGATTCAGTCCTTTATTTTTTTAAATTAGAAAAAACAGTGACGTCATCAGCATCAAAACTTCTGTCCATTTGTGTTTTTTTTAAATGTGGATAATTTTAAACATTTATAAAGTTGAAATGACACACACATTTCTGTTCTTTGTGTAACATCGAATGTTGAGATTCTGACTGTCCAGCATTACCGCAGACAAGACGATCACTCATGAATGGGAGGTGTTTAATTCTTGCTAAATATCCCTCACAGCTCAGTCCCAGAAAGTTAAAGCCAGATGGCTCAGGATTTTTTTTTTAAACTTAAAAAAAAAAAAAAAAAAGCTCTTGCAATGAAATGTGAAGGTGTCGGGGGAAAGTATAAGAAACCTTTCTTCGTTCGACGCTCCCTCGACCACTTTGACAACAGAACTAGAGAAAGAAACAAATTCGGGAAAACGGAGAGATTTGGGCTTTTAACACAGAAATTAAAAGAAATCTCAGTAATACCTGGGCGTTTTCATATAGAAACCGCTCAGTTATTGATGGGGCGGCGGGGAGGGGCTTTCCGGGTTGTGCCTGTGCTTGGTTAGTTTTTGTTTTTAATTGAAACAAACAATAATCCACAGAAACGGTGTTCTTTCTTCATGTCTTAAGTCCATCAACTGTCCTCCCCCATAGTGAAAAAGGTAAATCCATTTTAGTTTTGAACAGTATAGAAATCCTGGTGTGTATTTCCCCCACTCCTCTCTATCTCCAAATGAATTTGAGACAACCTGACAATGCTGTCATCTGTCTTCAATGTCACATCAAGGCAAGAAATAATGATAACAGAGCAGCAGAAAGACGCACACTGAAACCTCGAAGATATAAAAAAAGCCTCGAAACAGCTTGAAAGAGAAGAAAATTAGACTAACCTCAGGATACTGCACTAAGAACCTTTATTATTATTTTTTAAATAAAACAACTGTATTTCGTCTTCGGTGTTTTATTCTGTGAAAAGTCTAGTTGGTTGATCAAAAACACTTCTGTGAAAATAATAATTCAATGAACGAGCACATTCACTAGATCCAAAGTATTACAAAAAACCAAAGGAAAAAAAATGATGATTCAAGTCCGGTTTGCAGTTAATCATCAAGGTTTTTTCATCTCTTTAAAGTGTAACCTAGATTGTGCCACATTCAATACCGACCCCCAGGTGAGACATTTAAAGACAGACATTTACAGGTACACATCTATGGGGAAAAGATATGAGTTTGTTTCTTTGGTGTGTATATTGGGGTGGGGGTGAGGGGTTGGTCGGGTCTGAACTACCTGCTTTTCCTGCCGCCAGGCGGCGTTGCTGAGTCCCTCAACAAAAGAGAAAAAGAGCAAAGCCAATTTATTTTGCTTTGAAGAGCTGCCACCCATTAAGTTTTTAACCTTTCTTCCCTCCCCCACCTCCAAGGTTTAGCCTGGAACCGCCTCTGCAAGGCTCACTGCTTCCAATTTTTAACAGGGAAGAAAACGAACATTCCATTAGCGTTCACAGACACCTAGGACGCAAGTCCTGCTCCCTGATAAAAATCACTTGTTTGGGACAGGAGGAATCTTTGATCTAATCCAAAGGGAAGTATTTCAGTATAAATGGATTTAGCCAGATAAAAACAGATAGGTCGGACTAAATAAAATACATGTTGTTGTTAATCACACTTGTAATCTCATCCACTCTGAAGGGCAAATAAATTGCAGTTATATCAAAAACAATTGGCCCTACATGTGTTCATAACAGATGGGATCTTATCAGAGTTTAACTGTAATAAATTCTGACTTCTGGAAATTGTAATCTTCAGTCGATGTTAGATGATGTCTCTCTCTTTTTAAAACTGTAATAACAGGCTCCAAACTTTTGTGAGCAACTATGAAAGTTTTAAAGACCAGCGCTATTACACAAGCCTTTCTTATGTTTCCTCCAGAAAGACAGCTGTTTTAAAGCTGAAGTAGAAAGGCTTCAGAAAATTAAAATATAGAGACGAAAATGCTGGTGTTAGGGAGACAAAATGATTGATTCCCCCCTCCCTAATCTTCGTTATAAAGACCACGGAGGTCAGTGATAACAGCCGTAAAAATACATGTAAAAGATCCAACAATGTGTACAGGAAGTCATAGCAAATGACAGGACTTGCTTTACGGAAAAAAAAAACAAATAACTCAGCCAGCGGGGAAAACTATGTTCTAACTTCAGATTAATCCTTCTGCGATCCAGATCACGAAATTAAAAAATTAATTTGAATAATTACCGAATGAATAAAATTATAACAAATTGTACACACACACACAAACACACACTGCGGACTAATTATGTCCACTCTCTCCGCTCCCCGATGCTGTTTATCAAGTTTGCAAGATAAATGCTTGCAAATCCATTGTATTTCCATAAATCCTCAAGCCGCTCCTTCTTCGGCCAATGCTTTTGCAACATTAATTGATTTTATTACACTTTCCGAAGTCGCTGTATATAACACCTCGGCGAGCTTGCGTTGGAAGTATTATTCTTTGTTTTCCGTCGTCGTATGAAACCTGTGAAGCAGAATTCCTAGCGCTACAGCAGACTGTTTTTTTCCTACCGCGATCTTCCTGGAGAATGTGAGCTGTAATTTGCAGGTTTCTAATAATCCAGATTGTTTTTTTTTAAACAGAATTTCATAGTTGGTGAAAAATGACTATAAATCTAAACACAAGAAGACACTTTCCCAATTGTTAATGGGGAGGGAGGAAGAAAGAATGAAAATGCGATTTGATGTTAAGATCAGATTCCAGAAACATTCAGTTTGTGGTTGATTTACTTTACTGAATGGACAGTAATCATTTTAGGGAAGGCATACTGGTATAAGGAGATGTTTAATTCAATTTTAAACGTACATCCTCTTAAAGCTCCTCGTACCTCTTTCCTGTCTCAGTCATCTAAACAAAATTGAGCGCAGCTGTATTTAGGTGGATTAAGAATTTTATGTCACTTTCCAAACCTACTCATTTTTTAGTTCCTTTAGACTGCAACCCATCAAGATTTAAATAAGCGATAATTATTTAGCAGTGGTTTTGCTTGTCTTTAAAGATGTCACTAATGTGTTACACATATTTCACAGAAGTATATGCAACGTTGTGTAGCTAAACCAATTCACTTCTCAGCAAAAAGGAACCCGTGGTCAGTTAAAAACGGACCCCAACAAGCAAGAGACGCCTTTAACCCCAAAAGATGTCTTTCATGTCCAAGACATTTGCATGCAGAGGGGTTTCTTTCAGACCTAACTATTAAGGTTTCTCCCTGATAGGAGTTTTGTAGGGATTAGCTTCAAGATATTTCAGTGCAGCACGAGGCACATAAAGTGAATAGGAAAAAATACTGTATATTATAGGAAAGACATGTAGGATTTGCTATTTATAGACAGGTCAGCATAGCTACCTATAAATACGAATAAAGCTATAATATACTTTATATTACATACAGTGTTTATATTAATATAGACCGTGTGTGTATGTGTGTGTGTGTGTGTGTACACACACATAGTATACATTATACAGTTGGTTATTTGTGTGTTTTTTTAAGCAACACGCATAAAAATCCCTGGCAATTGCCAGTCATGTGGGATTTTTTTGGCAAAAAAATCAAAAATAAAAGCGCATTAGCAGTTTGTGCCCCTCCTTGTGATATATCCCCTGGTGCCAAATGCAGGACTCTTGTACAATGTAATATACACAGCGGCGGGGAGAGGCGTTGGGGGAACACTCCGTATTTAACTTCATTGTTCACCAGCGAGAGTGGAAGCTATAACTCATCCCTCCGGAGTGAAAAGCAATCTATTCCCCACTGCCCTTTCACTGGGGACAGCACTCCGCAGCTCTCCAGTCTAGAATTAACCCTTTTTTGCTTCTGATTTTTGGACTCTTGCTGGCCTTCACTGCACTGCTGCTGGTACCCGCTACAATTTGTTGATGCCTACCTAGTTGGCTCCACTTATGGGGTGGGTCATTGGCAGCAAGTAAGAGGTTAAAAAAAGTTTCTCACTTCTTTTCCCTTTCCCCTGTTTCAGTGGAATGGGGAAACAGACAGCTAGTTTGCATCTGAATTCTTTCATAGCCAAGAGCAGAAGTCTCCCTCAGGGCTGTGGTTAGTTAGGGCTAGAAAGGTAAGCTGTCGTTTTAAGAAGGGTGGGAGGGAGGAATTTTCTGTGAATGTGGCCTGGCAGATCAGCTGTTTTGAACAGAAGATCAAGACAGGTGTCCTGTATTGGGGAAGTGCATGGCTCTGAATAAGTGCTTTAGAAGTTATAATTTCGGAGGAGATCAGGTTTGGATGGAAAAGGTGGTCCAGAACTGAAGGTGCTAGCTTGGGACTTGGGAGATGACTTCAATACCCTGCTATTCCATAGACTTCCTTTGAGATATTGGGGCACATCACCTCAGATGGAGTAAATTGGTATAGATCCACTGAAGCCAACGGCAGTTTACACCGGCTGAAGACCTTGGTGTCTCAGGGCAAGTCTACACTACAAAATTAAGTCTACCAAAGTTATGTTGACATACAGCCACTCTACTAATTAAATTGCTTTTGCATGTCTACACTATGCTCCTTGTGTCGGCAGTATGCACCCTCATGAGCAGCGCTTGCACCAATTTAACTATCAGGGTGGGGCACTGTGGGATGGCTTCTGAAAGGCAGCAACAGTTGACATAAGTAACACAGTGTCTACACTGACACGGCATCGACCTAACAGCTACATCTCTTGTGGAGGTCGAATTATTAAGCCGATGTACTGGGCAAATTATGTCGGTGGGAGCTACATTTTAGTGTAGATACTTACAGAGTTAGGTCGAGGTAAGCTGCCTTACGTCGACCTAACTCTGTAGTGTAGACCAGGGCTTAGTTTCTCCATTCCCCATTTGTAAAATGGGGATTATTGGGATGGTGTTAGAATAAATACAGTAAAGACGGGAGGGGTTTTGATTTTATGGTAATATATGTGTATTTATCTATTTTATCTATTTTAAATACTGACATACACATACACATAGAATTACTATTTGTGACAAGAAAATTTTCTCTAGACGTCCAAGAGCTACATTTAAAAAAAAATCAGATTTTCAATCAAGGTAATAAGTATTAGAACACTACATTTTTATAACAAAGGCAATCAGTGGTGCAGGCCAACCAATGGGCACAGTGCAGTTCCCATCTTGAAGTCTTTACTGATATCCATGTGAGTTTTGCTTGTTCAAGTGTTCAGTGAGGTCTTCAGAACTGGCCTCCAAGTAGACACTGAGTATGCAATTGACCTTATGGAAAACTTATGATGAAAGTCACTTCCCCAACTGGAAGGCAAGTTGTAGCCAAGCCCTTCCACAGCTGCTGTTCCTGTGGACAGGAGTCATAACTGCTTTCTTTCTATGCTCTCTATGCAGGCCTTCTCAGCCCCTGGATCTACCTAAGTGCAGATACAAAGGTTCCATCTCCGAGCCTATTCCTCTTGCGCCTATCTGTACTGGCACATTTGGCTGGAAGCACAGCTAGTTCTGACCCCTATAGTATAATAAATAATAGGAGACATAACTATCTCCTAGAACAGGAAGGGTTATTGAGTCCAGCCCCCTGCCTTCTCTAGCAAGACCAAGTACTGATTTTTGCCCCAGATCCCTAAGTGGCCCCCTCAAGGGTTGAGCTCACAACCCTGAGTTTAGCAGGTCAATGCTCAACCCACTGAGCTATCTCTCACCCCTGTTTATTGTCCCAGATTTGGACCTTAGTGTCCAAAATATGGGGGTTAGCATGAAAACCTCCAAGTTTAGTTACCAGCTTGGACCTGGTACTTGCTGCCACCACCCAAAAATTAGAGTGTTTTGGGGCACTCTGGTCCCCCTGAAAAACCTTCCCTGGGGACCCCAAGACCCAAATCCCTTGAGTCTCACAACAAAGGTAAATAATCCTTTTTCCCTTCCCCCCTCCAGGTGCTCCTGGAGAGATACACAGACACAAGCTCTGTGAATCCAAACAGAGTGACTCCCCCTTTCCGTTCCCAGTCCTGGAAACAAAAGCACTTTCCTCTTCACCCAGAGGGAATGCAAAATCAGGCTAGCAAATCCAACACACACAGATCTCCCCCTGATTTCTTCCTCCCACCAATTCCCTGGTGAGTGCAGACTCAATTTCCCTGAAGTAAAGAAAAACTCCACCAGGTCTTAAAAGAAAGCTTTATATAAAAAAGAAAGAAAAATACATACAAATGGTCTCTCTGTATTAAGGTGACAAAATACAGGGTTAATTGCTTAAAAGAAATATGAATAAACAGCCTTATTCAAAAAGAATACAAATCAAAGCACTCCAGCACTTATATTCATGCAAATACCAAAGAAAAGAAACCATATAACTTACTATCTGATCTCTTTGTCCTTACACTTAGAAACAGAAGATTAGAAAGCAGAAACTACTTCTCCAAAGCTCAGAGAAAGCAGGCAGACAGACAAAAGACTCAGACACAAACTTCCCTCCACCCAGAGTTGAAAAAAATCCGGTTTCCTGATTGGTCCTCTGGTCAGGTGCTTCAGGTGAAAGAGACATTAACCCTTAGCTATCTGTTTATGACACGCCCCCCAAATTGCAGACAGTGGGGAAGCTCACTGGCGGCGATTTCCTCCTAGAACTTTAAAATAAACAGATTAGTACAACACATGCACCTTTACATATACCACTAAGTATATAACTAACAGACCTCTACATTTTAAGAACACTGTTCAACAACTGGATTCTGGGAAACTCTCATGGGAGAGTGCATCAGCTACTTTGTTAGAAGCTCCTGAGATGTGCTGAATTTCAAAATCAAAATCTTGGAGAGCTAAACTCCAACGAAGAAGTTTCTTGTTGTTCCCCTTGGCAGTCTGAAGCCACTTTAGCGCAGCATGGTCAGTTTGTAGCTGGAACCGCCGTCCCCAAACATATGGGCGTAGCTTTTCCAGGGCGTAGACAATGGCATAGCATTCCTTTTCACTGACTGACCAGTGACTTTCCCTCTCAGAGAGTTTCTTGCTGAGAAACACGACAGGATGGAAGTTGTGATCCGTTGCTTCCTGCATGAGCACTGCTCCTATACCACGCTCAGATGCATCCGTGATTACTAGGAATGGTTTGTCAAAATCCGGGGCCCTGAGTACAGGGTCAGACATGAGCGTTGCCTTAAGTTGGGTAAAGGCCTTTTGACACTCATCAGTCCACTTAACTGCATTTGGCTGGGTCTTTTTGGTCAGGTCGGTCAATGGGGCAGCGATTTGGCTGTAGTGTGGTACAAATCGCCTGCAGTATCCGGCCAAGCCTAAGAAGGATTGGACCTGCTTCTTGGACCGTGGGACAGGCCACTTTTGGATAGCATCCACCTTGGCCTGTAGGGGGTTTATGGTTCCTCGACCCACCTGGTGCCCCAGGTAAGTCACTCTGTTTTGGCCTATTTGACACTTTTTGGCCTTAACAGTTAGTCCAGCCTGCCTGATGCGCTCAAAGACCTTTTCCAGGTGTAGTAGGTGTTCAGGCCAGGAGTCTGAAAAAATGGCCACATCATCGAGGTAGGCGACTGCAAATTCTCCCAGTCCAGCTAGTAGACCATCTACTAGCCTCTGGAAGGTGGCGGGTGCATTTCGAAGGCCGAAAGGAAGGACATTGAATTCATACACCCCCGCATGGGTGACGAATGCTGACCTCTCCTTGGCAGGTTCATCTAGTGGTACTTGCCAGTACCCCTTGGTTAAGTCTATTGTAGAGATGAACTGGGCACGTCCCAACTTCTCCAATAGCTCATCGGTGCGTGGCATTGGATAGTTGTCCGGACGAGTTACCGCATTTAGCTTACGGTAGTCCACGCAAAAGCGTATTTCCCCATCTGGTTTGGGTACCAGAACCACTGGAGATGCCCATGCACTGGTAGATGAGCGGATTATACCCATCTGTAGCATGTTCTGGATCTCCCGTTCTATAGCAGCTTGGGCATGAGGAGACACCCGGTAGGGTGGGGTTCTGATTGGGTGAGCATTACCTGTGTCAATGGAGTGGTATGCCCGTTCAGTCCGTCCTGGGGTGGCTGAGAACAATGGGGCGAAGCTAGTGCACAGCTCCTTGATTTGTCGCCGCTGCAGACGTTCCAGGGTGGTTGAGAGGTTCACCTCTTCCACGCCACCGTCTTTTTTCCCGTCGTAGTAGACACCGTCAGGCCACTCAGCCTCATCTCCGTGGACTGTAAACTGACAAACCTGTAAGTCTCTGGAATAGAAAGGCTTGAGAGAATTAACATGGTACACTTTAGGCTTTAGTGAGGAATTGGGAAATGCTATGAGGTAGTTTACAGTTCCCAGGCGCTCTTGGACTATGAATGGCCCTTCCCATGATGCTTCCATCTTATGGGCCTGTTGCGCCTTCAAGACCATAACCTGGTCTCCTACCTTGAAGGAACGTTCTCTGGCATGTCTATCATACCAGGCCTTTTGCTCTTCCTGAGCATTCTTTAGGTTCTCTCTAGCAAGGGCTAAAGAGTGTCGGAGGATGCTTTGTAGGTTGCTTACAAAGTCCAGAATGTTAGTTCCTGGAGAAGGCTTAAACCCCTCCCATTGCTGCTTCACCAACTGTAATGGTCCCTTAACCTCGTGACCATACACAAGTTCAAATGGTGAAAACCCTAAACTGGGATGTGGTACAGCCCTGTAGGCAAACAGCAACTGCTGCAACACTAGGTCCCAATTATTGGAGAATTCGTTGATGAATTTTCGTATCATGGCCCCCAAAGTTCCATTGAACCTTTCCACCAGGCCATTGGTTTGATGGTGGTACGGGGTGGCAACCAAGTGATTCACCCCATGAGTTTCCCACAGTTTTTCCATGGTCCCTGCCAGGAAATTAGACCCTGAATCTGTAAGGATGTCGGAGGGCCAACCTCCCCTGGCAAAGATGTCTGTTAGGGCCAGGCACACAGTGTTAGCCCTGGTGTTGCCTAGAGCTACTGCTTCCGGCCATCGGGTAGCAAAGTCCACTAAAGTCAGTACGTACTGCTTTCCTCTGGGTGTCTTTTTTGGGAAAGGACCCAGAATATCCACAGCTACTCGCTGAAATGGGACCTCAATTATGGGGAGTGGCTGGAGAGGGGCCTTGACCTGGTCTTGAGGCTTACCCACTCTTTGGCATACCTCACAAGACCGGACATACTTGGCAACATCCTTGCCCATCCCCTCCCAGTGGAAGGACTTCCCCAACCGGTCCTTGGTTCTGTTCACCCCAGCATGGCCACTGGGATGATCAAGGGCTAAGCTTAAGAGCTTCCCCCGGTACTTAGTTGGAACCACCAACTGTTTTTGCGGCTGCCATTCTTCCCGGTGTCCACCAGAAAGAATCTCCTTGTATAAAAGTCCTTGGTCTATAACAAACCAGGATCGATTAGAAGAGCTGAGAGGCGGTGGGGTGCTCCGTGCCGCTGCCCACGCTTTCTGAAGGCTGTCATCTGCTTCCTGCTCAGTCTGGAACTGTTCCCTTGAGGCTGGGGTCACGAGTTCTTCCTCAGACTGTGGACTTGGGCTTGGTTCCCCTGGAAGCGATGTACATGAGGGGTTTGTTTCCGTTGCTGGTGAACCGCTCTCCGCTGGTGCACCTGAGGGTATTTCAGGCTCTGGCTGAGCCTTTTGGGTATGGCTGTCTTTTGCTTCTGCCAGTTCTGGCTCGCTGGCGCCCTCTGGCGTTGAGTTTGAAGATGTGGTTGCACTTGCTGGTGCTGGTTGCTGTTCCAGTTCTGGGCCTGGGACTGGAGATGCTGTGGCTGTTTCAGTGGTAGGCATGGAATCCGGGTCCACTACCTCTGTCTGGGTCTCTGGTAACACAGACGGGGCCTCTGTGGACGGCTGAGGAACAGGAATGGGTCTGGAAGATTGCCTGGTTTGGCTACGTGTAACCATTCCCACTCTCTTGGCCCGCTTCACCTGGTTGGCCAAGTCTTCCCCCAGTAGCATGGGGATAGGAAAATTGTCATAGACTGCAAGAGTCCACATTCCTGACCAGCCTTTGTACTGGACAGGCAGTTCAGCTGTAGGCAAGTCTACAGCTTGTGACATGAAGGGGTAAATTGTCACTTTGGCCTTTGGGTTGATGAATTTGGAGTCTACGAAGGATTGGTGGATAGCTGACACTTGTGCCCCCGTGTCTCTCCACGCAGTAACCTTCTTTCCGCCCACTCTCAAATTTTCCCTTCGCTCCAAGGGTATTTGAGAGGCATCTGGGCCTGGGGATCTTTGGTGTGATGGTGGTGTAATGAATTGCACTCGCATGGTGTTCTTTGGACAGTTGGCCTTGATATGTCCCAGTTCATTACACTTAAAGCATCTTCCATCTGATGGGTCACTGGGCCGAGGTGAGTTACTGGAGACTGGTGAGGTGGAAGAATAGGGCGTCTGTGGCTTTACTTGGGTGGTATGTGGGGTCTTTGGCTGTCCTCGGTTCTAGGGTTTATGGTCGGTGTGCCCCCTGGGGTATTCGTTCCCCTTGACCGTAGCTTTCTTGCTTTCTGCCACTTTCAACTGCAGGGTCTTTTTATCTTAAATATATTACAGCAGGGGCGTCAAACATATTTTGTGACGAGGACTGAGTTACATTTTTGATTATGGCCTGCAGGCTGGGTCTACAAAGTTAGGGTAAAATGTTACGCTTGATCAAAAGCGGATATCCCACAGACAACAATATGAAGTTTGCATCGACTGAGGGAGGAATATGGACTAGATAAAGCAACCAACAATGTACTTAACAGAGTCACTGTTGCATTCAGCGGGAGAATATACACACACACAGTTGAGAGACTTTAAATTACTGAAAACCCTGCCCTTCAGAATACCATCATTAGGTTTTAGTGTTAGTACCTATTGTAGATGAATTAAAGCAGGTTATACCTGAGGGCTTGTCTATTCATAGTGTTTATATTACTATCTATAATGGTTTCTAAACCAATATAGTTAAAATGGTACAATCCCCTAGTGTGGATGCAGTTACATCGCAAAAAGGTGTTTATAATGGGATAGTTTATTCCCATTAGGGAAGGGACCCATATGCTGATATAACTGTTCACACTAGGGATTGTACCAATTTAACTATTTCACCAAAATTACCCCCCTTAACCAAAATAGCTAAATCTGTACAAAAACACTGTAAGTATATCAGACCTAAGTTGTTTCAGACTAAACCAGTACTACATCACTTCACATTCAGATGGTCAGGGGTGGCTCTAGACATTTCGCTGCCCCAAGCAGGGCGGCATGCCACGGGGGGTGCTCTGCCGGTCGCCGGGAAGGTGGCAGGTGTTTCCAGTGGACCTCCCGCAAGCGTGCCTGCGGAGGGTCCGCTGATCCCACGGTCTGCTGGTCCTGCGGCTTTGGTGGACCTCCCTCAGGCATGCCTGTGGGAGGTCCACCGGAGCTGCCTGCCGCCCTCCCGGCGACCAGCAGAGCACCCCCGCGGCATGCACCCCAAGCACGTGCTTGGCGTGCTGGGGCCTGGAGCCACCCCTGCAGATGGTTTATCTTTGCAACCCTCAGAGCCAAAAACTTAGTGTGAATCCCGGTCATATTGAAATCTGTCACTGACCTTTATGGGTCCAGGATTTCACCCTTACTTAGAAAAAAGAAGAAAAGCTTACCTTGTTTAGAATCAGAATTTGTAATGATAACTAGATAGACATCTAGTTGTTGGTTGTTTATTTCATAGACTTTCGATGGAGATGAGTTGCCTGAATTGGTATTTTAAAATATGACTAGGTCTCTGAGTTTCTGGGAGCAAAACATTCTAGCTGCTGCTTCTTGCCTGGAGACCAGGAGAATTTGGATATTATCTTGGAGAAAGTGATGGTTAGCAGTCCAGGATAGTAGCTTGCTTCTGGTTTTCCCATGCCCACTTACAGAGATTACCTATGAAAAACAGAGGGCTGAAAGTGTGAAGAGGTGGGTTTGGGCCACTGCATCAGAAATGTTGTCAAACATGGACGTTCAAGTCTCTCAGGGCAATAAGCGTCAGGAACTTAATCAACATGAGTCAGCATCTCAATCAGCTCTTCTAGGATATCTCCCAAAGAAAAGATATATAGAGAAACAGAATAGACAAGTCCAATATGCACAAATTTGCAGCAGAGATAGATTCCTTCAAAGGACATTGTCTTGAGGTGGTGTCTCTTGTATCTGAGGCTGGATTGGAATGGGATGGCTGCTCTCTCTCCATCCTTATCTTCTATGGATTTAAATCTGCTGTCTGAGGAGCAGCCTGGGAGCACAAGATGAGCTAAAACCAGAACTGCAATATCATCCAATCAGGTTTCACTGACAGAGGCCAGGCTGGTGGCCTCTTTTGCGATGAGGTGATAGATGATAAAGAGCTTCTTAACAACTGATCTTGCATTAATCAGCTAGAGCGTGAGGTTCTGGCATTTGCCTTCACCAGTTATAAGAGTTTGTAGAATGGCTGCTACATGGTTGATTTGATCAGCCACTGGTTTCTAGAAATCAGCATTCTGGGGAGCTGATCTGCACTTCCTATGAGTGCTTCTTTCAGATAAGAATTGGGTTGGCTAGGAGAATGTGTTAGTTGCAGCTGTTGGAGAAGGTCTAGTCATGAACCAGTGGGCCAGGGTAACAAATGTGCAACTATCATGGATGATGTGCTAGGAAAAGAGGTAAATCTGGCAGAGTTCAACTGATATTAAGAAGGACACTAGGCACAGACATTAGGTTGTTGGGAGTGCAGGCAGACGGGGCTTGAATCTAGCAGGAGGGTATGGTGTCTACTCTGTTCCTTCCTAGGTGAGTAACTGTGGACAGTGTTCCTTTCTCTGCTGGAGCAAAGTTATTTCTTATTTTAAAGGTTGTAGCTATTGTGATTGTCATTTGGTTGTTGAAGCTGCTCTCACCCTATGTCATTTGTTGCCAAGAAGGAAGGAGGACAGACGTGAAATTACAGACCAGCCTTCTAAACTCTCATCAGGGTCCAGGTCCTGGTTGTTTCCATGTTTTACTTGTTCTGTGACTGGAGATTGGATGTGTATCTGTAACTCATACCCCAGGATGCACTGTGTGCCTGACTGCAATAGGGAGCACTGTATTGCCAAACATATATATTGTGGCTTGGAGTGGCTTCCATACTTACCTCCGCCTATGAAGGGATGAGTCTGTAATGACTTTTAGTCATCTGTTAAGAACCTGAGCGTACTGTGCAATGGGAATGGCACATTGTTTGGCTGTGGCACATGTTTCACTGCACTGGTGAGAGCATTACAATCCATGTCCTTATATCATAGCCACCCATGCCATTTATTTTTGGCTTGCCTGACTGTTGCTGTATGCATTTCGGGACAGGAATGGTGCAGGCCAATACAGCAGGAATTTAGATCCAGCCCCCTCCTCCACACCCCTAGCAGCTCCACTGTGGCCAGGAGGCAGGATGCACAGCGGACAATTTAGCAGTACATAGGGCCACAAGGACCACTGCTATGCAGCTCCTCTCATACATGGAGGGGAAATGTTAGTGCTGGGACAACATGGGTGAGGATTCCTTCCTCCTACTTTCCCTGAAGCAGCCCAACACCACACAGGTTGGTAATTGGGCTCTGAGCTGGATTACAAGATTTAGTGTTCAGTCTAGGTTGGTGTTCCTTCTGCTGCGCCCACTGAGCTCACTGTAAAACAACCCACCCATCTGTATTTCAACAGTTAACCCACTTCTGACCATGACTTCCACTACCACCATGCTTTTCTTGGGTTGTGTTGGCTCCGCAAACCACAAAGTATGCATGTGCTTTCTTAACACTCAACATACCTAGTTTTTTTATCTGACATCACTTTTTTGAAGAACCTACTCTCACATAAGTGTTTGTCTCATGTTATCTATGTTTCTGTGGTCTACAGAAAACACTGGACATGTTGTCCACAGGCTCAGCAGAACTGTACTCACATTTAACTGAAACAGAGTAAACAGCCTATTTAAAATTTGAGACAGAAAGTTGTGCAGTCTATGCAGAATTAGATAGCCATCATGTTTCACCCCAGAAATGGCTACACTTCAGTGGCGGATGATGTACATGTAACTATTTTTACACAACCTCCCCACCCCAGGTATTCAGGGCACTGCAGAATGAGAATATAAACCATACGAAAAATATCACTGAAGGGAAACAAAGCCTCGAAATTGTAAACAAGTAAAACAAATAATGAAGGGAAAAAATGAAGGGTTCTACTCATGAAGGACAACAGTGCTAATAATGGAAGACACCTCTGACAAATACCTTTTCTCTTCTGTATCTATAGCTTGTTATCCTGGTAAAGTATTAGAATAAATATAAGTTATCATTATGAGTATAGATCAATGTCCATTATATGCAAATATAAACACACACACTCCAGTCTAGACCACAAACTTGAATACTACAGGGGAAGAGGGGGAAGTTTTGCTCCTCATAGGTTTTATAACAATTACTGCATCATAACTTAAATATCTATTATGTCATTGTCTGTTAAATGCTATACTCCTTTGCCCAGCATTATCCAAACCTTTTTGTATCCCACATTAAAATATTTCATACATATTTCAACAAGGATTTTTTTCTTGATTCAATTTGTAATATTTCAATAATTCTGGAAAAAATAAATTGTGTGGATTTGTAGAAAAAAATGAATATTTTTCTTTCCAGAATGCTTAAAATCATCACTCTAACAGCATGTGAGTACATATAATTCCAAATATGAAATCATAACCATAACCTCAGTCATTACCTGGGAACTCCAGAGCTAAAGCATGAGTCTCTACACCTTGATTTAAATTCCCTAGCAAGTAGCTGTAGCAGACTCCTAACCCACAATCAGCCAGACGCAGAGGGGGACACATACCACGATGAATACTGCGTGGCATATCTATATCTACCTGAAGACAAGTTAAAGATTGGCTACAGACTGTTATACCAATTATATTAGACCAGTGAAAACCAGCAGGATCTTATTAAAGGGGACAAGGCAAAGATGCCACATTTATTATGATAATTTATGACTAATAACTAATATCTTAATTCTTATACACACACATTATACCTATTACCTATACACACACACACACACACACACACACACACACATTCACCAGGTGTTCTGCAGCTGCTGCATAGTTACCAGTCCTGAAGATAGCTTAAATTCATGGCTTGATTTTGCAGATTGGGTTCGTAGCTTGTGGCAGCTAACTGGCCAGGAAAGCTGGGCACAAGGCTGAGCTGGATCTCTGTTGGGCAGGCACCGATGTTCTTCCATGTTGGCAGCAGAATGTTACCCAGAGTCTCTCATCTCACCCTTCTTCTTTTTTTATAGGCTTTTAGTTTGGATTCAAAGTCTATAGGTCTTGCTGTGTCATGCTGCCTCTGGGTTTAGACTGATCACCCATCAATTGCAGGCGTGACTTTCAGCCTTGGACCTTGCTTTGATCTTCCTTCTGTTGTCCTTTTCTTTTTAGGGTGGATGCTTCTTACTTTGTTTAGGGCTGTTGTCTAGGTCTTCAGCCATTGGTATTTGAACTTTATCTCATCAGGACAGGCTGGGGCTGGAGGTTGATTCCATCATTCATACATACCTCATTCACACATCTAAACTAAACTAATAAGATTACAGCAGGGTTTGCAAAAATGAAGGTTGGAGGAAGCTTTTACAAAATGGAGTGAGTGTTTTAAAATGGGGTTTGAATTACAATATGGAACAGAAGTTACAGTATAGGCAAGTGTAGTGAATGGTGAACAGAAGTTACATTAATAAAGTGAACAATTGAAAACAATTTCATTTATCAGTTCTACAAGACTAGTCTATATTATAATTTAAAACTTATTTTCAGAGGATCTGAACTGCATGTGCTCATAATCTCCAAAAATCAGTTGAACTTTGGTGGTTGTATTAATACAGGTTCATTCCTAAAAGGAATACTGTATGAGGGTGCATGGGACACAACTTCTGTGCCCATATTATGGCACCTCCCAAAACAAGATCCTCTGTCTGGAGTGGCACACTGGCTTTCTGGAGTGAGGGCCAGGGATGTGGTTTGCAATAGCAAATCTAGGATTTTGCAGTGGGGAACTGCTGAGTGGGGGGCCAATATACAGACAGATTAGTTACATTTTTATGGAAGACTGTGAACTGCATGGTAATAAACATTTCAGGCAAGCAATAATCCAAAGAACTACAACAAATTCTGCAAATCACAAACAAACCAGTTAGAATGAAAACAAATGAAAACAAAACATATTGAGAATTTCCTTTTTGAAATGAAAAGCCATCCTAGCAAACTAGAAATTTTATTTTAATAAGACAAAACAAAATTCCACCTAAAGCCAACCAAATTTTAAAATTTCAAATAAAAGAACAACCCTACCAACTAACCATTTCCTTTTTAAAATGAAAAACCATACTGCAAAGCTGAAAATAGTCAAAATCATGTAGGCACCAAATTAAAATTTCTTGTTTGAAGGAAGAGACAATTCAGTTCTTTACAATGAGCATTTTGTTTGCATGAGGAAAAGGGAACCACAACAGTTTAACCAAACAAAATTTAACAATCTATGGATAGGTCTGTGAAAGGGTTTTCAGAACATATTATTTAAAAAGTTCTTAATATCAAAGAACATTCTCCAGAAAAATCTTACTTTTCCTTGTCAAACACTGATCTTCTGGAATTCTTTGCTTGAAATCCACAGTGTTTGGCAGTGCTGCTACTCCTGTGTAGCTAAGGCCAGGGGAAGATAGCAAGTGAGCCAAGTTTTCAACTGCTCTCTCCACATCTTCAGGCTGGTTTCTTGTTCCCAGTCCTTCTGAGATTTGAAGAAAGAGGGTCACATCCCTATCCCCAAATTCCTCCATACATAGTTAGTTGACATTTGTCTACATTGACATTTATTGCCAAGATTTTAAAAAATAGGAGCCTAAAGTTAGGCTTCTAAATACTTATTTTGGCTTCTATAGCCCCACTTCTACAAGAATTCATACACCTGAGTAACTTTAATCACATAGATAGTTCCAGTTCAATGGGGTTACTTGTAGGAGTAAAGCTATTCACATGCTTAAGTGTTTATGGAATCACGATTTCAATAAGTGAACTGATTTTCAAAATGCTGAACCTATTTAAGAGCATAAATCAGCCTACATTTAGGCTCCTATTTAAAAAAAATTGTGGCCTTGATTTGTCATCCAGAGAAAGTCTTCAGAATTAACTATCATTAACATAACTAAGTTCACACCTCCCCGACACCTGCTGTTTCAGGCTCTTTGCAGTCAGGCTGTATGTCTACACCCCAAACTTGCATGGGTTTAACTCAACTGGGTTTTGAAATTCATTTAACAGGTGCATACTCTAAATTGGTTTACAGCTGGTTTATATCCATTTAGTGTAATTGGGCAGTTCTCTGGAGACAGGACTTGGTAGGGGAACAGGCTGTAGAGGGAGCATATAGAGCTCAGAGGGGGCAAGCTACTGGGACAGAACAAGGGTAAGAAGTCTGAAGGGGACCAGGTCTTCCCGCTCTCTACTGCACATTGACTAGGCACTAGCATGGGGAACACTGACAGCAGAAGTAGAGAGATAGTCTTCCTGTTCTCAGCATCAACACCACAGTAATCCCTGGAGTTCTGGAGGAGTCAGTGCCCAGTCTTGGAGAGGGTGGCTCACACACAGAGGGAAATGTGTTTTTCAATTGGTGGTTTGTGACCCGTGGGGAAAAGGGGGCAGTGAGGTACCGATAATTTTATTACAGTAACTCTGAAGAAAAATCTCACTCCCCTTACCCTTTAAGGTCAAGCATTTTTTGTCAGTCCCTCAAAACACACACATACAAATTATATAGTCTTAGTGCTATCCTCCATACTTTTTTAACTCTTACTTCTATAGTTGAAAAAGTTTTCGACTTTGAATAAGAGTCCCCAATCTGAAAAGGTTTGGAAACACTGTAACAGAAAATCCAAGGCAATGACTTGAATGTTATTATTAAAAATATATATAAATGTAAGACAGAATATTAATCCCCTGAAGCCCCAGTCACTGTCCAGGTCCCACCAGTAGGACCTAGCCATATAGTTTGAGAAAAGCTAACGTACACGAGTGTCAATCAGGAACAATAGAATTATGTCAGGTTGAAGTTAATAGCATTATCTCAGTGTAAAGAGAACCAGACCCTGGCGTTCCCACACCCCCAGCACTTACCTGGATTTCTGCAGTGCTCAAGCTCTCTGTAGTTTATATTGAAATCAGGCCAATATAGTTACACAGCTATGGATTGTATGGTCCCTAAATACATCATTATATAATAGATTCAAATAGCTTTGGTGTATGACATATGACACACATTTAAAAAAAAATCTAATTACATATTTACTTGAGGGATTGCAAATCTGAAGCAGAGAAAGCATCTCATTTGCTCAGTTTTGTATTTTAACCTGGAAAACCAGAAGAGCTCCAAAGAGGAGCTGCTTATCCCTCTTGAGTGTGTATGTTTTAAAAAGAGCTTTTTATTGGATTTTGATGTAATGTACAAGATCTATATTTGGACGTGAATTTAGTGCTGGGGCCCTGGGACGCAGATGTCTGTTAAGTGACAGTAGGTACAGAAAGGGTGGCAGCAGTGCTAACCTCCCCATGCTGCCCAATCAGGAGATAAAGAACCTGGTTTACAAGAATTGCTGTTAGGGTTAAGCAGGCAGTTCAGTCTTTATGACCCATTCAGTAGCTGGTCTGGCTCCTGAGAATGTCAACAGAAGCCAGCTCATGCTCAGTTTGGTGGAACTGTGAGCACCTAGACATCAGGTGATGGCACCTTTCAGTCACTATTGATCTGAGCAGATTTGGTTACTTGGAAAACATGGGTTCTGATCAAGCCCCAGGAAAGTCTTCTTCATACAGGCTGTCCATGTAGGTGTGTCTGCAGCATTGTTCCCAGCAACTACACTGAGAGCCGTCTTTGGGATCAGGGATTTGCATGTGGGGAACAGGTGGGCAGTGGACAGCACAGGGTGGCTGCCCTCACCAACCCCACAGTGAATCATTTGAGGGTGTATTAATGTTCCCACAGAGCCCCTCTGTGTTGTGGAATTCTCCTCCCCACTCTACAGTGATCCCAAAGGCAGCAGTGAGTGTGGAGGTGTGTGTCCCTAGTAGCAGGGTTTCAATACAGGTGGCCTTGAAGCAGGTGACAGATACTTGGAGGCACCAAAAGCCATGCAGTCATCAGCATGGGTTATACTAGCCACCAGCAGAACTCTGGGAGATCCATGTGTGCTGAGTGCCGAACACCTGCTCATTTCACAGGTTGGGGAAGGCAAAATCCCATGCCCAATGGAGTAAAAGGATGGAAAAGTTAATGATGTGGGAGCCTCATGGAATTTTCTTCTCCCCTGATTCCTCTTTCAGGTTTCTCTACTTGGGAGAGAGGGGGGACATCTACCGCATGGAAATGGAATTTTAAAACAAACTGTGAATAGAAAAAAAATATTAAAGGAGTGGCACAAGGAGCTGCAAAAGGCAGAAAATCAAAAGTTTAAACCAGTTCCTAGGGACACTCTCTTATTGCTAGTGAGTGGATAGGGGTTAATTAACCACTGGTGTCAATGAGATTTACACAAGTGATTGGCCCATGTACTGGTGAGAGAAAAGGTCTCTCTGGGCTAGAACCTGTGCTAGTGTAATAGCTTCATTGCTTCGGTGGCGATATGCTGATCTATACTAGCTGATGCTCTGGCCCTCTGCCTTTAGTTAAGGCTATTGGGTTTATTCTTCCCCTCATATTTTGAACTGTTTGTGTTTATTTGTTGATCTCATAATGCACTTTAATTTTTAGGCTGCTGTTTTATTTTTTAAAGTAATTGCTAGAGCCAACAACAGGGATAAATGATTGAAATGTCATAGTGGAAGTCCTGGACATTTAAGGTTCTTGAGAGAGGATCCATGGCAGGTCCAGGAAAATACAAGGGACAAACACAAATATTTAGACCATAAGAACATACAAATGGAGATACTGGGTCAGACCAAGGATCCATCTAGCCAAGTATTCTATCTTCCAACAGTGGCTAGTGCCAGATGCTTCTGAGGGAATGAACAGGGCAATTTATCAACTGATCCATCCCCTGTTGTCCAGTCCCAGCTTCTGGCAGTCAGAGGTTTAAGGACACTCAGAGCATGGGGTTGCATCCCTGACCATCTTGGCTAATAGCCATCAATGTATCTATCTTCTATGAACTTATCTCATTATTTTTTTAACCCAGTTATATTTTTGGCCTTCACAACATCCCCTGGCAATGAATTGCACAGGGTTGACTATGCATTGTGTGAAGAAGTACCAACATTTATTTTAAACATACTGCCTATTCATTTAATTGGATGAGTCCTGATTCATGTGTTATATGAAGGGGTAAATAGAACTTCCATATTTACTTTCTCCACACCATTTATGATTTTATAGCCCTCTATCCTATCTGTTGCCTCCCCCATCATCTCTTTTCTATGCTGAACAGTCCCAGACTTTTTTCATGTCTCCTCATCTGGAAGCTGTTCAATAACCCTACTAGTTTTTGGCACCTTTCTCTGTACTTTATTCAATTCTACGCTATCTTTTTGAGATAGAATGTCCAGAAATGTACACAGTATTCAAGGTGTGGACATACCATGGATTTATCTAGTGGCATTGTGCTATTTTCCTGTCTTAATATCTATCCCTTTCCTAATGGTTCCTACCAGTTTTTTTTTTTGACTGCCATTGCACATTGAGTAGATGGTTTCAAAGATATTCACGACTCCAAAGAAAGACTTTATATTTAAAAGGGCTTCATTTTATTTTTTTCTATGATGAAAAATACCCTATCAAAGATTAAAAAAAAAAAAAGGCAAATTTTTCCTCCCATGGTTTTATGTCTGAACTTGATAGAGTGCTGTCACACCAACAACTGCCTGTCTGTCTGGCAGAGGAAAAATAACCAAAGTTCTTCTCCTATCTGTAGCACTTAATCTACAAGTGACACTGAACACAAAATATGAAGGCTCTGTGGCTCACTGAGTTCTGGAAACCAGTGCTTTGCAAAAAGTAAGTAAATAAACGGGGGTTGAGAGGGAGCTATGCATACACTGTAAACAAGGGTGATCCTTTTACATCTGTCAGCTGCATTCAGTAACAATAACAAGGTCAGGTATACACATGCAAACCCTAGCAGGGGTAGACTCACAAACACAGTTGCACTGGTTTAAGAAAAGGTGTGATTTTAAAACCAATTAGGTCGGGTGCAGCCTCATGTTGACATTCTATTTAGATTGAAACAAAGCTATTTTGGTTTATCTTAAATTGATTATGAACAGGTTTAAGATAAAATTAACTAAAACTGCTTTAAATCAAAATAAAGGAGTCCACAACAGAGTTTGCACTACTACTTCAACTAAACTGGTTTAACTAAACTGGTGCAAGTTTGTGTATAGACAAGACTGGAGTCACTCTTCAGTGGTTTCTTTTTGAGAGAAGATGATCCTGGGGAGTTATTGATCGCTTTACATCCTCTTCTGTTCAATATATAAATAGTACTGCAGTAAAGTTAGTGAGCAGGTGTCGGACTCTGTGGATATGCCTATCCAGTAATCCAAGGTGTAATTTTGGTGTGTATATATATCCTCAAACTAGCTCAGCTAAAGCAGTGAAGCCACAGCAGTATGAGTGAGCTGCTCAAGTACATACCTAGGTTCCTGGGTGCGCTTGTACAGCCCATGCCAAAATCTATCATGCTGCAGCTTCACTGCTATTGTTACCCAAGCTAGCTAGATTAAAGCTAGCAGGGTTATGCCTACCTGTGCTGCAGTCATACACCCCTGACTGCAATGTAGACATACTCTAAGTAGACAGACAAGGTGGGCGAGGTAATATATTTTATTGGACCAACTTCTGTTCGTGAGAGAGACAAGCTTTTGAGCGTACACAAGGCTCTTCTTCAGGTCCTAACCCGAGTATGCAGGCGACCCCAGCTCTATATTGTCATCTCGCCCAAACCAGCCCGTGCAGTTGATAATTTACACAGAGTCCAAGTGAGATCTCAACCCTTCTGCATTAGGCACTGGATGGAGATCACTAACTCATTGAAGATAGCATCCAATGAGTTTTGCATGGGCTAACAACTTTATTTTACTACTGAGCTTGGCTGATATGAATAGACATCTAGAGGCTCTATCCATTCATGAACCATCAAGTCCCTGGTAAAGCAGTTTTATCATTTAATATCATTCTAATATTGGTTTCCAGTATAAATATTATTTCAATATGGGTTTTTAATTTGATAAACAACTTCCACTTAGTATGGAACTGTTTTATCATAGTGGAAAAATGGCTGGCAGTGCTATTAATGATAATTCTATAGTTATATATTTTCAGTATGTCCAGCATGCTGAATTTAACAGAATTATCGTGAGGGTAGAACTTCACTGAAATGAAAAACATCAAGATGTAACTTTCAGTTTGAAACTACTTCCCCCTCCATGTTGGAACAGCTTCTTGAGTGACATACATGGTCAATTATCTGAAGATAACGATTAATGTTACTGCAATGAGGTGCCAGTAATTTTACACTATTTAGAGAGTTTAAATTTGAAGCCATACTAAAGATCAGTTACCAAAGGACTGAGGGGCTTTCACGGATTTTTCTGTTTACAGGGAGTAGAATATTAATGCAGCTAGTGTTAGTTATTGAATGTAAATAAACACGGATCGAGAAATCAAAGGTTGGATAAGGGTCAGGCTTTTGTCATTTTTGCTATATTCCTAGAAGGCCTCTTCTCTCAAGTAGCACCTCATACAGAATGCACAAAAATGAGGGGTCTAGTCAATTAAGTTTGTTTAAATAACATTAGTGGGCATAAGGCTGAATGATTCTGGAAAGTGTTATCCTAGTGTTCAGAGACCTGCTGTTTAGGCAGCCGGCCAAAATTTATCTCCATGGATTCGCAACAATCAAGGCCTTGACAAGTTTTATGTTCAAAGAAAATCAGTTAGTCAATTAGCTGTTAAGGACTTCAAAACATCTTTTTGTTAGTATGACACTGATTTAAAAGATAAAAGCCTCAGTAAAGCCTTTCAATAGTTTTCAATCCTTTCCCCAAACTCTTCTGATGTGGGAGGGTGGGGGAAGGGAAAAAAGCCCTGCTAAAACAGAGCATAATGGCTGACCAGTTGCCAATCACTTAGGGTAACTCTTCCATTAGTAAGTGGTACATATTCTCTAAAATACAAAGAAGGTTTCAATGGCTTTTACAGTTTCAGACTCCAGTTTCTTCTTTAATTGGATGACTCAATTTAATTTTGAATTAAGTAAAAGAAAAAGTATTACATTCTCCTACATGCCAACTTTGGCAGAAAGCAAGCAAGCAAGCAATGTACTGTTCATATTGTTTTAGGTTTACACATTAAGAGTTAGATTCTTCCTGCAGCGTTGCAGTTCAGAACATCAAAAATCTAGAATACTCTACTTCGTGCATTTAAAGGGCTCGACCATAGTCTCTGCACTACTGGCAAAACAACAAGCGAATGAGCTACATTTGCTCTTTGCAAAGACCATTTTTGCGCTTTGGTAAGGCGGAAGCTGAACAATGATCTATCTCAGTATTTTTCCATGTTGCCTAGCTAGTTCTGCCAAAAGTTATTGAACACAATGCAGAAAACTAACTACAGGGTGAAATTCTGTGCCCAAACTATATTATACAGGAGGTCAGAGTCAAGGACCATAATGCTTGGCATCTATCACTACATCTTCCTACTGTCTTTCAACCTTCAAAGCACCCATGGGCCTGATTATCAGAGGTGTTCACATCACAATCCAACTGCAATGCCTGGATACTACAATGATGAATGCATTGAAGATAATGTCTACAGATCTGCACCCCCACCCTCCTAGCCTCTATTCTTCTTCACTTATCTACGTCAGCTGTCCCTCAACAACCACCTGAATAGAAGGGCATTGCAGCATACTTTGAAAGTCAACAGATTTGGGCTATTTCTTACCATGTGGACAGTGAATTCCAAATTCCAGGCCCATCACAGAAGACACGGTGCCAAGAACTCCTGCTTATGAACAGCACTGAACTTCAGGTTGACAGGTCAGACTTAGAACCAGTTAGTGACAAATTTGGCCATGGTACAACTCTGCTGACATCAATGAATTTGTGAATGGTCTGAAATTGACTCCTGGGGGCAAATCCTGTTCTTTCTCCATAAGGCCCGGATTGGGGAAAGCATCTCTATTCAGGACAAGCATGCACTTATTTGTTTTCCTGAATCAGAGCCTGAGTGTGGAAAGAAAACAAGGGACTGACCCAATGCTCATTGGATACAATGGGAATATTTATTTTGACTTCAGTGGGTTTTATCTCAGGCCCCCAGTGTAGTTCCACTGTGTAAATTGAGGTACAATCTGTGTGTGTGGTGCCCGCACAGGATAGGTATGTGCAAACACTGTTTGGGGGCAGAGTGGGGGCAGACCAGCAAGGAGCGAAGCTACAAAATTATGCATTGTTTAGATCCTTCAGTCCTTCCCTCCCCATGGGAGATAGAGAGTGTTAAGTCTATGGGGCCTACACCAGCCATTAGATTGAAGTAGTCTCTCTCTCCAGAACTCTGCTACCAGGCAATCGTCTTCAGGGAGGATGCCTGGCATCTACCTCTGCTACTTGTTTTGGGCACCTTAATGTGTAAATTAAATTACCTGTCATTGGTGGGTGGGTTACTAATTTTCATATTTTTAAGGAATCACTGGGGAATTTAGTACAATGAAGTTGTGTCTAAAGGTGCTGCCTGGCTAAAAGAACAAGCTTTTGTTTTGTTTAATTTCCAAGTTATAAACCCCATAAATCTGTGAAACAGAGGTATTAAAACTTCAGCTAGCAGCAGAGGAATACTTTATTGCCAAGTGTTTCTTTGGGAGGTGCAGTTTCATGTGTGTTTGAACAGGTAAGTTCTTCTCTTTTTCAGCATTTTAATCATCATCTATGAAAATTAAAATGCATCCATACCTTAGGTTATCTTCAAGGAAATGTTTTCCTTGACTCACAGCTGGTCAATAAACAGGACAAAACTTTCACAAACATGTTAATCAAAATTTGTCTCTCTTTTACTTGATATTTCAATGTAAAAAAAAACATCAGAATTTAAAAAGTTGAAACACTTTGACCAACTCTGTAGGGGTTAAGCTCTGAAAAAATAAAGGGTGGTGGAGCGGAGGCCCGCTATGACGTACATGCAAACCACTTCACGCTATGGGCTAACACCCTGCTAACACAGTTCCCAAATGCTCAGATGGAAGGGAGATGAGCCCCACGCAGCAGCATCTTCCCCTCCTTCCTATCCCACAGAAGTTCCTTCAGGTGAATTGCATACACTTGGTGCTCTGTGGACAGGGAGGTACATGGCTGGGCTGAGAGAAGGCCAGGCTGCAGGAAAGCTGTTAGTGACTTGATTCTTCACTGCTTTGGGCCCTGTGTAGTTATTCATAGTTGTGCAAAGTAAGATTAACACACTCTTTAAAAAATAAAAATAAAAAAATTCTTCACTCACTCAGGTTTTGTCCAGACTAGGGAAAGTGACCAAGTGTGACAACCTGACCTTTCCCTAGCTTAGATGTAGGTTAACATATTATACCTTGACTTAGCTGGTTGAAGATGACACTAGACTCCTGCCTAGCTAAATTGAGATGAAAGGTGATAACCTGCATCTAAGATGTGGGGAAAGTCCTGGTTAGTTAACATGTGATAGCTAACCTCAACCACTTTTCCTAGTCTGGATAATCTCACGTGGTACCTTTTTATACTCACCTTGCACAAGTGTAAGAGGTGGTACAGATACAATCAATCCCTCACATGTGGTATTAGCCCCTGGCAAACAGTGAAAATCCTAGAGATTTAATGCTGACCCTGTATTTCTGGAAAGTGGTCCAAGACATTCCACTGATGAGTACGTTAACCGTGCTTAGACTGAGACAGAACTAATGCAGTTCAGATAAAAGGGTACAAACTTATGCTTAAGAAATGGTTAAACAACATTAGGGTTGTGACACAAACCGGTAAATGGAAGGACTTTTAGTCCTGAATTATACTCTGAGCTAAACTGAGAGGTAATATAAATCATGGTGTATGTTGAACATCATAAGTCAGCGTGGGTATAACCTCCTGCTGAAGGGGGTTTTGGGTTGTAGCAGGGAAGGCAGCCAACAATAGGAAGGTTTAAGAAAGTGTAAGCAGACCCTGGGCTGATTTACTGTTGTGAGATTGACTGGAAATGTGAAGTTCAGGTCAGGCTCCGGATCCAGTTTGAATCCACCTCTAGTTATGATGTAGGCTCAGCGAAAAGCCAGGTGAAGTGAAACAGCTATTATAATTTGTTAAGTACTGAAAAGCTGCTCAGTGCTAAACAATGGACAACAATACAGACAGTTCATGTCCTATTAGAGGATGTCTAGTGTCCACAGGCCTTAATCAGGACTGGAGCTCTGCTAGACTGTAGAAATAGGAAGACAAGTATGGCCGATTTTCAAACACGACTAATGATTTTGGGGTGCCTAAGTTGAGATACCATAAAAGGGTCTGATTTTTAGAAAGTTCTGAGCATGAACCCGAGTATCAGGCCCCTCTAAGGTGCCTCAAATTGGGTGCTGTGCCCCAAACTGGAGGCATCCACCATCAGTGGCCCCTTCAGAAAATTGTGGCCATTTGTCCTTGCCTGGGTGCATTTGGAAATCCTTGGACACATTGAGTTTCACTTCGAGAGTTGCTGCCAAACTGAGCCTAGGCTCAACTCTGTGCAACCCCCATTAACTTCATTTGGAGTTTCATGAACCCTCCAAGCTTTTCAGAGCCCCAAAGCAAAAAAACTCTGAGATGGCCAGAGAGATGGGCAGAGGAGCTGAGGAGATAGATGGAATCTGAGGCAAAGTAAATCTACTTTTTAATTCATTGTGACTCAATTCAATTCCCCTTGACCTCATTGGGATTTTTCCCATGCACTTTAATGGCAGTTGGATGAGGCCTTTTTATGAATAAGGAATGGAACTCTTATTTTAAAATGAGCGAAAAGCATTCTAAGCATATGACTGACTAAGTAATTGAACAAGATACATAGTGCATGTGCCTAACTTTAAGCATATGAGTATTCCCATTAACATTAAACATGCTGAACTGGGGCCTAACTGATGATCACTTTCAATTCTCTAATGCAGCCACAAGGTCAGAAAAGCACCATGAACTGACAAATGTAACATGTTTTTATATTTATACTATAAAAAACCAGCTCATATAGTTTGAGTGAATGTGAAAAATTCCTTACAATGAATCAGACCACCCTCTAGCTAAGATTCTCTTCTCGCTGCCATTGGGGAGTGTCATTTCTCTGATGACACAGGGGTTACTCCACATTTGCAGGGTGAAAGCGAGAGCCAAATTCAGCCCTTTGCATGCACAACTTCAGCACAGAACAGAATCTGATGGCCAATTACCGCCCTCCCTCCTCCTCCCCTTAAAATGGGGTTTATAATGAAAATGTGGACACAATCTTCACCATTACTACATGCTGTTATTGTTAACAGACTCCTCTTTCTTTGTAATTTACACAGATGTACTCTGACTCACGCAGTAGTTACAGATGGTATAGGTTGTTATACATACCATTCCTATACTTATAGAGCAGCAAATACATTCTTTTTAAAGTATGCCTCTGATAAATTTTATTCAAATGTAAAAGGTAATAGGCAGAAAATGTAGTTTGCTTACAAGTTTCCTTTATGGCTGTTTGACTGTCACTTCTCTGCAGATTTATGATAATCATTCTTGCAACAAAAACGTTTACTTCACTGTTTAAATAATAAGGTAATTTGTTACAGCTAATTACTCAAGTGCTTCCTTAATCTCAATTAAAAGATTCAGGCTGATTTTCTATATTTCTGCAGCAGTATGTTCCAGAAGATCTTGTTAATGTATTCCCAATCACATATTTGTTAAGGAATGCATGGTCCATGCAAAACTGAAATGCTAAAATACATAGCTGCAATCTTAAACAATGATTTATTGTGACACGGGATGTGGGACATTTCCACAGCTTTTGTGATTGCAGTAATGAAGCTGTAAACCAAATAGCATGAAATGAAGCAAGGCTTTACAATTTAATCAGCTCGTAAACAGATCTACTGCATCAAGCAAATGACATTATTATCCATCCGAAGTAAATCATGCTAATCTCAGGAGATAAAATCAACATCATTAATGGTCACATGTCATATTCATCAACACTAAACCATCCCTTTTGACAGATTAATCCTAACTACAGCTCCCACGATGTATGGTAATAGGGCTTGGAGCATACATTTCATTCAGCAGTAGGGCTAACCAGCACTCTTAGTCTGCTATTACAAATAATTTTTTTTATTGATTTACATATTTTAAAATGCATTTAAGGTGAGGTACCATTAAACATCCTGTCACTATTACATATTTCTCCTTCACATTCTCAGATGGTATTAATATAAACTGGAAGCCAAACATTGTAGGCCTTACAAATACTTTGTTTATCATGCTGTTATAAGTAATTAAAGATTTCTGCCTCTTTTTTCCCACTCAGCAATGGAAATACACACCCCTTTTTTACAGGATTTAGCGAATAATCAATATTGCCATTTTAATTTAGTATTTGCAATGTGGAAATGCTGGGGGCCTCAATAGTGGATCAGGGTCCCATTGTGCTAGGGCTTATTGCCCATATCTGCTTAATATACTGAGAAAGAACATGCCTATGCACTTATGACATTCTCTCAATATTGAAGCTCACTGTATCCTAAAGAACTATTGTATATTTCTGCTCATTCTTCAGCTCTTGCGTATTGCATATTTGCTTCCAACACAAAATATATTTATTTATCATGAGACTGACCCTGTATGAATGCTTTTGAAAAGTGTCCACTATTCAAAACGTCACTTTCCTGGAACAGGCACTGAATTATATTGACAGGCACATTATCAAGGGCTGCTGACTGACAGAATGAATGACTGCGGCTACATGCCGCATTGCCAGTCATTGACTGAGTGAGTGCAAAAATTATCTACAACCTTTGTAGATCTAAAGCAGTCTGAACTAAGGCTAGGAAAGAAGATATATGCAAGTGATTTACTAGTGCAGCATTTATCAACTTAGTACAAACATCTCAACTATTACCCAAACTACTTCACTAATGTAGTAATTCATTAATGGTTTATTCTCTCGAGACCAACAATTTTTTTTAGACATTCTCTTTATGCAATTATTAATACCATGTTTATTTAAAATATGTATTTCTATTTCACTAATGAAATGTCTGAGATACAATTTTTAAAAGAACCACAGCCTTATCCAACTGTTGTTAAGCAAACGGACACTAAGACATCCAAAAAAAAAGTATGAGGGCAAGACAAAAGCTTGATATCAAATTTACAGACCAAATAGGGTTGACACAAATCGGTGAATTTGGTTAAAAGAGAAGGCAACATCCCCTCTGGATTGTGCTGATGCTTTAACAACAGAGTAAACTAAATATAAATGTGTATCATTTATTTGCTAAAATGATTTATTGCATGGACTGTTTTTTTGTTTGTTTGTTTGTTTTTAATAGACATAATGGTAGCCTGAAAAGCTATACCACAAAGATTTTTTCCCTTTGTAAAATCTCATCTATCAATTAGACAAATTAATAAAATGTTGCAGTAAGTACATTAATTTCAAAGCTTAAAAAGTACCAGGATCAAGTTTACTGGAATTCACTGAACTCAATAAGATTGTATGACTTAGATCGGGGTAGGCAACCTATGGCATGCGTGCCAAAGGCAGCGTGCAAACTGATTTTTAGTGGCACTCATACTGCCCGGGTCCTGGCCATCAGTCCAGGGGGCTCTGCATTTTAATTTAATTTTAAATAAAGCTTCTTAAACATTTTTAAAACCATATTTACTTTAGATACAACAATAGTTTAGTTATATATTATAGACTTATAGAAAAAGACCTTCTAAACATGTTAAAATGTATTACTGGCATGCAAAACCTTAAATTAGAGTGAATAAATGAAGATTTGGCACACCACTTCTGAAAGGTTGCCGACCCCTGACTTAGATTGTCATAGTACTTTGAGATTCCTTAAAAGTCTATTTTTTCTCTATTTTGTGCTTGATACACAGGGGTCCTCTGCGCCCAGGCTGGAGTTATCATGTTTCCCCCTAGTATTCCATCTTCATGTCACTTCCACTTTGAGACCATTATTGTCTTTCGACTGGAAGGGCTTGCTGTCATGGTATAATTCCCCACTCTGGACCTTAGCGTCCAAAAGATGGGGTACCAGCATGAATTCCTCTAAGCTCAATTACCAGCTTAGTACTTGTAGCGCTGCTACCAACCAGGAATTCCAGTGCCTGGTACACTCCGGTCCCCCCCAAAACCTTGCCCGGGGACCCCCAAGACTCAGTCCCTCTGGAAAGTAAACCCTTTCCCTCACCGTTGCCTCTCCCAGGCTTCCCCTCCCTGGGTTACCCTGGAAGATTACTGTGATTCACACTCCTTGAATCTTAAAACAGAGAGGAAAATTCACCTTCCCCCCTCCTTCTCTCTCCCCCTCCCAGACTCTCTATCATAACCTAGTCCCAGATTTGGACCTTAGTGTCTAAAATATGGGGGTTAGCATGAAACCCTCCAAGCTTAGTTACCAGCTTGGACCTGGTAAATTAGAGTGTTTTGGGGCACTCTGGTCCCCCCAAACCTTCCCTGGGGACCCCAAGACCCAAATCCCTTGAGTCTCACAACAAAGGGAAATAAACCTTTTCCCTACCCTCCTCCAGGTGTTCCTGCAGAGATAGACAGAAACAAGCTTCGTGAATCTAAGCAGAGGGATTCCACCCTCCCCGTTTCCAGCCTTGGAAAACAAAAGTACCGAGAGCATGTCATAAACAGATAGCTAAGGGTTAATGTCTCTTACACCTGGAAAGAAGTACCTGAAACACCTAACCAGAGGAACAATCAGGAAACCAGACTTTTTCAGGTCTGGGTGGAGAGAAGTTTGTGTGTGAGTCCTTTGTTCTTGGTCTTCTGCTTGTCTCTCTCTCGGCTATGGAAGGATTTTTGTTTCCTGCTTTCTAATCTTCTGTTTCCAAGTTGTGAGTACTAAGATCATAATACAATAGGGGTTATTGTTTTTTCTTTTGTATTTACATGGTGTAGTTGCTGGAGTGTTTTGAATTGTATTCTTTTTGAATAAGGCTGTTTATTCATATTCCTTTTAAGCAATTGACCCTGTATTTGTCACCTTGATACAGAGAGACCATTTTTATGTATTTTTTTTCTTTTTACATAAAGCTTTCTTTTTAAGACCTGTTGGAGTTTTTCTTTAGTGGGGAACTCCAGGGAATTGAGTCTGTGCTTACCAGGGAATTGGTGGGAGAAAGAAGTCAGGGGGAAATCTGTGTGTGTTAGATTTACTAGCCTGACTTTGCATTCCCTCTGGGTGAGGGGGAAAGAGAGATTAGCTCTCGGTACTTCTGTTTTCCAAGGCTGGAAACGGGGAGGGTGGAATCCCTCTGTTTAGATTCATGGAGCTTGTTTCTGTGCATCTCTCCAGGAACACCTGGAGGGGGGAAGGGAAAAGGTTTATTTCCCTTTGTTGTGAGACTCAAGGGATTTGGGTCTTGGGGTCCCCAGGGAAGGTTTGGGGGGACCAAAGTGCCCCAAAACACTCTAATTTTTTGGGTGGTGGGAGCTTTACCAGGTCCAAGCTGGTAACTAAGCTTGAAGGTTTTCATGCTAACCCCCATATTTTGGACGCTAAGGTCCAAATCTGGGACTAGGTTATGATATGGTGGCAGCATACCTCACAAGACCGGACATACTTGGCAACGTCCTTGCCCATCCCCTCCCAGTGGAAGGACTTCCCCAACCGGTCCTTGGTTCTGTTCACCCCAGCATGGCCACTGGGATGATCATGGGCTAAGCTTAAGAGCTTCCCCCGGTACTTAGTTGGAACGACCAACTGTTTTTGCGGCTGCCATTCTTCCCGGTGTCCACCAGAAAGAATTTCCTTGTATAAAAGTCCTTGGTCTATAACAAACCAGGATCGATTAGAAGAGCTGAAAGGCGGTGGGGTGCTCCGTGCTGCCGCCCAAGCTTTTTGAAGACTGTCATCTGCTTCCTGCTCAGTCTGGAACTGTTCCCTTGAGGCTGGGGTTACCAGTTCTTCCTCAGACTGTGGACTTGGGCTTGGTCTCTCTGGAAGCGATGTAGGTGATGGGGTTGTTTCCGTTGCTGGTGAACCGCTCTCCGCTGGTGCACCTGAGGGTATTTCAGGCTCTGGCTGAGCCTTTTGGGTATGGCTGTCTGCTGCTTCTGCCAGTTCTGGCTCACTGGTGTCCTCTGGTGTTGAGTTTGAAGATGTGGTTGCAATTGCTGGTGCTGGTTGCTGTTTCAGTTCTGGGCCTGGGACTGGAGGTGCTGTGGCTGTTTCAGTGGTTGGCATGGAATCCGGGTCCACTCCTCTGTCTGAGTCTCTGGTAACACAGACGAGGCGTCTGTGGACGGCTCAGGAACAGGAATGGGTGTGGAAGCTTGCCTGGTTTGGCTACGTGTAACCATTCCCACTCGCTTGGCCCGCTTCACCTGGTTGGCCAAGTCTTCCCCCAGTAGCATGGGGATAGGATAATTGTCATAGACTGCAAAAGTTCACATTCCTGACCAGCCTTTGTACTGGACAGGCAGTTTAGCTGTAGGCAAGTCTACAGCTTGTGACATGAAGGGGTAAATTGTCACTTTGGCCTTTGGGTTGATGAATTTGGGGTCTACGAAGGATTGGTGGATAGCTGACACTTGTGCCCCCGTGTCTCTCCACGCAGTAACCTTCTTTCCGCCCACTCTCAAATTTTCCCTTCGCTTCAAGGGTATTTGAGAGGCATCGGGGCCTGGGGATCTTTTGGGTGATGGTGGTGTAATGAACTGTACTCGGATGGCGTTCTTTGGACAGTTGGCCTTGATATGTCCCAGTTCATTACACTTAAAGCATCTTCCATCTGATGGGTCACTGGGTCGAGGTGAGTTACTGGAGACTGGTGAGGTGGAAGAATAGTGTGTCTGTGGCTTTACTTGGGTTGTAGGTGGTGTTTTTGGCTGCCCTTGGTTGTAGGGTTTATGGTCGGTGTGCCCCCTGGGGAATTCGTTCCCCTTGACAGTAGCTTTATTGCTTTCTGCCACTTCCATCCATCTGGCTTCAATCTCCCCCGCCTTGATGAGATTTTTGGGTTTTCCATCTTGTATGTACCGTGTTATGTCCTCAGGAACACCATCCAAGAACTGCTCCATTTGTATGAGGAGGTGCAGTTCTTCCAAGGATTTAACATTGTGTCCTGATATCCAGGCCTCATAATTTTTCCCAACGTAGTAGGCGTGTTGGGAAATGACACATCTGGTTTCCACTTTTGGGTTCTGAAATGCCGACGAGCATGATCCGGGGTTATCCCCATTCTGTATCTGGCCTTGGTTTGAAAAAGTTTATAGTCGTTCATGTTCTCCTTAGGCATTTCAGCTGCCACCTCTGTTAAAGGTCCACTGAGTTGTGGCCTCAATTCTACCATGTACTGGTTTTCAGGGATGCTGTACCCAAGACAGGCTCTTTCAAAATTTTCCAAGAAGGCCTCAGTGTCATCACCTGCCTTGTAGGAGGGAAATTTCCTGTGCTGTGGAACAATCATTGGCGCAGGGTTGTTAGGGTTGGCTGTGTTTTGTTTAGCCTTTTCTAATTCCAGGGTCTGGAAGTATGCCTCCCTCTGGAGTTCTATCTGTCTTTTGTGGGCTGCATCTTCTTCTTGTTTCCTTCTGTGTGCCACCTCTTCTTCTTGTTTACGTCGGTGGGCCACCTCTTCTTCTTCTAGTTTTCTTTTGTGGGCTGCCTCTTTGGCTGCTTGTTCTCTTTTGTAGGCTGCCAGTTTGATGCTTTCTTCCTTTTCTTTCAGCTCCACCTCTTTTTGTCTTTTTTCCAGTAGTCGCCTGTGTTCAGCTTGTTTGATTTGTTCTTCGGCCTCCCTTTTTTCCTTGGAAGTCATGGTTCCTGTTTTCTTGTGTTGGGGTGCCCTCTGGTGTTTATTGTCTGAACTGCAGGCTCTGTTGCCTCCTGGGGTCTGCCTAGCAACAGTGCCTTTTTCCCTTTCTTCCTCTATCTTTTCAAGGTAAAGTAAACCAGAAAAACCACTTTATTTGCATGTGTATAGTGCTGGAATTTGACTCCTAATGGGAGTGCTATTGTGTGACAAAAGACCCTTAATAGTTACTTAATGGTTGCTTGCTTAATATGCAAGCCAGAAACTGCAAGAGAGAGCAGAGAAAAAAAAATTCTCTCTGGTTCCTTTTAAAACCAAACTGTTCCTCTCTGCTTAAAAGCCCCTAGCAGAGAAAAGAAAAATGTAATATTCCTACTGGCTTCTGGATTATATCTATCCCACCGCTGCCACCATATCATAACCTAGTCCCAGATTTGGACCTTAGCGTCCAAAATATGGGGGTTAGCATGAAACCCTCCAAGCTTAGTTACCAGCTTGGACCTGGTAAAGCTGACACCACCCAAAAAATTAGAGTGTTTTGGGGCACTCTGGTCCCCCCAAACCTTCCCTGGGGACCCCAAGACCCAAATCCCTTGAGTCTCACAACAAAGGGAAATAAACCTTTTCCCTTCCTCCCTCCAGGTGTTCCTGGAGAGATACACAGAAACAAGCTCCGTGAATCTAAACAGAGGGATTCCACCCTCCCCGTTTCCAGCCTTGGAACACAAAAGTACCGAGAGCTAATCTCTCTTCCCCCCTCACCCAGAGGGAATGCAAAGTCAGGCTAGTAAATCTAACACACACAGATTTCCCCCTGACTTCTTTCTCCCACCAATTCCCTGGTGAGCACAGACTCAATTTCCTGGAGTTCCCCACTAAAGAAAAACTCCAACAGGTCTTAAAAAGAAAGCTTTATGTAAAAAGAAAGAAAAATACATAAAAAATGGTCTCTCTGTATTAAGGTGACAAATACAGGGTCATTTGCTTAAAAGAAATATGAATAAACAGCCTTATTCAAAAAGAATACAATTTAAAACATTCCAGCAACTATACCATGTAAATAAGAATGAAAAAAAAAACAATAACCCCTATTGTATTATGATCTCTGTACTCACAACTTGGAAACAGAAGATTAGAAAGCAGGAAATAGAAAAATCCTTCCCATAGCTGAGAGGGACAGGCAGAAGACCCAAGAACAAAGGACTCACACACAAACTTCCCTCCACCCAGACCTGAAAAAGTCTGGTTTCCTGATTGTTCCTCTGGTCAGGTGTTTCAGGTACTTCTTTCCAGGTGTAAGAGACATTAACCCTTAGCTATCTGTTTATGACACTCTTCCTGAGAGATAAAGTAATCCTAACACAGAGAAAATTAACCTCTCTCTCCCCCTTCCCTCCTTTCTCCCCACCAATTCCCTGGTGGATCCAGACCCAGTCCCCTGGGGTCTCACCAGAATAAAAAACAATCAGGTTCTTAAACAAGAAAAGCTTTTAATTAAAGAAAGAAAAAACAGTAAAAATTATCTTTGTAAATTTAAGATGGAATATGTTACAGGGTCTTTCAGCTATAGACACTGGGAATACCCTCCCAGCCTAAGTATACAAATACAAATTAAAATCCTTTCAGCAAAATACAAATTTGAACTCCTTCCAGCCAAATACACATTTGCAAATAAAGAAAACAAACATAAGCCTAACTCGCCTTATCTACCTAGTACTCACTATTCTGGACATATAAGAGACTGTATGAAAGAGATTGGAGAGAAACCTGGTTGCATGTCTGGTCCCTCTGAGCCCCCAGATTGAACAACAACCAAAAACTAACAGCACACACAAAAACTTCCCTCTCTCAAGATTTGAAAGTATCCTGTCCCCTGATTGGTCCTCTGGTCAGGTGACAGCCAGGCTCACTGAACTTGTTAATCCTTTACAGTCAAAACAGACATGAAGTACTCCTGTTCTATTAACCCTTAACTATCTGTTTATGACACGTGCCTACGGAGTTCATCAAGGTTGTGTCTTTATTGGCCCAGGAGATCACTGCTGGACAATAAATATCCTCTCCTCCATTAAGTAATCACATTGTCATGGCAATTTTTATTATTGCTTATTTGTATTAGGGTAGCAAATCAGATGTCTCAAGTGAGATCGGAGCCCCATTGTTCTAGGTGTTGTATAAAAACATAGTAAGATATAGCCCCTGCCAAAAACATCCTATAATCCAAATAGATGAGACAGACAAGAGAAACATTATCCCTATTTTACAGATGGAAAACTGTAGGCACAGAGATTCAGTGATTTGCCCAAGGGCACACAGGAACTCTGTGGTAGAGCCAGGAATTGACCCCAAATTGGAGTCCCAATCCAGTGCCTTAACTGCAAGATCATCTCCCAACCCAAGGAGCAAGAGATTGCTACAAGCTACCCAGCTCAGGCTGTCAGTATTGCAATGTAAAGAATTAACACTGAGCCAGCATACTGGCTCGTTCATCTACATTTTGCATTTTGACATTTGGACATGAAATCAAATGATGTTTTTTTCCCCACTTGTGAGTATGACGCTTTTGATTTTCTCAAGTGTATGAACACACATGCAGATGGTTACAAAATACCATCTTGGTCTCATTTTAAAATGCTGTTTTCAAATTACAAAATATTGTGGCTAAAATCTGACAGGGTGGTTAAAAATATAGATTCTTAGTAATAACTTTGTATTAGATATGCAGTGACTCTGTCCCACGCTGACCTTTGAAATGATCATGGTTTTTTTTTTAAGTATCCAAATTTCACCTGGGCCAAATTTCAGATCTATCCAAGTCATCATCATCATCATCCCTAACCCAGTGCCATTGACAGCCCAGTCTTTGCTACTTTCTGTTGGAATACAGCCCTAGCTGGCCTGCTGAGAATTCCTTAGGAAGCTGTCAACTGGCAAAACCAGCTCCTGTGTTAGCCACCACACCCATCTTATTGTAGGGCCTGGAACAGATCATAACTGGGGTACTCCAAATCTCAGCTAGGTCCCTTATTGACCTTACTCAGTTGGCAAAGTTTAGAGAAGCCCCTAAATTGCCCTAACACACATTCGACCCAGCACAAAACAGCACACGAAATCAGGGAGCTGTAACTGGATCCCTGATGGCCTGTCCCACTCATTTGCACTAAAAGTGGGGGACGCCACCAATATTGTCACCCGAGTGTCAATTCCAAAAGAAAATTATGCAGGCAGGTTCTGTTGTATCTGGGCAATTTGAGATGAATGGAAACCTTTGACTGAAGTAAGGTAGATTTTGTTGCATGGCTAACAGACAGTAGGAATGTTTCTAATCACTCATTTTAACTCTGTGCCTTTAAGCATATGGATTAGGATGGGATAGGCAACCTACGGCATGTGTGCCGAAGGCGGCACATGAGCTGATTTTCAGTGGCACTCACACTGCCTGGGTCCTGGCCACTAGTCCGGGGGGCTCTGCATTTCAATTTAATTTTAAATGAAGCTTCTTAAACATTTTAAATACCTTATTTAATTGACATACAACAATAGTTTAGTTATATATTATAGACTTATAGAAAGAGACCTTCTGAAAACGTTAGAATGTATTACTGGCACGCGAACCCTTAAATTAGAGTGAATAAATAAAGACTTGACACACCGCTTCTGAAAGGTTGCCGACCCCTGGATTAGGAGAATGGTGGCTTTTGCAATAATAAAGAGACATAATTCCATGGAACAAACTAACATCTAGCAATAAAGTAGCCATTCTTTTTTGGCCCTCACCAAGGAAAAAGTTTTCAATCAATGCCTAAAGGAAAAAATTATGAAAAAAACAAAAAACATTTTCTTAGACTCAGGGCTGGCTCCAGGGTTTTTGCCACCCCAAGTAGCGGGGGAAAAAAATAGCCCCAGTCGGCGGCAGCTCCACCATGCCACTTTCTTCTTCGGCGGCAATTTGGCAGCAGGTCCTTCTCTCTGAGAGGGACCAAGAGACCCGCCGCTGAATTGCTGCCGAAGAGCCCGACATGCTGCCCCTTCCCCTTGGCCGCCCCAAGCACCTACTTGCTGAGCTGGTGCCTGGAGCTGGCCCTGCTTAGACTTGTGCATAAAGGGATTTGGAAGTGAAACCTACAGAAGCCATGGTTTACCTGTAGTACAATTCTGCATCATCTGTAGCCTTTTTAGCAAGAGACTTCTTAAATATATCATTAATTTAGTGATAACATTATAAAGAGAACTAGTGACTCTATTTGTTTTCCTTTTGAGATATAGCTATAATAGGAAGCCAGGCACGATTTTAATAAGTCATGATACTATTCTATCAGTTGAAGGAGCTATAGAGAGAACCCATGTAGATAACTCGCTGGAGCCTCAAAATGATCTTTGTATCTTGACGTGATTTATCATTTCATTCCTCAAAAATGAAAAGAAGATGTGATTTAAAATGTCATGCTTTGGTTGCATGAGCCAGATTCCTGTAATCAATCATCCAAAATAAACTGCATTATTTAGGAGCTATTTGAAGGGAGACAAGTCAAAAACATGATTAAAAAAACATGGCCAAAAAATTGCTAGGGGAAAAAAAAAAGAGGGTTTAGCATATAAAGCATCTGAATTTTTTACAGATAAATGTTGATTGTTGTTTTGTATTTAGGACAATTTTATAAAATAAATCAGTCCATGAGCACAGGCTGCAAAACAAAGTGTTTATACACACTACTAACATCAGTCTAACAGCTGACTATTATAAAGGCACCACTAAAATAGCATGGTAATCATCTTTCACAATCCCAGGCAAAGAGAGGATACAGGGGGCTTGCAATAAGACAGGAAGGGTTTGACTGAGCACTGTATAGACATTTGCCCTTGTGCAGATTGGCCATAACCCATGACCAGATCAGAATGGTAGCACTTTACCCCCACTGTTGACAGGTGTAAAGGATGACACCATGTGCCAAGCAATATAGAATCAGACCCCAAACCTCTCACCTGTAGCTTGTCAATTTGGATTTGGCCCAGGTTTGTAAAGACTAATGTCAAAAATGGTTGCCATCTGAACCAGTGGCCTGCGGGTGTTGGTGGTCTCAGCCTTGCTATTCGGCTCAACCTAGAGTCTAGAAATGCCTTTAAAAGGTCAGTGTAAAAGATACAGGGTGAAGCAATAATTAAACTACATGTCATATTAGTGGCATGACATACAGCACTCAGATATATGCGGTGGGAACATGAGATACACATAGAGTCTGCTCTTGGTTACCCCACTAAATTGGTGAAAGAGAGTAAGTGGTAAAGTATGGAGCTTGACCCAATTAGGTACTCCGGGGGGTGGCAATAGTAGTAAAATATTCACAGATTCAGAGATTCCCAGGCCTGAAGGAACCATAGTGATACTCTAGTCTGATACGTGTCTAACACAGGTCATAGAACTTCCCCCAAACAATTTCTAGAGCAGATCTTTTAGAAAAGCATCCAATCTTGAATTAAAAATGGTTAGGGATGGAGAATCCACCATGATCGTTGGTAAATTGTTTTGGAGGTTAAATACTCTTACTGTTAAAATGTACTCCTAGTTTTCAGTCTGAATTTGTATAGCTTCAACTTCCAGCCATTGGATCATGTCATATCTTTCTCTGCTAGACTGAAGAGCACATTATTAAATAGTTTTCCCCATTTAGGTACTTATAGACTGTAATCAACCCTTAACCTTTTAGTTAAGCTAAATAGATTTTGCTCCTTGAGTCTATCACAAAAAAGTGCTACCGTGGCTAACCAACAAAGTAAAAGAAGCAGTGAGAGGCAAAAAGGCATCCTTTAAAAAGTGGAAGTAAAATCCTATTGAGGAAAATAGGAAGGAGCATTAACTCTGGCCCGTGAAGTGTAAAAATATAATTAGGCAGGTTAAAAAAGAATTTGAAAAACAGCTGGTCAGCCACTCAAAAGGTAACAGCAAATTTTCTTCAAGGCCAACAGAAGCAGGAAGCCTGCTAAACAGTCAGAGGAGCCACTGGATGATCGAGATGCTAAAGGTGCACTCAAGGAAGATAAGGCCATTGCAGAGACACTAAATTAATTCTTTCCATCAATCTTCACAGCTGAGTATGTGAGGGAGATTCCCAAACTTGAGCCATTCTTTTTAGGTGACAAATCTGAGGAACTGTCCCAGATTGAGGTGTCATTAGAGGAGGTTTTGGAACAAACTGACAAATTAAACAGCAATAAGTCACTTGGACCAGATGGTATTCACCCAAGAGTTCTGAAGGAACTCAAATATGAAATGGCAGAAGTACTAACTGTGCTATGTAACCTATCATTTAGATCAGCTTTTGAACCAAATGACTGGAGGATAGCTAATGTGATGCAAATTTTTATTTAAAAAAAAAAAAAAGGCTCCAGAGGTGATCCCAGCACTTACAGCCAAGTAAGCTTAAAACTTTAGTACCAGGCTGGTTGAAACTATAGTAAAGAACAGAATTGTGAGATGAACATGTGTCATAAACAGATAGCTAAGGGTTAATGTCTCTTTCACCTGAAGCACCTGACCAGAGGACGAATCAGGAAACCGGATTTTTTCAACTCTGGGTGGAGGGAAGTTTGTGTCTGAGTCTTTGTTGTCTGTCTGCCTGCTTTCTCTGAGCTTTGGAGACGTAGTTTCTGCTTTCTAATCTTCTGTTTCTAAGTGTAAGGACAAAGAGATCAGATAGTAAGTTATATGGTTTCTTTTCTTTGGTATTTGCATGAATATAAGTGCTGAAGTGCTTTGATTTGTATTCTTTTTGAATAAGGCTGTTTATTCATATTTTTTTAAGCAATTAACCCTGTATTTTGTCACCTTAATACAGAAAAACCATTTGTATGTATTTTTCTTTCTTTTTTATATAAAGCTTTCTTTTAAGACCTGGTGGAGTTTTTCTTTACTTCAGGGAAATTGAGTCTGCACTCACCAGGGAATTGGTGGGAGGAAGAAATCAGGGGGAGATCTGTGTGTGTTGGATTTGCTAGCCTGATTTTGCATTCCCTCTGGGTGAAGAGGAAAGTGCTTTTGTTTCCAGGACTGGGAACGGAGAGGGGGAGTCACTCTGTTTGGATTCACAGAGCTTGGGTCTGTGTATCTCTCCAGGAGCACCTGGAGGGGGGAAGGGAAAAAGGATTATTTTCCTTTGTTGTGAGACTCAAGGGATTTGGGTCTTGGGGTCCCCAGGGAAGGTTTTTCAGGGGGACCAGAGTGCCCCAAAACACTCTAATTTTTTGGGTGGTGGCAGCAAGTACCAGGTCCAAGCTGGTAGCTAAGCTTGGAGGTTTTCATGCTAACTCCCATATTTTGGACGCTAAGGTCCAAATCTGGGACTAAAGTTATGACAACATGATGTGTTGAGGAAGAGTCAACATGGTTTTTGAAAAGGGAAATCATGCCTCGCCAATCGACTAGAATTCTTTGAGGGGGGTCAACAAGCATGTGGACAAGGGGTATCTGAGGGATCCAGTGGATATAGCGTACTTAGATTTTCAGAAAGCCTGTGACAAGGTCCCTCCTCAAAGGCTGTTAAGCAAAGTAAGTTATCATGGAATAAGAGGGAAGGTCCTTTCATGGATCAGTAACTAGTTAAAAATAGGAAACAAAGGGTAGGAATAAATGGTCAGTTTTCACAATGGATAGAGATAAATAGTGGTGCCCCTCAGGGATCTGTGCTGGGGCCATTATTGTTCAACATATCCATAATTGATCTGGAAAAAGGAGTAAACAGTAGGTGGCAAATTTTGCAGATGATACAAAACTACTCAAGATAGATAAGTCCAAAGCAGACTGTGAAGAGTTACAAGAGAGCTCACAAAACTGAGTGACTTGGCAACAAATTGTCCATAAATGAAAAAAGTAATACACATTGGAAAACATAATCCCAACAGTACATACAAAATGAGTAGTAACAGCTAATTTAGACCCATGAAGAAATATCTTGGAGTCATTGTGGATAGTTCCTGAAAACATCCACTCAATGTGCAGCGGCAGTCGAAAAAACCCTAACAGAACATTGGGAATCTTTAGGCAAGCGATAGATAATAAGACAGAAAATATCATATTGCATCTATTTAAATCCATGGTATGCCACACCTTGAATACTGTGTGCAGATCTGGTCATCCCATCTCGAAAAAGATATATTGGAATTGGAAGAGGTATGTAAACAGGCAACCGCTTCCATTTGAGGAGAGATTGAAATGAATGAAAAGACACCAAATGAAATTAATAGGCAACAGGTTTAAAATGAACAGAAGGAAGTACTTCTTCACACAATGCACAGTAAACCTGTGGAACTTATTGCCAAGGGATGTTGTGAAGGCCAAAAGTATAACTGGGTTCAAAAAAGAACTAGATAAGTTCATGGAGGATAGGTCCATCAATGGCTATTAGACAGGATGGGCCGGGATGGTGTCCCTAGCCTCTGTTTGCCAGAAGCTGGGAAATGGGCAACAGGGAATGGATTGCTTGATGGTTATCTGTTCTGTTCATTCTCTCTGGGGCACCTGGCATTGGCATGACAGGATACTGGACTAGATGGACCATTCGTCTGACCCAGTATGGCCATTCTTATATTTTCTAATCCTTTAATCATTCTTGTGTCTTTTCTCTTAACCCTCTTCAATTTTTCAACATCCTTCCTGAATTGTGATCACCAGAACTGCACGCAGCATTCCAGCAGCAGTTGTACCAGTGCCAAATACAGTGTTAAAATAACCTCTCTACTCCTACTTGAAATTCCCTTGTTTATGTACACAAAGATTGCACGAGCCCGTTTAGCCATAGCATCACATTGGAAGTTCATGTGCAGCTGATTATCCACCAAACCCCTCAAATTTCTTCAGAGTCACAGCTTCCCAGGATAGTATGTGCTTTGTTCCTAGATGTATACATTTATACAGCTGGATGTAGGTGCCAAGGAATATAGGCACCCAGGAAATAGAAGAGATGAGAGTAGCTGAAAGTTCCTGCTAGTTGCTTTTCCTAATATGCTACCCCTTTCTGACCATTTAGCATTTACATTACATTAAATTTACCTGCCCACTGAGCGTCCAATTGGTACAAGCTGCCTGCTTTAATGATTTACACTACTTATCTAACCAGCATACATCAATGTGGAATTGGCACCACCACTGTTTGTGTCATTGCTGAACTGAATCTTGATTTATAACTTATAACTCCATTTACATCACTGCAGAATTCGGATCCTCTACATTAGAGAGATATCAGAGAAAAGTTCATAATGCATGATAGCAAGGTGAATGCTCAACTATATCTGCAAGTTAAAATCTTATAAGAAAACAAGGAAACATTCCTTTATGCTCATTGAGGTCCAAGTCAACAAGTAGAATTTATGTGGCCGTTATTCAGCAAAATTGTATTAGCCACTCTTTCTTGTGTTCTATCATCTACACTTAATAATGACATAAGAGAGAAGTGCCATGTCTAATCTTTCAGCTTTAGATTTCTCTGGGTATAAATGAGGAAAACTAAGTGAAGCAGAAGAGAAAAATCTACCTTTTGTAAAAACCATATTACAATAAAAACACTTTACATGACACAAATGCTCATTGTGGCATTGTGCACTTCTAAGTTCTCTATGTCAAAGGAGCAGCAGATTCCCCATGCGACACTGGGGTTGTCATACTTAATTTGAGTTGTGAGTGAAAAAGATACACACTCAGATCCAGCACTCCCTGAGACCAATGGGAATTGAATTGGACCCTTTGTGACTTGTGGTTCTATTAATCTTTACTGCCATAAGCTAAATTAATTTTTGCATTTTTATTTTAAAAATAAATAGGTAGGTTTTTGGGGGTTGGGGATTGTTCTGTTTTTTCCCCCATAATTGTATGCCAACTACTCTCAAAACCAAACAAGAAAATTCAAGTTTCTCAACTCATTCTAGCTTCATAAATAAAAAGAGAAGAGGATTAATAATTCCTTTACCCCACACAGATGTCTGTATGTCAGGAACACTCTCCCTTTATTTATGAGTGAAATGGGTGATGAGTCTCTAAACTTTATTTTGCTTTCACATGGAGATGTGGGATGGGAAAGGTTGAGAATCACTGACTTCAATAGATGATTAAGCCATAGGAAATCAAATGTAGCAATCCTACAAGGAAATAGCTCAGTGACTTACAAAGACAAGGCCCAGGCTCATCATTTTAAAGTGAGGTTCTCCTCCAAAAAGAGTTTGTCAAAATGGCACCTTCTTACCTGTTAGTTCTTTTCCTGTAAATCAGATTGGTTCACATTAGTGGCTGGAGTAAGTTTACTCTTTCTCTCAGTGCTCCAGTGCCAAACAGCTGTAGAGAGTGAGCTTGATTTTTTTGAGGTCTGACATAATCAAGAGCATCATTAAGTAAGTTCCAGTGGCAAGACTGTGTTTGGTTCTTCTGACACAGCACAAGGCAGTGGTGCTGGATGCTAAAAGGGAGAAGGCTCCTAAAACTCTTTCCATCTGCACAGGAGCCACCAAAATGTGATGGAGGAATGGAGTCATTTCTTCCTGCTAGCTCCAATTCCTGAGACTGGGGCTATGGTACCGGCCTGTCTTTTCACCAGCCAGCAGAGCTGCCAAGCATGGAAGTGAACAGTACATATTGCATTGATCAAATGATGGCTAAAAGCACTATCCAGCCCCAGAGCCCAACCCAGAAAGAGCCCTGTTTGATTGGAGATCCTACTGTGAATTTGCAGGGTTGACATGTAGAACAATCATCCTTTTCCTTGTAAATGGAGAAAACGTAAAGCCACCGAGACACAATATACATATAGCTCCACAATGCCATTTTTAATGTCTTGTTTCAGAGATAGAGAGGAAAAAAAAACATGCTTTAATGGGAGCATATAAGCTAGTGAGTTGGGCTTGGTTGCAGAATTCTCCAGGGTGCTGAGACATTATTTTTAGGTGATAAATCTGAGCAACTGTCCCAGATTGAAGTGTTAGTAGGAGAGGTTTTGGAACAAATTGATAAATTGAACAGTAACAAGTCACCAGGACCAGATGATATTCACCCAAAAGTTCTGAGAGAGATCAAATATGAAATTGTGGAACTAGTTACTGTGGTATGTAACTTATTGCTTAAATCAACCCCTCTATCATATGACTGGAGGATACCTAATATGACAGAGTCTTTAAAAAAAAAAGATTCCTGAGGCAATTCTGGCCATTACAGGATGGTTAGCCTAACTTCAGCACTGGGCAGTTTGGTTGAAACTGTAGTAAAGAACAGAATTATCAGACAGGTGAACACAATATGTTGGAGAAGAGTCAACATGGCTTCTGTAAAGGGAAATCATACCTCACCAATCTATTAGAAATCTTTGAGGGTGTGGACAATGGTGATCCAGTTGATATAATGTACTTGGACTTTCAGAAAACCTTTGATAAGGTCCCATAATGAAGAATCTTAAGCAAAATAAGTGGTTATGGGATAAGAGGGAAAGTCCTTTTATGGATCAGTAACTAGTTAAAAAATAGGAAACAAAGGGTAGGAATAAATGGTCAGTTTTCACAATGGAGAGTAGCAGATAGTGGGGCCCTTCAAGGATCTGTACTGGAACCTGTGATAGTCTTATGGGTCAAAAGTGTAACACTATTGCAAAAAAAATGAACATCATTCTGAGATATATCAACAGGAGTATTGTAAACAAGACACAAGTAGTAATTCTTCCACTCTATTCCACGATGAGGCTTCAACTAGATATTTTGTGTAATTCTTGGCACCACATTTCCAGAAAGATATGGACAAATTGGAGAAAGTCCAGAGGAGAGCAACAAAAATGATTAAAGGTCTAGAAAACATGACCTGTAAGGGAAGATTGAAAAAAAAAAAAGGAGTTGTTTAGTATAGAGAAGAGACAGATCATTTTCAAGTATCTAAAAGTTTGTTACAAGATGAAAAAATGTTCTCCTTAACCTCTGAGGATAGGACAAGAAGCAATGGACTTAAATTGTAGCAAGGGACATTTAAGTTGGACATTAGGAAAAACTTCCTAACTGTCAGGGTACTTGAACACTGGAACAGATTGCCTAGGGAGGTTGTGGAACACCCGTCATAGGAGGTTTTTAAGAACAGGTTAGATAAACCTGTCAGGAATGATCTAGTTATTACTTAGTCCTGCTCTGAGCTTAGGAGACTGGACTAGATGACCTCTTGAGGTCTCTTTCAGTCCTAAACGTCTATGATTCTATTCAACACATTCTTAAATGATCTGGAAAGGTGGATAAATGGTGAGGTGGTAAAATTTGCAGATGACAGAATTATTCAAGATTTCAGTCTGCTCTGGACATAGCTAAGAGTTACAAAGGGCTGGGCTCTTTCAGAACTGGGTGACTGGGCAAGAAAATGGCAGATGAAATTCAGTGTTGATAAGTGCAAAGTAATGTACATGGAAAACATGATCCCAACTGTAAGTACAAAACGTTGGGGTCAAATGAGCCCTTACCACTCGAGAAAGAGGTCATGGAGTCATCATGGATAGTTCTCTGAAAACAGCTGCTCAATGTGCAGCAGCAGTCAAAGATAACAGAGTGTTAGGAATCATTAGGCAACGGATAGATAATAAGACAGAAAATATCATAATATCACTATATAAATCCATGGTACGCCCACACTTGAAATACTATATGCAGTTCTGATCGCTCCATTAAAAAAAATATTTGTTAGAATTGGAAATGGTACAGAGAAGGGCGACAAAAATTATTAGAGGTATGCAACAGCTTCCATATTAGGAGAGATTAAAGAGATTGAGACTATTCAGGTTTGAGAAGAGATGAATAGGGAGGGATGAGATAGAGGTCTAGAAAATCATCAATGAGATGGAGAAAGTGAATGAGGAAGTGTTACTTAATCCTTCACATAAACACTAGAACTAGGGGTTGCCCAATGAAATGAATAGGTAGCAGGTTTAGAACAAATATAAGGAAGTACTTCTTCACACAATGCACAATCTGTTGAACTTTTGTTGCCCGGGGATGTTGTGAAGGCTAAAAGTATAACTAGGTTAAAAAAGAACTAGATAAGTTCATGGAGAATAGGTCCATCAATGTGTATTAACCAAAATAGTCAGGGATGCAACCCCCTGCTCCGAAAGCCTCTGACTGCCAGAACCTGGGACGGGATGACAAGGGATGGATAACTCAATAACTGTCCTGTTTTGTTCACTCCCTCTGAAGCATCTGGTACCAGCCACAGTCAGAAGACAGAATACTGGGCTAGGTGGAACATTGGTCTGACCCAATATTGCCATTCTTATTTTCTTATGTTTCATATCAGTGATTCCCAAACTCTATCACAGCTGGGGCTGTATGAAACTCAGCCATTTTAGATGGCATGGGCTCTTTAAGGTTCCAGTTTATATTAGGTGCATATACTTTGCTTTGCCCATTCAGTGTAGAGGGGAGCTGTATCCTTACATTTTACCAAGTCCTCTCTTTTCACCACAACTGCTGGGAGGGTGTGACTGGTGGTAGTGGGGAGTCAGAGATAGTTGCTTTATGTTGCATGTTTCCCTTGAACTCCAATGGGACTTACAGTACTTTGCTGCTGTTTAGAACAGCATTAACTCTCCTTTAGGTCTTTTAAATATCATTCATACGTGGAGGGGGGCTAGATGAAGCAGGAATAAATATCTTGAAATGGAGGTGGATGACAGGAAGGGTGTAGAATCTGAGCCCAGAGTATGTAAGGCCAGTAATTTATAGTTTTGTCCCCTGTATTCCAGCCTCTGCAGCTGTGCTTTGCCCCTCTCTCTCCAGGTCCATTTCACAGCAGGTCCCACTCTCCAAGAGGATACTGCCATGCAGTGGGAGCAGCCAAGGAGCTGGAAATCTTTGTGTTTTAAGGCACAAGAGAGATGATCTGAGCTGTGGATTTTCAAGTCTTAAGAAAAAAATTAAAAACACCTTGGGCCAGATTCATCCCTGGACTTGCGTGAGCTTCCCATGAAAGAGTCTGGCGTCTCTTCAGAGACATCATCAACTTCAGCCAGAGAAGCACCTGAGGTGCGCTGATTATTTGACTCCTGGTATTCTGCCATGTCTTTTAGCACGCACTGCTATGAAGTGACTCATGAAAAGGGATTTTTGAATGGAGCCCCAGTCATTTTGGCACAGATTCTATGTATGGTCGTGGGAAATCATCCACTTTTCTGCTTCTGTGGTCAAGGTACAACCCCAAGTACGGCACGTTCCACATGGTTCCAATATTATCTTTGCAGGAGCGGCCAAGAAATAAACACAAGAAGGCAAGTGACTACTATACAGTCTTCAGGAAGTCATTTGCCCTCAGCGTGCAGACACTGGTCTTGAAAACTCGGCATGAGTCTGTTTTCAGAAATGGATTTTAACAGTGGTAATGGATTTTAACATGCGTATTTTAATGATGCATTTCAATATTTAGAGTTGTAACAGTGCTGAACGAGACCTATTAGGTACAGACAATGCCCATTACTGTAGCATTCTAGTCAAGGATTATCTTATATTAAGCTAATCATAGACCTTACCCAAAAGATCATAAAATTTAGAATGTTTCACTGTCTTCTCCCTCACTCCCACTGCTTGTACAATTCCCACCTCTTCTCTGTGCCTTTATGTGTCTTCTCCAGAGGAGTACAACCATCTCCTCCAAAGCTTCTCAACTCTGTAACAGCCTTCCTGTGTTTTTCCACTTCATTGGTCCTTGTCTGTTTCAGATTTGATTGGAGAAACAAAGCTGTTCCCCCTTAATTCCTCTCTCCATCTGTTTCTGTGCATTTTACCTCAGTTACTTTTATTTAATTTTGGGATACAGGGCCTGATTCTCCTGTAAACAAGAGTTCTGAGGATTGTGTCCTTAAGTTGCACTGTACTGAACTGCGTTTCTCATAGGCTTTCATCATCTGTACAACTAAAGTCAATGGGTGCTTTGCCATTGACTTCAGTGAGTGGAGGACCAAGTCCATGCAACATATATTGCAATACATCTTGTGACTGTATTTTTAATGTAAAAGGTACTTTTCAACTAACGTAAATGATAGGGCTCCAATATCCAATGAGTACATTCTTTCTTAAGCTGTGCCATGCAAAAAGCTTTTTCATTTACTGTACATTTAGTTCATGTGCATAAAATGAAGTGGGACAGTTAAAATGGGCAAATGTAGTATCTGATGATTTAGCATATTTTATTTACATTATTATAAGACTATTAGATGTAATATTGTTTGCTTCTGTCATTCTCTCTGTAACATGTTTGAAGATACAGGGAATAAATAGAACCCAGGGTGAGCAAATAAATGAGAACAGAATTGGCAGAACACCAACTCGGCTTTATTTGACTGAAAGAGAGATGTGTTACATGGCCTGTTTGTTTAAATTACGCCAAAAGCTGAGATACACCAGGTGTAGGAGAACATGGAATAGAGCCCTTAAAGTGTTCTGAGAAATCCAAGTCTGTGGCTAGCCAAAAAAATACAGCCAGCAGATTTACAATTTTTGTTCAACTCACCAAAGTAAGAGTGTATCATACACTTTTATTTATTTTTTAAATGTACTAACCCCTACAATGGTGTTATACTCAATACCAGCAATTCAACAGCTCTACACCTTTCTGTTCCTATAGTTGTAGTATATGTAACTGTACCAGATTATTCTAAATCCTGTATTACTCATGGATGATTATTTAATGCTGTAATGCTATTAGACAATTCCATAATAGTAGGCTGAATCCAGCAGATCTTACTCTGGCGAAACTTCCACCTGAATCAAGTCAGAGAGGAATTTGGCCCTGCCCCTTCCTGCCCCTATATGCCTCCTCCTCACCTCCAATCAAGGCCAGAAATGGGTGGAGCGGGTCACATAAAGCCCCATGAATTGTCAGCTAGTCATTTAGAACTAGTTTATAGGTACCTCCAGTGCCATGAAGAAAACTTAGCAAGCTCTAGCTCAAAGCTTTAGATAAAGATTTATTAATGTCAACCAAAACAACAAATGATTCAGAAGGTAACAACTTTTACTCATGAGCACTCTGAGCCAGATTCACACGAGCGACCTAGAGCCAAAAGACTCTCACTCGCTAATGATATGATCTGTTATCCGTTTATCTGCCAATAAAATAAAATACATGAGGCATCTCTAAGGTACAGTAGACAATAGGTGGACTACAGGTCAAATCTGGATCACCAGATGCTTTTGAAGAGACCCCAAAATCTTTTTTTTTACTTTTTTATTATTATTTGCTCTGACGTCTGACTTTAATTCTATCTTGACAAAAATAATTGACTATTTCTGCTCTACAGACCATCTAAAAGATGTGCTCTAGTTCAAAGAGGAATTAAGTCAAGTAGTACTGTGTTATACAGGAGGTCAGTCTAGCTTATCACAGTGGTCACATCTGGCCTCATATGAATAATGAACTGCACCAAGCTTTTTATTTGTTTTAGTGATTTTTTTTTCTGTGCCATTGCGTATGTCTACACTTCAGTGTAAGTCCAGGCTCAGACTCTGTCTTGAGTCCAAAGCCCACTTCCATCTACACACAATTCTCCCAGACACAGGCTCAGAACCCCAGAAAGGTGGAGTGTTTGAACCCTAGTTGTTCCAGAGGGGGACCTGGCTAAATTGTATGCAGGAGGTCACAATCCCTCCAGAATGCTGCTATCACTCACCTGGGGATTCTGCCATTACAAGGGAAAGGGAGAGGTCAAGGCAGGGGCACCCAGGCCCAGCCACTCCACCAGGTCCCAACCCAGAGCCCTATGGGGTTGTCAAAGTGTCCAGGCCAGTTACTGATCTACTCCAAGTTAGACATTCCCTTGGGTCACTTCCTGCTAGACTTGCACTCCTCTGTTTGGGGCAAGGTCATTGTCTTAGCAGTCTCTGTTACCCCAAAGTGAAAAAAAAAGTGAGTATGTAAGTAAATCCAGATCCTTGCTGCTGGATCAGCCTTACCAAAGCTGTAGTCATTCCTAGCACAGCTCCTAGCACCAGCCTTGCTTCCTGGTGCAGCCTTCAACTCCTTCCCCCACTTCTTCCTGCACTACCAGTGTCCTTTCAAACTATTCCTTCCCCATTAGAACCTGTTGAAAGGTGGGGCCTGCCTAACCTAGTATTGGTCTATTCCTTGCCCTGGTTCAATGTGGGATCTGTGACTCCATCACAAAGTGTAAGTCCATTGATTTCTGTGCTGTTAAGTCAGTGACAAAATAGAGTAACAGTGGGGAATCAACCTGATCCACTGACTGGATAAGAAAAGTAAGAGAGGATGATAGGAGATGATGTTCCAGCTGTGCTGTCGTGGGAGGATTGCACAATTTAACAGATAAGCTGTTATTGGTGACAAAACACATGTTTCACAGGGAAGAGATTACGTGAAATGTCAGCTCCGTAATAGTCTAAAAATAGCCTCTAGTCTGCATTTTTAGGCCATCCTTCAAAGCTACATTGGTCTTGAAACCTGCATTTCTACATCTTTGTAGAATAAAGTTTGCTAAGTTTGGGTTACACAGTCACCAAGATTTGTTGCTTTGGGACTTGGGACAAAAACCTAATTTTAAGAGGGTCTAAGCTTCCACTTATAGCTGTGAGGCATAATATCAAATGAGCTGATTAGCAGTGCGTGAGCCACATGTTTGCATTGGTTACAAGGATCATTTTCATAATTCCTCAAACGACTGGCCTTCCTCCCAACGTGAAAATCTTCCATTACACACAGCTTCCATTGTGACACCTATGGTTGTATTTTCGAGATTCCATTAGGCCCTCTGCTCACCAAGTTACTAAAAAAATTGGCCCTATGTACATTTTGAAGTTGCTGTATGGCTAAGAAAACGTAAACCAAGAGGAGGCTGTTGCTTCACTCTAAATAGGTTCCACAGGCCATATAGTGCGTCATGTCACTTTAACAAACACGGCTCAAATGTGAGAAAAAATATGCATGATGAAATAAGACCAATATTGTTTTCGACCTAGTTTGAACAAAGGTGCAGAAAATCAACGAACCCCAGAGTAGCCTAAATGCTTTGTTAGCCTTTTACTACAGCATCATATATTACATGCAAATAATAGCACAAATTTAATACCACTATTCATGTCAAGTGATTTCTTCGAATCTATATTTTATATTGTACAGATCTTGAACAGTAACATTTTTCTTTTTAGTGCAAAGTTGCTCAAGGTTCACTGGAGACTCTTAAATTGCTGCTTTCAGAGAAATAACAATGTAAAATGACATTATGATGCATAGCACCTTTCTGAAGCCTTGAACCACCTCAGCAGCAAGCCGCTAAAGCCTCTGGGAATGAAGCAATCTCTAGAGCACTATTGTCCAACTGTCCTAACTGGATCATTTTTAATTAGTTGCAATTAATTTCAAGTGACAGCCTACTGCAATATCAAATCAGGAAGCACGGAGAAACACACTGGAGTTTGGAAATTATCATCAGATAGCCCCTCTATTACAGAGCAGAACAAGGGTTGAGCATTACCTAGGTTAACCTACTTATAAGTTTAATTGATTAAATTAATTTGTATTTATTGCTATACGCAAGGTAGGATACAGTGGTGCTGGGAAGATACCCATCTTTAGTTCCTGGTCATGTGATATGGGTCAGGATTACGAAAAGTTTAGTACTCCTGTCACATGGCAGGTGTCAATGTCCACTAGCTCTAACGGTTGCTGCCACAGTCACACCAGTTGATGATTATGGAATCAATGCTTTGTATTTGGCTATGGAAACAAACAATGTTATAGCTACAATTTGTATACCTATATCCTCCGTATTCTGCCCTGCATGGGTTATTCCTATGCAGGGGACTGGAAAGTGGACTCACAGTTTTCTTTCTATTCTACTGAGAAGGGCCAAGGTTTGTCTCCTGTGAAACTGTCTGGGGGTTTGCCCACCCACCCCTGAAACCTTCAGATCAGTCAAAGCAAGGACCAGCCACATTGAGGGCTTTTGCCACTGCAATACTAACCAGCATGCCTGGCCTCCAGTGTCTTTAGCCAGTATATCCCTGAGCAGCTATGCTATGAGAGATGTCCTTAACTGCAGCTGCCCTGGAACCAGAAGATTGTACTGGCTTGTACTGGCTTGCATTGGCTTGTGGGTGGAGAAGAAACTACCAGAGGGCTGCTGGCCCAGCTACCTTTTCAGTTGTGGAATCAGAAGGCTACAGAGCTTCCAAAGTCTTTTGTAGTATTAGGGGTAAGGGAGAAGCATGCCGGTGACACCTTCCTTTCTGAGTCTCCCTGTGGGTGGCAGGGCAGCATCCCTCACCTAGCGATTAGGACTCCAGCTCCTCCTAATGGGCACAGTTCTTGGCAGCAACCCTGTCTAGTGGGTTCAGTTCATGAGTGGTAGCGCTGTCTAATGGGCACAGTTCTTGATGGTAACCCCACCTAGTGGGTCCAGTTCACGAGTGGTAGCACTACCTAATGGGTACAGTTTTCAGATGGGGAAAACAAGGCCCTCCTACTCCACCGAGTTCTGACCCAGGAGCCTGGGAGGCTGGCTTGGCTTCCCTCCCCTTGTGGTGCCTTGTGTCAGCTTCAAGTCAGCTTCCCTGAGTCACTTCCTACCTCTTTCTGCATCCCCACCAGCCACCATCCATCCCTGGTGAGAGCTGCCTTCTGGTCTTCCTGCCCTAGTCCCAGCTTCTGGCTGCTGCTGCTCCCCTGTTCCCTGGCTTGCTGCAGGATGGGGTCACCTCCTTCCCCGGAGCTCCCAGAATACATCCTTCTCCCTGGCCTGCCAGTCACGACTCAGCTGTCTGACTGCCTTTTAAACCCACCTCCAACCCAAGCATGTTTGGCACAAGCAGAGGGGTGGTGCCTCCTTAGCCCACAGTTACTCCTTAACCTCCTCCTGTCCTGTGAGGAGTTTATATATCCCGTTACTCTCCCTAGTCAGGATCAATGGGCACAGACTCCTCTCTGTGCACAGGAACCATAGATACAGATTAGATATATCACACCATTGTAGTCACTGAATTCTGGACACTGCATTATGATACAATGTACTGAAGTTTTTGCAGATATTGTTCAGACAGTGTATATTACAAATTAAAATGCTAAATCATCTTATCTTGACACTACTATGCAAAACAATTAATGGGGCCAGATTTTCAAAATAAGCTCGGCACCCAGCAGCTCCCATTGTGACACCTACGGCTGTATTTTCGAGAGGTCAACATTCAAAGTACACCCAATGTGCTGAGCCCTGGAAAAATCCTGACCACTTATTTTGGTGCTTAAATGAGAGGTGAGCTCGTTTGAAAATCTGTCCCATAATGCATAAACCCCAAATGACAACAAAATAGTCCTTTATAATTCAACCTTTAAATAAATGCAAAGTGAATTTAGCACTAATGAAAGAACCTAGATTGACACCCTTGGAGACTGAGATCCTTGACTTATCCACACAAAAGATACAAAACCAGGAAAAGTAGTGCCAAACTCCCTATGTGTCAATGTGCCTTGACCCTGACCAATAGGAGCAAGTCCTCTGGGATTAGTGGATAGTTCATCTCGAGTGTCCAGTGAGTCCTTAGCCTTTGTGTGGAGACTGCCTGCAAGACGTCAATTAATGCCAGTCATGACTGGGACATATTCCCTCCCATTCCTCTCACACAGGCAGATGAACCAAAACCACTAGCTTATTTCACCAAAATAGTTCTCACATGGTGACTACCAACAGTTGAACCAGGACCTAGAAGTAAGAGGCTCCGTAGCCTAGTCTCGATATTACATAAATTAATTTCTCTGATATTTTGCATATTTTTCACTTGGTATATTTTTGCATTTCAATCATGCAGACAACTGTGCTAGTGACACTGAGAACTATTTTGGAATAATTAAAATACTCAAGTCCCAATGCATGGTGAGTTACTGTTTTGAGCAAGGAGCAGATACATTAGCATTTATATTTTCACCGTCCATTGCCAAAAGATGTAGAACAAGTACCTTACCTGTACAATTCTAAAAAATAAGTGTGTTCCCTGTTAAACTATAGCTCTGTCATCAAATTACATTTCTGCATTAGGAAGATTTGGCTAGTGTTATGAAGTGTCAATGAATCTACTATTTATCAAAGGGTTTCTTGCTGGCAAATGGTACAACTAAGGATACCTTTAGATTTCCATTAAAACTTGCTCGTTTTCACTCCTGCAACTTTCTAAAAATTGTTCTTCTCAAATGAATTTTCCAAGTTTGGTCACAGTGCAAAAGTGGAATTTTTTGAAGAGTTTGAATAAAATCAGTTCATCCATTTTTGAGATATGTGATGTTGCAAAAAGCAATTACTATGGAATCTGACTTATGTTACAATCCAAGGGACCAACAAAAATATCAGAATATTAATATCTATTTTCTTGTAGCACTTACAGACCTTAACTGACATTAGGGACCCATTGTGCTAGTCAGCAGTTCTCAAACTATGGGTCAGGGCCCTAAAGTGGGTCCTGACTCCATATTAATGGGGTCACCAGGGCTGGCTTAGACTTGCTGCTTCAGCTCTGGGCAGCAGGGCTCAGGTTACAGCCCCTCTGCCTGCAGCTGAAGCCTTGGCCTTTGGCTTTGGTCCCACCACCCGGGATGATGGGGCTCGGGCTTTGGCTTTCGCCTCCCCACCCAGGGTGGTGGGGCTCAGGTGGGCAGAGTCTTTGATCATTCCTCCTGGGGTTGTGTAGTAATTTTTGTTGTCAGAAAGGGGTCGCTGTGCAATGAAGTTTGAGAACCCCTGTGCTAGGTGCTGTTCATATGCACAGGATGAGACAGTCCCTGCCCCAAAGATCTTACACTATAAGTAGACAAGACAGACAAAGAAATAGATGCACAGAAAGGTGATTTGACTTGCCTAAGGTCCAACAGCAGGCCAGTGGCAGGAATAGAGTCCTGATCTCTTGACACACCCAGTCTAGTTCCATAACCATTGGAACACTCTGCCCATCATTTGCCTCATAAAGGTTATTTCTAATGATAAGTTAGTGAGAACTGGACAAGACTCTTTTAAGAGCAGAATCTGGAAGAATTTTTGTTGCTCACACAGGGTTCATAGGTCTATCAATATTTGTTTTGTTTCTAGATTTTTTTCTTTAGAGGGCCAGATTCTGGCTTTAA